>NC_090941.1:393439951-393739951 GCF_040938575.1 Ambystoma mexicanum | reverse complement strand
CATGTGGTGCATTACATAAGAAATAAAATAAATAAATACATGGAATCCCTAGCGATAGCAGCTTTTGAAGACATTAACATATAAACAGACTCAGCCTACATGACATGTGAAGGACACTCAGGTTTATCAAGATGGAAGAGAAGAGGTTACAGCCACGCAGATGGGTCACCAGTTCAGCATGCAGCCTTGTTAGAATTGAAGCATTGTAAGCCCTTTGCTCATAGCCATACTGAAGTGTGGGGCACGCTCCAAAGGAACATACTTAGTTTCATGTGGAAATGCAGCTGCAGAGGCAGTAGCAAAGTTGTCTGCTTATATGCCTTTTCACAAAGAATGCCAACTGCTTGGTACCGCAGTGCAGCAAGGAAGACTACCAGGAGTGTACAGTGCACTATCAAAGGAACACAGAATGGAGTTTCAGGAATGGACCCCAGCAGAGGAAAATAAATTATGGATAAAGAGAGGATATACGCAGTCACCCACTGACATAGTCTGGAGACAAAAAAGCACAGGTAAAGTAGTGATGCCTGAAGAGCTACAGAACATTGCCCTAGAGCCTTTTCCTATGCATGCACCTAAGCAGCACGTTGCTGCTCACATTAGTTAGGACTAGTGTGTGCCTAACTTGGCCGAGCTAGTCAACATGTTTGTGGCAAATTGTACCACATGCCAAAAATGTCATCCAAGACACACACTCAAGACACTGAAGGCAACATTGCCTCAGCCTACAGGGCCTCTCAAGCAACTCTATATTGATTATATCGATATGGTTGATCGATGCAACACCTACAGGTATATACTAGTGGTAGTATACCCTTATGCTCATGAGCGAGGTGTTCCACAGATGGGGAATATGTGAGACTCTGAGCTCCAACAATGGACCCCATTTTGTAAACAAGTTCTTAGGAGAAGTTACCTGACTTCTAGGAAACAGGCATAAATTGAGCATAGCTAACGACCCACAAGCAAATGGGGTGGTGGAGAGGTTGAATTATTTGCTGAAACTAATGCTAGTTAAACTGTGTGATACTCTTAAAATGAGCTGGCTGCACTGCCTGCCCCTGGCACTGTTCAGCTTTTGTAATCAGATTGGTATGGACCACCACTTTACACCCCACAAGTTAGTGACAAGAAGGAGAATGCATCCCCCAGCTGTGTCCCCACAATCAGTGTCCAATGTCCATAGGAGTTCAGATCGACTAGGTGAATAGTTCAATGTATATTTTAAGAATATGTCAACACGTGCAAAACTCATTTCTTTACAGATAGAAATCAAAGTGTGCCATGGGGCCCCAAATGATCAGCACATCATTGCAGCAGAGTTACTTCTTCAGTTGTAACCAGGGGACTGAGTACATGCCAGATAGCACATGAGAAAATGGAGCAACCCCACATTCACCAGCTCCCATAAGGTGGAAAAAGTCACAGCGACTGGAGCTACGCTGAAAATTTGTTGTGGCTGGATTCACATCACCAATCTATGCAAAGACACATGTGCAACAGTGCAACAGTGAGGATCAGCAGATATTGGAATTTCAACTACAGAGAAATGGCGAAAGGTGAGTCATTATTTTGAAGTGTAGAGCAATTACAAGACAATAATGTATTTATCTATACATTATTCATTGTTTGCTTCTTAGCTGCTGGTACAGGAAGTAAATACTGTTTCAAAGCAACCATTGGGCAACATGGAGGGACCACGGGGATGTGAATCAATGAAACAATTGATACAAATTAAATACATAAAGAAATATTAAATACAGCGGGTGAGGGGAGGACACACATACTATGCCTTGTGACTGTTCAGAACATGCAAATGCAGATGGGAAGGGGAATGGGGTAGGTGCTGTGGTGCACATGGGTGAGCAACAGGTGAAGTGCAATGAAGGGTAACTGCAAGCCTCCAGGGAGGAGAGTGAGCTGAGGCAAATGCTGAGGATAGACAGAAGATGGGCCAATTTGGTGTGGGAGGGCAGGGTTCCGAGGATGCATAATGGCAATGCACACCAAACAAGCAACTATGAGATTAGCAGAGGAGAGTGTGGGGGGGGGGGGGGGTTTAAAGAGGAACGTCTTGAGGAACTTCCAGAATTTAAGAAAGTCCTGCTCAAGACGAAGAGGGAGGGGGAGGCTGTTCCAAAGAAGGGAGCCAACTGAGGAAAGTGATTTACCTCCTGCCCTCTGTTTAGCGAAAAGCTTTACAGAGAAAGAGTTGGTGCCAGAGGAGTGCAGGGGTCTAGAGTGGGAATATTTAGTAAGAGAGAGTTGAAGATAGTGTGGTCCCTGCCCCAGGCATCCTTGTGGATGATACAGAGGGATTTGAATTGAATCTGTGAATCAACCCGGAGCCAGTGAAGACTTTTTAGGGCAGGAGAGATGCGTTCCTGGGCTTGAGGCCAGTGATAAGTCTTGCTGCCCTATTCTGGATTAGCCTGAGAGGTCGCAGAGTGGAAGAAGGAATATTCAGGCACAGGCAATTGCAATAGTCAACCCTAGAGAGAACCAGTGCTTGGACAACATTGAGCCTCTTGAGGAAATTGAGAAAAGGTAGAATTCCTTTGGGAAGGAAGAGCTGAAAGTAGCAGTTCTTTGAAAAGTCCTGAGTGTGAGGGAGGAAGGAGAGAGATGAGTCGAAGATGACTCCAAGATTTCTGACTTCAGAAGAGAGACCAGGGAGAGAGCCCATGCAGGAAGGCCAGAGTGAAAGAAAGAAGTTGGGCAGGGGTCCCAATGGGAAGTATCCCATTTTGCTGGCATTGAGGCATAGATCAGTGGAAGTGCACCAGGCCTGGATAGCAGAAAGGCACTCAGGAATGATGGAATGTGCAAGAGGGTCATCAGGAAGTTTCATCAGCATAACAATGGAAGTTCAGGCAGCAGGCAGAGTTGAGGAGTTCCAGGTGAGAGAGGTAGATGTTAAAGAGCCAAGGCAAGAGTACAGAGCCCTGGGGGACACCACAGGTGGAGAAGGGAGTTGGAGAGGAGAAGGTGCCCAGGATGACTTGAGAGGATTAGTCAATGAGGAAGGAGGTCAGCCAGTCCACTGCCCGCTCCAAGATATCAATGGCCCCATGAAGCCTTTGTATGAGGATGGAGTGGTTGACTGTGTCAAATGCAAAAGAGGGATAAAGAAGGATAAGGATAGCTGGGCAATTGGAATCCAGGGATGCAAGCAGTTATTCACAGGTATTCAAAAGCGCAGTTTCTGTGCCTCTGGCTGCACAGAATCCAGATGGATGGTCATGGAGACCACCATCTAGTTCAGTGTGAGAGTTAAAGGGGCAGGCTGTGTTCAATGCTGAGGGACTACTGGGATTTCCAACAGATGAGAGCTGCAGAAGGGTGTGAGTACTGCAATTTAATACATTGACAACCCTACATCAACATGATGAACCTGTAAAAGTACCAAAACCCACTTGATCTTCATTTTGTTTCAAAGGCACAGGGAGCATGCCCATTGGAACCATCATGAACTGCAACCGGACCTGCACCATGACAGTGTTAAGTGAAGGCACAGCCCCAATCATGGATTTACTGTGGCAGTGTGGAACACAGCATATTATTATTTAGCACCCTCCTGGGGCAGCATTTGTTCTCTCGTAACTTTGCATGCTCCAGTCTTGTTATTCTCTGAGAAGCATGTACAATTGTCCAAATGACGATCCCAGTCCCCCATCCGCCGACCAGCAGTCGTAGGACATAGGAACTCACCTAGGGTGCAAAGAAAGAACATATTGGGATACTTCTCAGAGGAAGCAGATGAAGCCCTGAAGAAGGTGCCCACTCAGTACTGTCTTTTTTCCAAAACTGTGGTCTTCTTCACTTCCTTGCTGGCACCTGGTATTCAACTCCAAATGGATTCAAATCCTTTTTTTGAATCTGATGGTACTTTCTAACGCTACTGAAAATGGACTCAATGCAATATGTGAAGAGCTTCGTGCACTCAGGTTTGTATTACTCTAGAACAAGATGGTGCTCAACCTACTCACAGCAATAGACAGCAGCATTTGCCACAAAATCGTGAGCATGTGTTGTAACTAAATGCCTCTCAATGATGCTGATAACTGATCCCTAACCCTTGCCATCAAAGAGATGACCAAATTGACAACGGTCATGGAGAAAGCAGGAGGAATTGTCAAGGGTGACAACTGGTTGACATTTCTAACTTCATTGATGCCACATTGGCTCATTAATTTTTGTTGACTACTGTTTCCTATCCATGTTCTTCTAATAATAGTATGGTGTACTTATCAGATAAATGTAACTTGGGGTTTGTCATAAGGTAATACAAACTCCCTTCTTGTAGTTATGACAGGTAATTCCACTCCTCATTGGAAAGATGAAAGCTGCCAAACAGATGAGCAACCACAGGTAGGAGAAACAAATAGGTACCCAGTAAACAGACATTGTTGCCCAGAAGATTCCCTTTGGTCACAACCCCCTGATCCAATCAATTATCTTGAGTGATATATAAATATCAAATCCGATTGTCCAACTAGCTGCTTGAGATGCGAACCATGGGATTATGCCATAGGTGGTAGACATTTCGCGATGCACATAAAATATAGATGCCCACGAGTGTCTATGACTGGCAACAAGAGGAAGAAGATTATTAGAGGGAGTTCAGAGAAAGATTCATCCCTCAAGGGATAAAAAGGGGGAGTGTTGGGGAGTATTTGAATATGGGTGACTACAACAGCATTGAAGAATATCAGCTCCCTAAATGTGCACAGAAATACATGATGTGAAAGCCCTAATAAAATGAGCAAGCAACACGGAAGTCAGCAGCCGCACACCCACATACCCAAGAGAGATTCCCTTATGAAGACCCAACAAAACACGAACAGCCATACTTTAGTCAATCATAGCACATTCACCTGATAGCTGAATATAACCCCATGCCACAGTAATCACATCTGCATTTAGCCTTAATTAGGGAAGTATAGCATGTTGTAACTGTAATAATGAATAGCAGCAGCTTCTTAAATTGAACTCAGTACAAAGTAAATGTAGGCCTCGAAATCTCGTTAGCCACCGCACAAAGATGAAAATCCTCACCCCCACAGCAGAAACCACTAGTCAGACCTTTGCAAGGATGCATACACACATCTCAACTGTAACTTTTCAGAGCACACAGTTAAATGCTGTTCAGTGATTGGCTAAAACGAAGGAGGCAAACCAGTTCCCAAGCTCAAGATGTGTTTGTGATGTAATGAGAGAGCAACAAAGAAATAGCAGAGCCCAATGCTAGCAGGACAGAACACTGCATAATGATTGGTCAACATATATGGGTCCAGTTGAATTCCCAGTCAAGCATTTGAAAGACATTTAACAAATCGTGTTCCTGAACAGCATCTCAAAATGTATTACAGCGAAGCTCATAAGCCTATATGAGCAGAGCAATAACTGGTGGAAGATAGGTCTGGCAGGACAGAGCGACTAATGTGCAACGCTGCCCATTGTAGGATAAAGCACACCATTAAAGCTCCATTTGGTAAGCAAGAAGTCATGCAGAATACCGTTACACATGAAGCAGGATTGATTAGGAATAATTGATATGGTTTCCAGAAACTCACACATAACCCTCACTGCATGTACCTAATGGAAATAAAGACACCTTCTTGAGGTCACATGCTCTGCATGCTCCTATATGCATATACATGCATCCACATTTCTTTGTCATTATAAGAGAATGAAACTCACAAGCAGGTGAGTCCCAACATTAAAGGTCAAACGCAGGATAGATGGACCCGTGAGAAATGGAAATTTGCCCAGCAATCTTTCCAACAATGAGTTGCAAAGTTTACCAGATACAAATGTTTCATAAATGATGAGAACAGAAAGATGTTGCCAAACCGCTTAAGTCAATTGGGAAAGGCTGTCAAGTTACAATCATAAGGTCATGCTGTCACATCTTACATAAGGGATTGGTCGAAACATACATAATCATTCACTCCACTCATACCTCTTGTGAAGCAACCAATTGCAAACTGTATGTAGCTGATACATGTTTCAAAAGGAGTTAGCCAATTAAATTGCATGAGAAAGGAGATTAGCTTAATGCTAATGTGTGAACTTTTTTGATAATCAAAGTTAGTCATGTGGTCAGATTCATCCAGTGGAATTAGGAAATGTATGGAAATGCATACAGTGAAAATGATGTAGGTGAATCAGAAACCTGGAAAAGGCAAGTGACTTGTTACATTTGTTGTCTTTTTCTTTCTGTAACACACTATAAAACAGGCCATTTATTAGAATGTAATCTAATGTTTGTTTAGATGTTTCCCTGCCTTGGCAGTTAATAACGTTTTTGTTCTTCTCATATCTCGTGCATTCATTTTTCCTTGGCTCTTTTGGGTGGATTTTTGTACTTGGACCGGGAATTACTCAACATGGGCCTTGATACGCTAATAGTAATGCTACATATGACAAACCATTCTTGTATGAAATGTATATCACATTACAGTGATATCGTAAGCATAATTCTCTCATGAAATAGAAAACCAAAGTGATAAGGAGAAGAAAGAGGAAATGGGTGATAAGAGGAGAAGAAATATGAGGGAATTTAATGTGCTTCTATAGCATTTATGCGACCATGAGGTGACTTCTAATTTTAGTTATGGAACCAAAGGCGAGGATGGAACAATACATTAGAGAGTGCAGGTGAAAGTGAAGAATGAATGTTATGACATACTGTCATTTTTTCCTGTGTTGTCAAAAGAGGATGTAAATGTTGTGATAAGATAAGAAAAAGAAAGGATGAAAATAGCTGGATAGGAGTGACTAAAGATAGGGAAGAAGAAAACGTGTTGTCTTATATTATGTAATGCCATAGGAGAAGAGACTTTGTCCAGCGGTTCAGAATGCCACAGATACTCGATTGACACAGAGAAGAAAGTGGGTTTGGGGGAGAAATACTTTAAGAATAATAAAGTGAGACACACATTGGAAAACAGCAATATGTCCTTTACTGTAGAACAGATTTCTTTAAATAAGACTAGCGATACTAGGGGAACAGGTTTACTGTGTTCCATAGCCTCAATCTCTTCATTCACTGCCCTCACTATATCTCTGAGATCTATGCTATTCTAGAGGAAATTGGAAGCCACATCTGATGCAATTCCTAAAAGTGGGTAAATGGGTGATTCCCTAAAGGGCCATAAGCCCTCCCAAAGTGGGAATATGAGATGTAGAACATATATATCTCCTACAGATAATACTTAGAGAGGTTAGAAAGGTATCACATGCAAACACACCCATCCAACGGGAGTCTCTACATGGCACAATCTCAGGAAAAAGGCCTGGCAAGAATCACAAGCAAATTCTAAACAAAAACATATGACAGAGACAGGAATACGGTGTTTGGTTAAAAAGGAACCAACTGAAGAGATATAACCATTTACAAACACATTTGTAAACTGGCACCAGGATACAAGAAGCAGCATCCCATGAACTTCCCAGCCCTGTCACTGGTTCAGGAAGCAGCCATGACAATTCTGTCTGACCCTAACATGTTGAACCCTCAAACCGTACCACTAGTACATCTACCAACCTGTTTTTAGGCTTAGGGAGGGATTACATCTCAGTGTCCAAGGTGAACCAGGACAATGAAAACCAAGTAAGCAATGAGGATCTAATCAGAGAACAAATTGCCCCAATCACGCTTTCTCCCACAGTCTAAAACGTTTAAAACGTTTAATGTGTGCACTTGGTGGGTGAGGGGAAAGGATGGCATATTTGAGAGCTAGTGTTACTGAGTGACAGGTTGATGGAGAGGGGGTTAACATGGGTATGAGAGAGAAGGAGCAGAAGAAAATAGAGGAGTAAAATCTTAAGGTAGACCTGGAAGGGAAGGGAAGGAGTGAGGATGAAATCCAAGAGCAGGATAAGGTGGAATGGTAAGAGCTGCAACAGGAGGCCACAAAGGAGTAAAAACAGGAAGGGTAGGGACAATGCTGGAGAGTAAAACACAGGATGGTCACATGAGTGCAAAGCAAGAGAACAGAAAACAGGAGGGATTCAGATCCAGGGCACCTGAGAAGTACACTACCCAGTGGGAATTCCATAATATAACCAGAGGCCTATTTAGGACCTGAGGACTGCATCTGACAAAGACAAGTCAGATAGTGCTAGAAAGGTAATTGGAGCGATTCAAGGGTGGCATAGCCCTTAAAGGTTTCTGAGTAAGTCAGGAGCACTATATCCCCATTAGATTGCTTGGAGACTCATTGGACTAGTAGCCAATTTCTTAATAATACCAGAAAGACTGTATTGGGCTCACACTAGGATAGCAGGGAGAGGACCTTTCGTATTAATACAAGCCCATAAGGCTAGTACCCAAATGAGCAGTACACCTTATCCAAAGCAACTAAGGAAAACAATTATCTACCCAAGTTATCACAGGCAGGAACAGCCACATTGAGGACACACCTCTTGCATGAGGAAGACATGCACACTGCCCAGGCTAGAACCAAGGTTTCCAAAGGTTATCTAAGTGGCAGGCAGTGATGCAGAAAGATAGACACAACAAGCAACTGTCCAGGACTTTCTTGGCAAGACTGTACCATGATGAAAGAAGCGCCCAGGGACAATTCATTTTCATAAGTCCGTGAGTGACCTTGTAGGAAAGTATACTGAAGGTGACCCCCATTAATATGTATATCATTCCTTGACTTTTGGACTCAGGAGGACCAGATTCCATTCTAGTGCAGCAGCTGCATCCTTTTGTTTAACCCCTCCTAAGACAGTGTTTGGGTGTTCTGTGCCTCCCTCATTCCCTCATTTTGGCAGGCCATGGCACATAATAGACATATCCACAATTACTTTCTCTCCCTCCCTCCGTCCCTCCCTATCTCTGTTTTTTCTCTCTCTCACTCTATTTCTTTCTTCATATCTATCTTTCTAACTCTTTTCTTAAATCTCTATCAGTCTCTCTTTCTTTGACACTCTATCAAACACATTGGGCAATGTGTTCAGTTGTATGATTGACAGATAATGGGAGCATGGATTTGGGCTGCCAGGGACCTGACCTAATTTGCATAAGGGGTAACTGTTCTAGGAGCCTTGCGTGCTTGGTGTTTGGAGGATAATTATGCATAGCATGTAAAAGACAGCCTCTGCCCTTTCCTTTCCTTGTGTGCAGCAGTTGAGCTGTGGCAATATCAGGTATCATTCTGTATGGTTGGTTGTGTTATGACAATTAATGCGTATAGCGCACTTAAACCTGAAGGCATGAAAGCTTAATTCAACCAAAATCAACAGCATTAATTCCGAAGTAGAAAAACAGGTATAAAATAGATGTATATTTAGATGTTTTTAAAAGTGTAGCCAATTAGAAGAAGCACTAAGCGATTCTGTCAGAGAATTACAGATATCCGCACCTCGGACTACAAACGTTTTACCCACTCAGATTTAAGATTACATTCATGGGGTGGGGGGCAAGTGTTAAAGAAGAGAAGCATAATTTGGAAAGGGTGTGTGAAAGGGTTGTGGAAATCAAATTGGGATATACAATCTGATGGGGGTAAAGTACATTTGATTTTACCCTGGAACAGTAGCCAATGTAAACTGAAAAATATTGGTGAAACATGATCTCTTGACAAACTAGCAAAACATGTTTTTCTACAAATTCTTAACTATCTGGAGACATTGGAACAAATATTGTGTGCTCATATATGGATAGAATTGGCACAGTCAGATTTAGAGCTGACTATCATTCCGGCGATGGTGACAGGATTTTCCTTTGGGCAAAAAGGACAAATCTGTAGGACGAGACTGATGTGATAGGTGGACGATCTAACCACAAATTTTAATCCAGTGATGATCAAAAGTGAGCAATCAAGAGTTTTATCTGTTGGGGCTAACAGCAGTGGGAAGGAGTGCTACAGTAAAACCAGAAGTTATTGGGATTTGCTTTTCACAATGAGAATATCTTGATCAGCTTAGTTTTGTTATAATTCAAACTGAATCAGTTATCAGTCATACAGCTTTGAATTTGAGAAGAGAAAGTGTAAAATTAAATTGGTACTCACTAGCATAATAATAAAAGCCAACCTGCTTAGAAAATCAGTAAATCATGAACGTTTATAATTAAATATTAAATACAAACAGAGATAAAACAGGCAATGGTGGGATGCCAAATTTAATTTGTGAATTGTGGGTAATAAAACTGTCCAGAGACAGAAAGATTCATGCATCTGTCACTGAATTGCTTTGTGATGTTATGTAGAAGTCCTTGTTTCTCAGAGAGGGTGGTCATCTATTCAGAACTCCCTCTACACAAACACCATGCCACAATCATAGCCTACACCTGAGCTATGCAGTATCAGTATCCAAACATGTTTCCGCCTTGTTGGGCCTCATCAGTGTGGTGCAGCTTGGTTGCCTATGGCACAGCGAGCAAGGTAGCCATGTCTGGGCATATCCTCTCTCACATAGGGAGACAAAATAAAACCAGAAAAGTGATGAGTGGAAGGTTTTCAATTAATCTGAACCACTGGCATTGCTCTGGGCAACCTTCCACACAACTGTTTTTTAGTTCCAGCATCACCTCTTTGTTTTTACTTTGTCACCCTGAGTGGGACGGGTATGCCCAGACGTGGGTCCCGTGCCTGCTGGGCTTAGTGACTCAAGCTACTCCTCACTGATGAAGCCCAACAAGGCCAAAACAAATCCGTAATGGCTTGGCAGATGAACAATAATGGTCTGGAGGGTTGCCCAGAGCAATGCCAGAGGTTGAGATTCATTCTAAACCTTCCAGCAAACACCTCTTTGTTTTTGCTTTGTCACCCCGATTGGGATGGGTATGCCAGATGTGGGTCCCATGACTGCTGGGCCTAGAGGCCCAAGTTACTCGTCACTGTTGAATCGCAACAAGGCCATAACATGTTTGGGGATGCTTGTGGTCTCGTGCAGAAGCGATATGACCTTGCAGTTCGGGTTGGACTGCCCATTTTGGGGTGGGACCAAGCTTGATTTGAATATGGTCTTTTCCATTCTGTAATGACTTGGCAGGCAAAGAACGATCATCTGGAGGGTTGCCCAGGGCAATGCCAGAGCTTAAAATGTATTCTAAACCTTCGAGCCATCACCTTTTTGTTTTTTATTTTTATTTTGTTGAAGGTATGTACCCAGGCTACCAAAACCACATAACTATGAGAGTTGCTGAGCTGGTGGACTAACCCATGCCTGAGTTAAGGTAAGGTGGGTAGCATCCCCTATACTTATTACATCCACATCCATTTAATATCATTCTTATGTCATCTCTGTGAGCAGAGGTCAAGTGTGGAATGGTTATGTATATTCAGGTCAGACAGCCAAGCCTTACCAATTAAAATGGCAGGAGACTGGATAGCTATGCCTCTTCTTTTGATCCTTGTTTAGGCTGCCTCCCAGCAGGAGCTTGCTTGGAAAGAAAAAATCAAAGAGCACACTTACCGAAAAGGACAAGCCTCACACCAGGGTGCTGCATACCAAAAGGGGCTTTGATGCTACTGACAAAGGAAGTGGGTGGAACTAGATTAGTCTGTGGGAGCTCAGACCTACTGGAGAAAGATTCCACCATCTTATGTGCTCTCTTTAACCCTCTTAGTTCCTGTCCCTTCTACTTCCTTTAACAGAAAGCACTTTGGGTATGATGTCAGAAGGCATAGTCCACTTATTGCAAGTACAGGAATTGGACCCTAAAAGCAGGCTTGTTTTAGTTCAACCACCTGTGGTCTTTTGACCTTGAAAGAAGGGGTCTTCCTCTCCTTTACAGTTTCACTTTGGAAATATTGGGTTGAACGTCCATTGCCCCACCTCTGAGAGAAGGTATAAACTAAGAAAACCCATAAAACATGAGTCTGAAACTGCACAAAATGCAAAAGTCCCAGACCGCAAGCAGATGACACTGCCATTCACGCCATAGTCATTTACTGAAAGATAAACAGTACACAGCATGGCATATACATATACACTCCGAGGTTGGATATGTAGAAAGATGGCAAACAGTAAAAACACATTTAGAATCAATGCAGAACATAGACACACATATGTGCAAAAGAATAGGCCCACAATAGATAGGGAGCACTTTAGGCAATAGAGTGAGCATTAAGTAGATATAGCAAGCAATAGGAGATGCAGAAACAAAATAAACAGGACTGATATCCTTTAAGGGTGAACACATATATTAGGCTTTAAAATAAAGGAAGTTCAAAAGCCATTTAGGTTTTAGTAGGCCACAGAATCTCATGCGTTATTCCACACAGTTAAAATGCATTTGGTTTCAGCTCATACAGGAGAAATGTGTTAACCAGGTTAGCAGCCTTGAACATGGTGTATGGTTGCGCTGTGATTGGTCAAGATAATGAGTAGACATTCTTTCTCAAGCACAGAACAAGAGCCTCATTATGACCCAGACGCTAATGGGTTAACGGCGCTGTAAAAGGCTGCGGCGCCGTTCACCCATTAGCGCCTAATTACGAGGTCCCTTTGCGGGACCCGACCTTAACGGATGGTTTTACCTTGGTGCTAAGTACGGTGACCTTGGTGCTAAGTACGGTGCCGCAACTCTCCATGGCGGAGTCGGTAACTTACCGGCATGGACCATGGTGATAATAGCACCATGGTCCAATGCCAGGGTCGTAATCCGATGTTGCAACTATGAGCAGAACCTATAAGAGGAAGCTGTAAAATGCTGCGCAGCAATTGGTTACAAACAGAACAGTGCAGAAGGTCCCACACATCCAACAACTGAAACATATAACTACTAACGTTTCTGCCCAAGTTCTTAGAAACTAAAAACATTAAGTCCACAGTCTGGTGAGAATGAAGCAATATGCAGAGTTGTGCACAAGACAATGGGTCTCATCACGAGTTGGTCGGTAGCCCTTAAATGCAGTGGTGACAGGGTTACCACTGCATTTATGGGTCCACCCAATCATGAGTATGGCGTATTTACCCCTAGCTCAGAGCTGGGGGAAAACACGCCGGAAGAATGCGGATTTTTGGCTCAATTACAGCGCGGTAATACCACCGGCGGTAATTGCACCGAAAATTCCCCATTCGGTCCAATGGACCCAATGGGGAATGGAGAATAATGCTTACCGCCTAACCCATGATCTGGTGGTAACACTGCCAGATGGTTGGGCGGTAATGCAAATAAAGTTGGGGGCGGTATCCCAGTCGGGATACCAGCCAACTCATTATGAGGCCCAAACCCACTATGACAGCAGGGATACTCTGACCCCTGTAGGAAAATATTCACTTAGGAATTAAGAAAAACCATTAGTTGACATAAGCACATCTCATCAAAAGAGCATATAAAGGTAGTTAATTAGGATTGTTGAAACTCAGAAATATATTGATTAATGAAGGAGCATACACATAGAGGTCTTGGCAAGTACTTCTGCATGTATATGTTCAGACCACTTGGTCTCAGTGTAAGAGGTCATGCAGCATGCCCCATTAAGTCATGTAGTCACATTATGAGAAAGGAAGTAGAAAGGATTCATGTTTCCAACTAGAAGACACAACATTAACTGCCAGTTTAGCAGTCACAAGGGTGAGAACATTAAGTTTGTGCCAACCTTTAGCTCTCTTGGGAAAGGATGCAAAGTATTTTTTTTTTATTGCCACACTGTTCATACCTAACAATTCCATTGGTCGCCAATGATCAGAGCAGCCCACCCCAGGATTACCAGTGGGGATACACCTATCAGAAGTCAAGTTCTATATGAAAGATTTTTAAAATGTCTATTATCCAATCAAAATCTCGGGAAACTAGATGGCCCATCATGAAGTCATTATCATGAGGTAGTCATTAGAATGGTCATGAGGGTTAGGATAGGCCATCAGGGCTAGGCATTGTATAGAATCACCTATAGAGCAACCCTGGCTGTCCAATCAGCTAACAGTATTCTTAAAGTATTCAGAAACAATGTTTGAAATGTCACTCCACTTCCTACTATAAATCATGATTTTTGTTGAATAGTTTTGTTCCCGGCCGCTGTTGTATGTGATCATTTTTGTTTTTCTTGCTCTCGTGCACTTTTATTGACTCATTGGATTACTTTTATTCTATTGATTTTTGGGCTTTACCCCACGGAACACACACCTACAGAAGAACTTGTTGGACCTCTGTTGGGAAAGTTGAATTTCCAAAGCCCTTCACCAGTGAGGTGAAGAGAGCCTTTTATACGAGTATGGTGGTGCGGGAAAATTTGGTGGTAATGTGGTGGTAATTCCATTACCACCATGTTACAGCCTCATTCCTGCACCGCCATGCTATGAATTTGGAGGAGAGGTGGAAGATTCAACGCAAAATCTCCACATTTCCACCCAAAAAAAAGCAAAACCTGTGGAATTGCCACAGCAATCCCCATGGACTCCAGAAGACTAGCACTGCCTGCCACCACTTATAATGGTAATTCTTCTGGGCCAAATAGCAGTAACAGTAGTTTCATTTGGAAGTATCTCAGCAAATTTACAGCTGACATACAACCAAACTCATAATGAGGCCATGAGTGTCCAAAGCAGAGGTGAGCCCTGTTCCCCACTCATCCTCGGAGCACATTGGGGGCGTCCTGCTGCTGAACCAGATCTGCATCTATGCCATTCACACTGCTGCAGAACCTCAACTTGATTACAGGCTGCTGGAAATGTGCACTAGCCTCTCTTGTGTTGGTAGCCCGAGAACAAGAACTACACTTATCCCTGAAACCCCTGAGAGGGACCCACCATATCTGCAAGTTAAGTCAGCCAGGATTACTGGAATTCCTGCCATCAACCACTGCAAGCTGGGATTGAAGCCTGTTGAACCGCATCGAACCATCTGACCTTGCCCGAACTGCCTTTGGTGCTTCTCTGATCTTCAGACCATTGAACTGCACGTTCAGCCTAGTTTGCTGCTGCACCTCTCTAGCCGAATGTGTCATTTGAACTACAAGCTCCTCATTGCACCTGCCACCTTCGGACCAATGTATGACCCGCCTTCATATTTACTGCCAATCTTCATCACCAGTCAAACAGACCTTTGTTGTCCATTGAACTGCCACTATCAGATGCAGCATTATGCCCTAACCCTAAATGGGCATTCAGTCACACGCATATGCACTGTCAAATTGACCATTGCATCGACCCGTGTGGGCCTCAACATCTGCATTTCCTTGAGCGCTTCATCAAACTGACCACATAGAACAGCCATCCAGTTAACAGCATTTTCACAACTAAACTGACCCTCAAATTGACCCTGATGGCCCTCACAAGCCAACCTTTGTCAAACATAATTTAGAACCGCATAAGCTTCAGTTTAACCACTGCATTGGTTCACTTACCATCTAGAGCAATGCAACAGCCGCACGTGAAACACTTTGAACCGTGCAAAGACCATTTAACAGCCTGGTTTGCCATTGTTCAACCATCATGACATTGAAAGTACTGTTGTCTAGTAACTGCCCCTCTCGACCATTTCTGGGCCCTAGAGGCTGACTAGGTCAAAATTCATTCCTTTTCGCTCAAGTACTTAACCTTTTTACAATCATTGTGATTAATGATTGCCTTCTCTTCCCCTGCTCTATTGCTCAGAGTGCTGCAATTTCTATCTGTACACATTCTCCGTTCTATCCACAGGGGTGGGTTTTGTACATTGCTTTTCTATTTATTTTTCATAAAGAGGTGTGTTTCATTAAAGTATTAACGTTATAAAAGACCTTTGATTGTACATCCCATTTACTTTGAACTGTTGTACTTTGCTGTATGGTTTGCTACTGTGTCACATTGACACCCCTCTTGTGTGCATATAGCCTTCCCTTGGCCCACATTACCACAGAAGGCAAAGGACGAATACCTCTTATCCGTGTCTGTTTTATCTTTATGATTGGGATCACTGTTGGTTTGTAGAAGTTTCAGGGCTGAGTAAGTGGTTTCACTACTACTCACTGTTGTACTCGTGCAGAGCAGCAGTGATTTTGTCACAGTCTTTATCTGATAACCTAGCCATGGTTCTAAGTCTTTGAAGAATCGAATTTTGGTCAAGTGTGTCAAAAGCTGCATTAATGACCAAGTAAAACCAATAGCAAAACAGTCAGTTTATCTACGTTCTAACAGAACTGTTCTGGGAAATTGATAAATGTAATCGAGGCTCCAAGACCAGGGCAAAAACCAGATTGTTGCTCACCCAGTAAAATTAAAGTCTCAATTAAACTTTGCAATTGTGTGGTTATGAATGTATCCATTATTTTTGGAAGGAAAGTGGTATTACTGATTGATTGATTGATTGATTGATTGATGACAAATGGAGAAGTCAGGATCCAGATCAGGTGACCTGGTTTGAAAGGAGTTATCCAAGACTGTTTATGGCTGGTAGGCGCGATACTTGATTCCAAAGACTCATTTATTATAGCAGTGATGACGTGAGCAAGCTCAATAATAACATCCTTTGTAATGATACAGGGACATGGACTACTGGAGCAAAAACTGGGGTTCATTTTAGAAATAAGATCGATTGTATCTGAAATCGAGATGGTGAAAATGAAATGTTTTTTTTGGAACATGTCCAAGCAAGAAACAATAAACCAATTGTGGGCGTTTAGCAGGATTTAGGAGGGATTCATAGATGAGCAAATAGTTTTGAATATATTATTAAGCAATCATGTATTTGAGATACTCAATGTAAAGGAAATTGGTTTAGTACATGTAGGAATTATTTTGTTCTCTAATTATATAAGGATTTTGAAAATCTGTTTATTAGAAATTTCAGCCACCACAATCTCATCAGAATAGATACTTTTTTTTAGTTTGTATTATAGCAGATTTATGGCTTTCCCTAATATTCTGGAGAACACGTTTGTCAGCTTCAGAATGTGACTTTGTGCACTTTCTCTGGGCCCTTCTCAGTAATAGGAGGTTAGAGCCTAATACTGGTGTATACCACAGTTGACAACATGCTTTTGTTGAACTATAGTCGTTTTAGAGGGAGCCATTGAATCATTAATAACTATGAGCAGCTTGTTGTGAGAGTCAACTTACACCTAAGACAACTGCACATTTTGGAAGCTCGTCAGGCTACCGAGGTCATATGACCATCAGGTTTATTCAACCATCTGAATCAATTCCGTGTTGCACAGGCTCACCAACAGTGATAGATTAATTGTGATAGTTCTAAATGTGGTGTGTAGCGTAACCTCTAAGTGGTGCCAAATTGGTTTAGTGTAGAGGATGTGGTCGTAGCCGGTGTAAGGTTGTATTGTACATGGGAGCCCAGACATTTAGCATAGAGGTCATTGGAGAATAGAATGAAAGTGTGATATGTTACTAGTGGAGGGGGGCTGTAGTTTTGATGGAATTCTTGAGGTGTTTTCTGAGTTTAAAGGCTCCACCAACCCAGTTGGGGACTAGTCTGCCATCTGGCCAAAGGATGAAGTCTTGTAGTTTTGGTATTTGTCCAATATGATGATCTTGGTTCTTTTCTCTATATGAGGTATGCTTCGTGATGGTATTTGAAGAGGGTTTTTTGCCACTGTTATTTCTGGGTGTTTCCAGAACTATTTTTCCTTATGTGCACACTTTTAGTCTTTGTGTTTTGAGATGCTGCTACTGAGGAGGAGGAGTTATCAAAAGTGACTCAATTCAGTTTGATCTCGAAGACGTTCTTCATTTAAGCATTTTCCGCAGGTGCATTTTCACTCTTGGATCATACTAACCATATAGATGTGAGTGACACACGCGTTCTCCTTAGTGAGATGGTGCTTTTTTGGGTCTTTGGCTCCAAGTCTGTGATGGCTGCTATATTATACAAAATATGCTTGGGACATTATGTGGCCATGCTAATTTATCTATAGTATTTCAGGGTTCTACGTGATTTCGCCGAATGAAATGTCATCGTGGGACATTTCATCGCTGAAATCTCATCGGCAGAAACCCTGTATTTTAATTTATTTTTATTTCTGGGGGGGGGCACCCCCGCAGATTCTCCCACTACTTTAATAATCATACCCCAACCCGCACAAAACACCCTCCAAAAAATATTTTTTTAAAAAAAAGGTTTTCTGGCGATGAGAATTCCGGCGATGAAATGTCCCACGATGACATTTCATTCGGCGAAATGCATGTATACTGTATTTCAGTGGGCCTTGAGTAAGGCTTTTCCACCTTTCATTCACACCAAGCCACTTTTTCAATCAATTGTAAGGCAGAGAGGAGGGGAGAACACAACTTGTGCTTTTGATGCCTTCCTTCCCCTCCTCCATAGAATCTTCCAATGGATTTTCATGTTGGTGCACATGGTGGAGATCTCCATGGAGTCTGCCCGCTTTAAGCACCAGCATACAATAGGCTGACCCCATAGTGATCCGTTGTACATGCTGCCTGCCAAGCTTGCATGACAGGCAGCATTTACAATTACAATTAACTGCTGCCTGACATGAGTGAGGGCATGTCGGGCAGTGTTTATTTTGAACTGGGAAAGTTGCTTAGCATGCCTGCAAGGCAAGCAGTGTTCACAGCTAAAATAAACGCTGTCCAGCATTCAAGCATGTCAGGCGGGATTGTATTGTTATTGTACACATTGCCTGCCATGCAAATGGACCCAGTCCCCATCATCAAATTACATATACGAGCAATGTGAGCTGCTTCTCGTTCAATGGTGTGACTGCTACCGAGGCTAAGTTGCTGCAGTGGGCTGTTCTGGCACGGACATAGAGAATGCATTCATTTGGTGGTTCTGCAGCTACACGGGGTGCTCAATTTCATCCTGAATTTGAATGGGAACTAGAGGAGTGTTTATAAAACTGTGTCATTTATTCACATCCATCCTGCTAGAGAAGTAGTCTAGTTGCAGCATTCGAGATCCTTTCAGACTCATTTTCTCTCATGTATATATTTTTTTCGATTTGATGCAAAGCACTGGCAAAATGTTCCATGCGTTTGTTTATATCACCCTAATATAACACTGTTGGTAAAATGTGTCCACGCACATGGCAAATCTGATGTTTGGACATATAAGCTTGTGAGACTAAATAATTAACATGTTACAAAACCTGATCAATTGCGATTGCACTTCATCACTATTTATCTATAAGCCAATGTATTCTTTCAGTGAGGCTATGCATTGTATCTGAAAATGAGACCTGATTTGAACTGCGGTTCTGGTCAAAGCACTTTCCAAGACTCTGCTCTTCTAGAAGTCTTCTGAAAATGCCGCTACTACTGTGTCATTTTTATGAACTCTCTCAAAAACATTGCCATTATGGCTTGTACCCGTGGATGCTATTTTGGAAGTAAATATGTATGGTCCTCGTAAAGCTTTCTGAACTAAACTAAGCCTTTTAGACGGTGTGTTCTATTCAGTTGCAAGCCATTGGAGGACTTGTATTGAGCACTTTGGAGCTGGTTGGAGCTCGAAGCGAGTGCTGAGAGTGCTCACATGCAAAGTCAGCATATTCATAAGAAAACATATTAGAGGATAACATAAAGAGTGGCAGCAACCAAATGCTGCAGTTGGAAGCAGA
Source organism: Ambystoma mexicanum (assembly GCF_040938575.1). Lineage (NCBI taxonomy): Eukaryota > Metazoa > Chordata > Amphibia > Caudata > Ambystomatidae > Ambystoma > Ambystoma mexicanum. Next base: position 393,720,464 of record NC_090941.1, on the reverse strand, counting down.
GTATTCTGTCACCGACATGACATTCTCTAAGAATATGGTAAACATTCAATTTGGCAGAAACAAGTAAACAATACATGACATTGCTGTTCTTTTAAATGATGATTGAAAAGCTTTTCCACGTGCCACACTATTCTATGTAAAGAGATGGCAGCTGGGAGCATTGCCCTTCTTTTGTATTTCCAATGTAAGACATTTTAGTGAGACAGGTTAGACACAAAATGAAAGCTGGCTAGAAGAAGAGGACATGTTATCACTACACCCTACCTAAGGGCCAGGGAGAGGCATTACCACTTATAGTCTAAACACAGCTCCCTCCCATTATTGACATTCTAGATGTTAACCTAGTCTCCATTGACCCTAGACTCAAGACCTGTTATTACATACCATGAAGACAGGTGCCTTCATTGTACTATAATTTTTGTTTTTTAGATTTCTTATTGTTTTCTCCTTGAAACAAGTACAATGCTTCTGCACTGACTATATACTACATGCAGAAGCTCAGACAGGTACTACATTGTTGTTAAGTAACCATAAAAAGAGATGTTCTTGTACCATGCCCTTATGTCACCTCCTTCTGTATGGCAGGTTCAAAAGGTCCTTGCTATTCGGCAACACATTGAGAAAGCGAGGCAGTAGCTGCTCATGGAAATAAGCAAACCAGGAAGAGAGAACAACGTTGTGCGACTTGGAAGAGGAAGATAAGCACTAACTGTGAAGTGTGTTACTAGTAATCCAGGCATTACCTCTTTATCATTCTTTCTCATCCTAGTCCAGACTAGATGTTTAAGAGTGGTATGACGAAAACATGCAGGCACATTGCGTAAAACATTCTTTCAGTGTTGATTATAACCTTGCAAGACACAGTGTTGTAGGCTGGAGTGGAGGAAAAACAGTATATCCGTGGGGACAATATCATGTATCTTGTTTAGCATATGCTGCCAATTTGGTATTGTTTCAGGCAAAGCAAATTGCACTTCAGAGATCCTGAAGTCAGCATACTCCTAAGAACACATATGAGAGAATTACACAAGGACTGAGAAGTGCAGCAGCCAAGTGCTGCAGTTGGCAACAGAGTTGGAGAGAAAGCTGACCTTGAAGTGGAGTGGATGTGAACGCATGGTTTGGTGTTCTAAGTGGGTGGAGCACATATAAACTGATCACCTGCACAAAGCACCATTGCAAAGTGCAGTAACCAAGTGATGCAGTTGGAGAGAAAGCTGACCTTGAAGTGGAGTGCCTGTGAGCGGACGGCTCAGTGTTCTCAGTGGGTGGAGCCCATATAAACTGATCACCTGCAGAATGCACCAGTGCAAAGTGCATCAACCAAGTGCTTTAGTTTGGATCAGAGTTGGATAGAAAGCTGACCTAAAAATGGACCGGCTGTGAGCAGATGGCACAGTGTTCACATTAGGCAGTGCCCATATAAACTGATCACCTGTGGAAGCACCAGCGTGAATCTCAGCAGCCAATTGCTGCAGTTGGGAGTAGAGTTGGAAAGAAACTGACCCAGAAGTGGAGCCATGTCCAGAGGATGTTTCGGTGTTCTCAGTGAGCCAAGACCATATAAACTGATCATCTGCATGAAGCACAAGCACAAAGTGCAGCAGCCAAGTTTTGCATTTGGCAGTAGAGTTGGAGAGAAAGCTGAGCTAGAAGTGGAGAGCCTGTGAGCGGATAGCTCAGTGTTCCCAGTAGTCGAAGCCCATGTAAACTGATCTCCTGCACAAAGCAGCAGTGCTAAGTGCAGCCACCAAATGGTGAAGCAGGGAGCAGAGTTGGAGGGAACGCTGACCTAGAAGTGGAGTGGCTTTGAGCAGATAGTTTGATCTTCTCACTGGGTGGAGCCTGTATAAACCGATCACCTGCATGAAGTACCAGCGTAAAGTGCAGCAGGCAAGTGCTGCAGTTGGAAGCGGTTTGGAGCTGGCTGGAGCTCGAAGTGAGTGTTGTGAGTGCCCACATGGAAAAAGTCTTAATATTCATCAGAATAAATATTAGTGGATAACATAAAGAGTGAGAAATGCATCAATCAAATGCTACAGTTGATGCAGAGTTGGAGTGAAAGCTGATTTAGAAGCAAAGCTGCTAAAAGTGGATGGCTCAGTGTTCACAGTCGATGGAACCCATGTAAACCAAACATCTGCACAAAGCACCAGGGAGAAATGTAGCCACCAAGTTCTGCAATTGGGAGCAGAGTTGCAGAGAAAGCTGACCTAGAAGTGGAGTGACTGTGAGTGGACAGCGCTGTGTTCTTATTGGGTGGAGCCCACATACATCAATCACCTGTGAAGCACCAGATTGAAGTGCAGAAGGCATCTGCTGCAGGTTAGAGCAGTTTGGATCTGATCATAGATTGAATTGAGTGCCTTGAGTGCTCAAATGAGAAGTCAGGATATTCATCATCAAAGGTATTAAAGAATAACAAATAAGACAGAGAAGAGCAGCAGATAAGTGTTGTAGTTAGAGAGGAAACTAACATAGAAGTGGAGTGACTGTGAGCTGTAACAATCTATCGGGATGTATTCATTTTGGAAATCTTTATTTACAGATGCAAAATGCACATGCAAAGCCCTTTGAACCAGTTTCCCTTGCACACAGCATTTTCTTCCAATGAGGCAACTGAAAGTAAAACACTGTTGTTCATTTTGTCCTTCACACCGTGCATTTTCAATTCCCTTTTCACAATCTGGTTTTACTTTTCAGCATACTTTTTTCAACTGCAGAAAACACACAATCTGTATTCACTAGGCACATTGGTTATGTAAAGGTTTGAGGCTGGCTTTTCATTCTGTCAGTGTGCCTTTCCATGATAAGAATGTATTTCGCAACAGAGGTCTAACCTGGAATCTCTGTTCATGTCATCCTGGCAGTCATGAAACCCTGCAGATTATATGGCACTGTGTTCACAGTGGATGCAGCCCATATACAATGATAACCTACACAAAGTGCCAGGGAGCAGTGTAGCAGCCAAGTGCTGCAGTTGGGAGCAGAACTGGAGAGAAATCTGACCTAGAAGTGGAGTGACTTTGAATAGACAGCTTGATATTCTCAGTGGGTGTAGCCCATATAGACCGATGACGAAAGTGAAGCACCAGCACAAAGTGCAGCAGTTAAGTGCTGCAGTTGGGTGTAGTTTGAAGCTGGTTAGAGCTTGTAGACAGTGGCATAAGTGCTCACATTTAATTAGACATCTATGGGCTTGTTTTGGACTCATGTATCATGATATGCTATGATATGGCATTTATAACGTGCCTATACAAAAAGTGTTTCAAGCGCGAAAACTGTACAAACTGTGAAAACTGTGGGGCAAAGCTAAGACTCCTGCAGTTAGTGGCCTTGCAATCATCCTAGACAATTCCTTGCATGTTTGTCTATCTTTGCCAAGTGCTTTGTCAAGTGTTTTCCCTTCAATGGAGGCTCTAGAGGCTCGGAAAATCGTGCAATCGAAAAACAAAGAGAATGGAAAATATGAGTTATCTTTCAATTTAACACATTTGGAAATCATGCTTCTGACTACCGCGACTGGCTTACAAGATGATTCTCTGACCAAATCAAAACCCTCTTTCATTTTTTTCTGATTGCTTATCAGGAGTCTCAGCCCTTTTTTGACCAAATTGCCAATTTTCAACAGCTTCTGTGATAGCAATATGATACTGTCTCTGAGTGCTAGCTTGGTTGTTGATCAGCCTCAGGATTCAATGTCAAACACTCCTTTAGCATTTAAGCCATCACCAGTTACTTGCCGATAAAACAGGTCACTGGGATGAGCACTTTCCGATGCAATCTGTGTCTGATCTGCAGGTCACAGATTCGAATCACAGTAAGGCCAACACAGTCTTTCATTCTTGCGAAGTCATTACATGAATGCCAACTTCGAAGTCATTACAAGTCGTACAGTGCTTTGCTGAAAGCTCTATATAAATCATTATCATTACTTTTTGTGTGCCTTAGTCTCCACAAATATTTTCTCCACCTCACCTGAATAATAAACATATTAATTTGTGCTACAACTCAATTTCTGCATTCTGCATAAACTTCATTCTCAAATTTTAAAATCCATTCAGGATCATTTTTTCTATTCAGATCAAATGTGTAAATTAACCTTCCAGTTTTGGTATAGATGACTCTCAACTAGTTATGCAAGCAATACTTCCAAATAAGTTTCTAAGCTAGGAGATGTGTGAGCCATGATCGTAACCTCTTGAGAAATTATCTTTAGTGATATTACTTGAACAGGCTCATTATGCCTGAAATTCCCAAATCAAAGCTCCCCTGAAAGTGAAAACTACAGCCTCTGTAAAATCCAAAAATCAGAAAGAAATATTGTTAATCAGAGGCAAGCTTTCCATAAATTGTTGAGATCACTTCAGCAATCCTTGCACCTTTGTCTACAGGTGGAGGTGTTAGGGAGAATTCTCATTTATGGCTAATTTCCCTCATCTAGTGAGTCCCTCAGCAGCTTTGTTGGACTTCTGGAGTGAGAGCATTTCCCCCACTCTTAACTGTGTTTTGCTGTGTGTTTCCATCTGTTTTTGTGATTGTGGACCCTGAAGTACACCACTCCAGTAGCCCCCTTCTTTGTGTGTGTCACACAGCACCTTCAGTGTTGTGGCACAGGATTGTCTTTGAGACTTCCCTCAACTACATTTCTGAGGCGACTACTGTCCCCCAGAAAAGGGTAAAGTTACCATTAACTTTACTTAGACAAGCTACCACAGATCCAGTACACCCCATCTTCCATGGAGTACTGGAATGGGTCAACTCGTATCCCTTTTTATCTGTACCTCCTAGAGCATTGTTTCGCTCTTTTAACATTTAGACTTGGCTGGTGGCAGTGGTATCTACGCTAACTTGTCTACCACGATTATATTAGATAAACGTTGTACTGTTCTTGGCTATTATATTAGCCTCGAACATAAACCCGCTTGACCAAATCGTCTTTCTTTTGGCTTCAGTTGGGTTTATTCGCCATTTCTTTTTGTTAAAGTCCTTCTTGTGTTTTACGTTGCGCGGCAAACTAGGTTCGCCTTCTTTGTTCACTGTCTTTTGGCAGGCTTCTGCCTAGAAGCCCCCCTCAAGGCTCCTGGGTGTCTAGGTGGGCTGAATGTGAGGGAGGGGTGTAGTCACCGCCTGCACAGGGTATCCTAGGAAACACAAGTCGCACTCTGTCATGATTGACCAGGGTAGTTGTCTGGGCTGGACAACCCCCCTGCTGGGGGATTGACAGCCAGGCTGTATAAATGGGGTTTTTTCGCATAAAAGGCAAGTCTCTTGGGCTAGAAGTCAGAGAGTCGCCACTGGAACTACAAGGAACCAAAGAGAAGCAGAGAGAACGATGGCTTCTGCAACTACCCTGTCCGGGTGAAGCCCTGCTGCAGTCCTGAGCTATCTGCCCTTCAACGACTCAGAGAAGATCCAGTCCGGAGTCTTCTTCCCTTGAGCTTGGTGGGGATAACCAGCTCATCTTCTAAAGCTAGAGGATCCTCTTCCGTGGTCTAAATCGCTGCACACTGCTGTAGTGGTCCGGATAACCACCTGAAGATCCTCTCCTGTTTTTAAGGAGCGCACCTTTTATTCTGTGTTGCTGCTGCCAGCCTCATCCCTGTGGGGTGCAGACGCCCTTCAGATGTCCTCCCTTCTCAACGAAGCTCCAGGAATTGTGGGTCTGCAGGAAACCAACAGGAACAACTGCCATGGGCACCAGCTGCACCATTGGAACAAGGTACTGTGTTCTGTTGAGGAAACTGGGTGAATCCCTTTTTCTTAATGTCCAGGGCTTGACCTTGTCTTCCCTCCTTCTTATAACTTTTGCTTCCGAACATTGACAATATCGAAGTACTTTTGGCTCCGTTGAATCGTGAACTATTAGACTGTGTGATCTTCGGCAAGTGGCCCCGGTGTCTTTCGACCCTGGCTCCGGCTCTTTGACTTTTGAACTCCTGTCTCTGAGTTTTTCTTGATTCTGCCTGCCTAACCAAAATATTGACTGTGATTTTTGCCTCCAACTCCCTCTGGGTATCTCAGGTGCTAAGTGTGTTTTTGCCCCGGTAGCATTTAATGTCACAGATACGTGTTTGTTTAGTAGACCGAACTGTTAAAAAGTGATTGCAAACGTATCCGCGGTAACGTGTTTTTGTGCCTAACACCGGTTCATTCCAACACAGGGGACTTACCTTGAGACTTACTGTACAAAGTGAATTGGATAATTGTAGTATATTTAACGGTTGGTTTTATTGAAGTTTAATAGAAGTATGTTGTTTATAACGAATGGTTTAAAAATACATGTACTTATATTTTTCTACCAGAAACCTTGAGTCAGTGTTTGCTTGAGTCACAGTAATTGTGGTCCCTTTGTGTAATCTCTGCTACTGCTCATATACTCTTGAGATAAGCCTGGCTGCTCCGCCACTGCTACCACTATGACATAGTAGTACAGGCTTGTACCAAAGGATAAACTTGTATCACCACCTGTAGTCTTAATTGTGTGTAGTGGTCCCTAAGGGCACTGCACGGGATTCTGCCTAACACTGGTGTACAGCGGTGAGGATTTGGAAGTAGAGTGATTACACTTAGAGTGCTGCTATTGCTTGGGTTCAACTAACCACAAGGTTAACACCACTAATTCTATTTAAATAAGAAATCATGTCAAATATGGAAAACTACACTGAAGAGAGTCGTTTACTCTATACTGCTGAGGTTCTGAGAACCATGTGTAGGGATAAGAATATCTCTGGTAAAGGAAAGAAATCTGAACTGGTTGCAAAGTTAATGGTAAAAAGTCTGGAGAGTGGGTCAGAAGGACCTACCACTCCAGCAAATGTGGATTTTGGTGTTTCTGATTCTGAGAGTGTTAATTGTGAAGAAGTAGATGAGTCCTTGCTAGGAAACCCTGCAACACCCTTGCCTGCTCAGAATGCACAACCTCTGTCCACAGGGACCCCCGCAGGTCCTGCACTTACTCCTGAGTTTATTGCACTTGAGAAAATGAGACTTGAATTAGAAGTGAAACATATTGATGTACAAACTGCCATGAAACATCAAGAGTTAAGGCTCAGAGAAATGGAGCTGAACCATGAACTAGAAATGAAGAAACTGTCTCTAGAACATGCTTCTCTCCCAGAGTCATCTAGGTCTTCAAGCCCTAAGAGACCCCGTATGCCAAAGGAAATGATTGGTATATATGAGACTTAACTTGATATTTTGGATTGGTTAGCAATGTTTGAGTACAATCATGGGATTCAAGGTATCTCAGGGAATCAGTTGATTCCTTGGCTTTTCTCTAGACTCCCCCCTGTTGCAAATGATGATGTAATGGAGTTGGGGGAGGAGGATAAGCAGGATTATGAGTGTGTGAAACTAGCATTAATAGCTAGGTTTGGGAAGACCCCTTCCCAGTATCTTAAGAGGTTTAGAACCCTCAAAAAGCATGATGGTACCCCTTGGGCTACCTGGGTGTGTGAATGTTTGAACAAATTAGATGGTTGGGTTAAGGGTTACAAAGTGAACACTTATGAATGTTTGAGGAATCTTGTAATGTTGGAGTCTATTTTTGATGTCTGCTCTCCTGAGCTTAGACAGCACGTGGCTGATTCAAAGGAGACAGATCCTAAGAAACTAGCTAAGGCTGCTGACTTGTGGGTTGCCAACAGGGCTACTCACAAGGATTCTGGGGCTACTCAGAAGAAGAATGAGGGGAAGCAGCCAAAGAAAGACAACAAAGAGAATTTCAATAATTGCAATCCAAAAGAGGGCCCCAAACATAACCAGGGTAAGCCACAAGGTAAACCAAATCAGGCTAGTGTACAACCTAGTTCCACACCAGATGGAGGCCAGGGCAAACCCCCATTCCAGAGAGCATTTGGAAAATGCTTTGTTTGTGGGTTGCCTGGCCATGTGAAAGGAGATGCCAAGTGTAAGGGTAAACCTTCAGGGATCAACACTGTCTCCTTAGCCTTCTCCCAGGTGGATGAAGTACCTATGACCAGTGGAAACTTTCAGCTACTAGATGATGAGCCCATGAGAGTCTCATCTAGTGTTTCTTTAGTGTCATTGGGTCTTTGGGAACAAAAGAACTTAGATGTCTATAACTCAATCCCAGATAATACTAAAGAGTATTATAAAGATAGTGTTCTTGTGAATGGTCAGGAGACCCCTGCCATCAGAGACACTGGAGCCAGCATAACTGTGGTTGATGAATGTTTTTCAAAGTGGAGGATGTTGCTAAGGCACCCAAACACTTAACCAAGTTAGCTGGAGGCCCTGTGCAAATGGTTCCCGAGTTACCAGCTCTCACCCAGTGTAATGACATGACTGTCAGAATACCTGTAAGTGTGCAAAATAACGTACCTAGGAGGGTCATGTTGGGTAATGACCTTAAAACTCTTGGAGTTGTGTCTGGCACACCTAGGCCCCCAGCAGGAGCTCACAAGGTCTGCAAGGGAGAGAACCTTAAGAGGATCTCCTGGGGACATGGTAGAGGAAGCTATCACCCCAAGTCCACGGGACTTACTTACTGCCATTGCAGGACAAGAAAAGACAAAGGGGAAACCCAAGTCTGCCAGCAAGAAACCAGCAAGCACTCCTGTGCCCAGAAGGACATCTCTGAGACTGTCCAAAGTCACACCTGTGACTCCCACACCAGCTGAGGCTGAGTGTGAGGTTCAACCCTGTATGGTCAAACTAGATACTGAGGAATCAGATCTAGAAGAGGATCTTACCTTGGTAGGCGATCTTGACCCTGTTGACCATCCTGAGCTGCAGTCTTTACTGGCAGAAGGTGAACCCAACAGAGAAGATTTCAGTAAGGGACAAAGAGAGTGTCCTACCTTGGAAGGTCTTCGCCAACAGGCAGCTTCTCAGCTCAATGGGTCTGAGCCTGGGAAGTATAGGTTGCACTGGGAAGATGGCCTCTTCTACAGTGAACCAACTGGGTCAACCCCTAGAGACTACAGAAGACTTGTAGTACCTCTAGTGAACCGACTCCAGTTTCTGCAGTTAGCCCATGAGGTACCTTTGGCTGGTCACTTAAGTTTTAAGAAGACCAAATAAAGGCTATCTCTGCACTTCTACTGGCCTAAGATGGGTACAGAAGGAGACAAGTTCTGCAGAAGCTGCCACACTTGTCAAACCTCTGGCAAGAGTGGATCCAAGAAGGTGGCACCCTTAGTGCCTCTCCCAGTGGTGGGAATTCCTTTTGAGAAGGTTGGGATTGACATTGTTGGTCCTCTTGACCCTCCCACAACTTCAGGCAACAGGTTTATCCTGGTTATAGTGGACCATGCCACTAGGTTTCCTGAAGCTATACCTATGAGGACTGTTACGGCTCCGGCTGTAGCTAAGGCCCTACTTGGTATTTTTACCAGAGTAGGTTTCCCTAAGACAGTAATATCTGACAGGGGATCAAATTTTATGTCCCACTACATGCAAACCATGTCGAAAACCTGTGGAGTTACCTACAAATTCTCAACTGCCTACCACCCCAAACCAATGGACTGGAAGAGAGGTTTAACAGAACTATGAATAGCATGATATGTGCTTTAGGAGAACCCCTTAGAAGAAAGTGGGACCTTCTACTGCCATGCATTCTCTTTGCATATAGAGAAGTCCCTCAGGAGGGAGTAGGATTTAGTCCCTTTGAACTTCTTTATGGCCATCCAGTCAGAGGTCCATTGGCCCTGATTAAGGAGGGGTTGGAGAGTGCTCCTTCCCCAAGCCAGTCAGAGGGACTGACTATGTGATAGGTCTCCGGAAGAGAATGTCACACATGATGGCAGAGGCAAGTGATAACTTGAAGGCTGGTCAAGCTCTGGTCAAACATTGGCATGACCAGAAGGCTAACATGGTCAAGTTTACTCAAGACCAGCTTGTTCTTGTTATGGTCCCCACAAGGCAGAGGGCCTTGCAGGACAAATGGATAGGACACTTCAAGGTTGTGGGTAAAGTTGGAGAGGTGAACTATCTGGTGGATTTAGGCAATCCTAAGGAGGCTCCCAGAGTCTTTCACACTAACCGTTTAAAGGCTTATGTCTCCAGACCTGATATAGGAGCTTTGCTTCTAGCTTCAGCTCAGGAGGAGGAGGAGTGTGAACCTCTACCTGACCTCCTCAGAGGCTTACCTTTAGATGAGCAAGTGGAAGGAGTTAATTTCTCTTACAGTCTCACATCTGACCAGCAGGATGAGTGCAAGTTACTGTTGAATCAGTTTGCCTCCCTGTTCTCACTTACACCAAGCTTGACCCCTTGGGGCCAGCATGACATACACACTGTATGTCTGTCAAAAGCAGGGGGTACAGAATGTCAATGTCAGATCCCACATAAGGAATGAGGTCAACAAGATGCTTGAACTCAGGGTAATAGAACCCTCTACTAGCCCATGGTCTAGCCCAGTTGGGCTTGTACCAAAGGCAGGATCCAAGGAGTTGAGATACTGCGTGGACTATAGAGCTCTAAATGCAGTCACCACGACTGATGCCCATCCATTTCCTAGGAAAGATGAGCTGGTGGACAAACTTGGTGCAGCCAAGTACCTCAGCACATTTGCCTTAACATCAGGCTATTGGCAAATAGCCCTGACAGACCATGCCAAGGAGAAAACTGCATTCTGCACCCCAGTTGGCCTCTACCAATTCAAGGTAATGCCTTTTGGATTGAAGAATGCAACTGCTACATTTCAGAGGATGGTCAATCAAGTTCTGAATGGGAGGGAGGACTTCTGCATGGCATACTTGGATGACATTGCAGTGTTCAGCCCTACATGGAAAGAACATGTTGAACACCTAGGTTGTGTATTTCAGGCTCTTGAACAGGCCCATCTGACCATATGGCAAGCAAATGTCAAATTGGTCAGAGTTCAGTGGTATACCTTGGACATGAGGTAGGAGGAGGTGAAATAAGGCACTGCCTAGCAAAGTACAAGCTGTACAAAACGGGCCACCCCTACTACTCAAATACAAGTGAGAGCCTTCCTGGGTCTCACTGGGTATTATAGGAACTTCATAGAGAACTATGGTACCATAGCTTCTCCCTTGAATGTCATCTCCTCTCCCAAATTTCATAAAAAGTTCAGGTGGAATGAGGAGTGCAATCAAGCCTTTGAAGGCCTAAAGAAAGCCCTTTGTCAAGCTCCAGTCCTAAGAGCTCCTGACTATCACCAACCCTTCATTGTACAAACTGATGCTTCTAATGTAGGTATAGGTGCAGTCCTTAGTCAACTGGATGAGAAAGGTAGGGAACACCCCATTTGTTTCATCAGCAGGAAGGTAAAGGATCCTGAGACAAGGTGGGCAACAATAGAAAGAGAATGCTTTGCTATTGTGTGTGCACTGAAGTGGTTTAGACCATACTTGTATGGATCTACCTTCACTATTCAGACTGACCACCAACCCTTGAGATGGCTGATGCAAATGAAAGGGGAAAACCCAAAGTTACTCAGATGGTCCATCTACCTGCAAGGATTTGATTTTTCCATTGAGCACAGAGCAGGAAGTCACCACCAAAATGCTGATGGTCTCTCTAGGATGTTTGTAACGAACTGGAGGTATGAGGTCCATCCAGGAGTGGATTAAATCCTCCTGTCCCTTAGTCTGGTGGGGCGAGTGTTAGGGAGAATTCTCATTTATGGCTAATTTCCCTCACCTAGTGAGTCCCCCAGCAGCTTTGCTGGACTTCTGGAGTTATTTTCTTTTCCACCTGGTAAGAGTGAGAGTTTTTCCCCCACTCTTACCTGTGTTTTGCTATGTGTTTCCATCTGTTTTTGTGATTGTGGACTCTGAAGTACACCATTCCAGTAGCCCCCATCTTTGTGTGTGTCACACAGCACCTTCAGTGCCGTGGAACAGGGTTGTCTTTGAGACTTCCCTCGACTCCATTTCTGAGGCGACTACTGCCACAGATCCAGTACACCCCATCTTCCATGGAATACTAGAGAGGGTTAACTCGTATCCCTTTTTATCTTTACCTCCTACAGCATTGCTTCGCTCTTTTAACATTTAGACTTGGCTGGTGGCAGTGGTATCTACCCTGACTTTTCTACCGCGATTATATTAGATAAACGTGGTACTGTTCTTGACTATTAAATTAGCCTCGGACATAAACCCGCTTGACCAAATCGTCTTTCTTTTGGCTCTGGTTGGGTTTATTCGCCATTTCTTTTTGTTAAAGTCCTTCTTGTGTTTTACTTTGCATGGCAAACTAGGTTCGCCTTCTTTGTTCACTGTCTTTTGGGGGGCTTCTGCCTAGAAGCCTTCCTCAAGGTGCCTGGGTGTCTAGGTGGGCTGAATGTGAAGGAGGGGTGTAGTCACCCCCTGCACAGGGTATCCTAGGAAACCCAAGTCGCACTTTGTCATGATTGGCCAGGGTAGTTGTCTGGGCTGGACAACCCCCCTGCTGGGTGATTGACAGCCAGGCTGCGTGAATGGGGGTTTTTCGCATAAAAGGCAGGTCTCTTGGGCTAGAAGTCAGAGAGTTGCCACTGGAACTACAAGGCGACGGCTGCTGCAACTACCCCGTCCTGGTGAAGCCCTGCTGCAGTCCTGAGCTATCTACCCTTCAACGACTCAGAGACGATCCAGTCCGGAGTCTTCTTCCCTTGAGCTTGGTGGGGATAACCAGCTCATCTTCTACAGCCAGAGGATCCTCTTCCGTGTCGAAATCGCTGCACACTGCTGTAGTGTTCTGGATAGCCACCTTAAGGAGCGTACCTTTTATTCTGTGTCGCTGCTGCCAGCCTCATCCCTGTGTGGTGAAGACCCCCTTCAGACGTCCTCCCTTCTCAACGAAGCTCCAGGAATCGTGGGTCTGCGGGAAACCAACAGGAACAACTGCCAGGGCACCAGCTGCACCATTGGAATAAGGTACTGTGTTCTGTTGAGGAAACTGGGTGAATCCCTTTTTCTTCATTTTCAAGGCTTGACCTTGTCTTCCCTCCTTCTTATAACTTTTGCTTCCGAACATTGACAATATCAAAGTTCTTTTGGCTCTGTTGAATCGTGAAATGTTAGACTGTGTGATCTTCGGCAACTGGCCACGGTGTCTTTCGACCCTGGCTCTTGCCCTTTGACTTTTGAACTCCTGTCTCGGAGTGTTTCTTGATTCTGCCTGCCTAACCAAAATATTGCCTGTGATTTTTGCCACCAACTCCCTCTGGGTATCTCAGGTGCTAAGTGTGTTTTTGCCCCGGTAGCATTTCATGTCACAGATACGCGTTTGTTTAGTAGACTGAACTGTCAAAAAGTGATCACAATCATATCCACGGTAATGTGTTTCTATGCCTAACACTGGTTCATGCCAACACAGGGTACTTACCTTGAGACTTACTGTACAAAAAGAATTGGATAATTGTAGTATATTTAATGGTTGGTTTTATTGAAGTTTAATAGAAGTGTTGTGTTCATAACAAATGGTTTCTACCTGAAACCTTGAATCAGTGTTTGCTTCAGCCACAGTAATTGTGGTTCCTTTGTGTAATCTCTGCTACTGCTCATATCCTCTTGAGATAAGCCTGGCTGCTCCGCCACTGCTACCACTATGACATAGTAGTACAGGCTTGTACCAAAGGTAAAACTTGTATCACCACCTGTAGTCTTAATTGTGTGTAGTGGTCCCTAAGGGCACGGCACAGGATTCTGCCTATCCTGTGCCGTGCCCTTAGGCAACAAAAGAGATGACTCTTTCCAGCACAGAGGTAATATGTGGAAATGATCAGTCCCCCAAATAGTAATTTACTCAAAAGAAAGAAGAAGAGTATACAGAAGCAAGTTCTTGTGGATAAATTATCTAAAAAGACAAACTCTACTATTCTACAATATTTAACTTGTGAAGACCCTGTGACTACTGAACCAATCAGAACTCACTTAATAGACAAAGACACACTAGAGCAAGCTGTGGAAGAGGCCACGGTGGGGGGGATCACTACACTGATGGAGAACAATTCTCAAGTAGCAAAGGATAATTCTTTAAGGTCCAATTCTTGTCTGCCTGTAATGATTGGATGCTATGATTTGATGCAATTATTTGGAGTATTCAGCTTCTCTGCAATTGTCTAACAGTGATGTTGCTTTCTTATACGGGGCCATTGAAAAGGTTGCTCCATCATATTTTTGGATTTAGAAACAATTGATTTAAATGGTCAAGTTTGAAGTCGTTCTCAATCAATCTATTGTAGTCTCTTCATTTTCTGAAATTCCTAAATTGTGTACCATTAAGACAAGTGTCATTTATTCAGTTGAGTTTGTTGACATGCAGATAACTGTTGATGTTAAATTATGCATCCACTCTCGATTACTTTATGAAATGTTGTTATCTGAAACTATTTATCTGGTCAAAAAACATTGGATAGGATGAACTGGAAATTCCCATCCCAATTTTACTGAAATGATCCAATTTTCATCCTACAGGTGTAGGAATGCAACGAGGTTGTTCAGGAAGAGATCTCAAAAATAGGACAATTAGTTTAGTGAAACCTTACTCAGAGCCCCACTCATGGAATTCAAACGATTGACCTTGGCTGCTAGCTACTTTAACATATTCGGAATCTAGATGCAGCCGAGCTGATCATGATCTTTGATTTATATGAATTGAAGTTTTATCATGGAACACATGTGGTCACTGAACACTATTTGCATACTGATTAAAGCAACCTAGAGAAGAGGATTTAGTAGATTAGCAATAGATTATAAACTATATCTATGCTTCATGCTCAATATCTTTGCGTGGCTTAAATTTTGCTGCCCCTAAAAACTCTCGGAGCAATCATCATTTTTTAGAGACAACTTTTTAACTGATTCTAGCTGAGCGACCAAAAGCTAGTACGCTAGCTAACCACGGGGCGGCAGTGCATTAGGGGACGGTGAGGGGGACCGGAATTGAATAAAATCTACTGGAATTATTTTTCAGTTAACAGACCTATTTGCAATAAAAAAATGTTATTGGATTCCTGAGAGTCTGTGCATAAGTATGATTGCTTTTATCCAGCTAATTTTTCCAATATTGTTCTGGATGTAATAGATATTTCATTACAAAACAGTTCCTTTCATCTTAAAAAACCCGATTTTGGCTGCAATAATCCCATTGATCTATCAATTCAAAGAAAGAAATGTGAACTGAAATACAATTACATTTTATTCAAATTAGCTTTTCTTCAACGCTAGGCCATAAAAGCATACATTTCATAACGCATCTTACAATTATTTAAACACAGAATTGATATACTTGGCATGTACATAATAACATCATCTACAACCGTTTTAAACTTCAAAATGCATCAAAGCTTTAATGTGCACTATTTAAAATGCATTTCAGTTTAGTGCAATTATTCTTCACACCTGCTCTTATTTTGGCTTCTAGACCAATATTGTATAATAGTGTAACCTCCATGCTTCACACTTTAAATATTTTCAGGCACTATTCCATTATATGACATAATCGTTACACAAGGGATTTTATAGGTGATTCTGACAGGATAATATAATACAAAACAATAGCCGACTTAATGGTTTTTCATCCAGTGTTATGCATGTTTCTTATTTTGACTGACCTCTGCAACCATGCCTTGTAAAGATAATTCACCACTGAGTGCAGTGTCAAATCATCATGGCAAAGAAAAAATGGCTTGTGTGGTCACTTTTATTGATCTCACAAGAAACAATAGTTTGAAATATCTTTAGCATAAGTCTAAGTACAGAGGGCAGATTAGCATAAAATGTGTGATGGTCTCTGTCATATAAGTACAATGTATGCATTTGTCTGAATTTTCACTTCTCCACTTATTACACAATTCAACTACTGGCAGAGTTCCAATTCTAAGTTTAATATAAAACGATCTCAAGTATGTGGGCCTTAGGTTATCTAAAAACTTCTCACACTCTAGTACTCGCTTAATCTTCCAATATTTTGAAAGCTTCTCTGAACCGCTGACTTTTTCCACAGCTTCCTTTTGGACGTTGGCATTGAGTGCACTCTTAGTAAACTTGGATTGGTTGCCCATTTCTTCTGGCATTCTACAGGATTAGCTGCACCCAATGCTCGGGAGGATAGCTCACGGACAACGTGCTCACCTTGAAAGCAAGACAAGACGGAGCAGCAAAGGTTCTATCCCCGGGTCCACGCTTAGAATTCTCTGGGAATTAAGCGCATTATAAATAACCTATCAAATGAAATAAATAAAATAGTAAGTGTTCTCCTAATATGACCATACCATGGTAATGAGCAACCCCCCTCTTGGGACAGCACATCTTCCACTGCTTCTTTATATGTGGTTAACCTGGGGGAAAAGTCCAGACTCTAACCATGTAATAGACAGCTGTTGACTTCTATTCCTTACAGGTCTGTCACCATATATACAGGTAAATTGGGACCGTTATTGGGCAAGCCTAGAATATTTTGTAAAAACCTTTTTTTCAACAGTGGTAACGTTTTTACGGTTTTTACCTCCTCATAGTTCTGCCTCGTACACTGCTGCCGGATGAGCTTGCAATCTATTAGCTTCCAATCCATTCCCATGTTTTCTGTGTATCTTATAATAGCCCCATTATATCTGGATAACACCACCTCAGCTTGTTTACTCGTGAGGTCCTTGTACAATAGTCTCTAACCCTCAACCCTAGATAGTCATAGTTATCAACTTGCTCTATTTTCTTGCCCTTCAGTTCGATAATGATCCTCACTTTTTTCTCTTCCTTTTTTTCTTGAAAACTAGTGCTTTTGTGTTTTGTGCACTTATGGAGAAGCCATTCACTGAGCAGTAGTCATCAAATATTAGGAATTCGGATTTTAATCTGACCGGTGTCAACTAAATGAGAGCTGCTTTGTCGTCAAACATGAAGATCAGATAACTTTCTGCCGACATTACTGGTGAATCCATGGGGTTGCTAGTAAGATTTCGATAATACTGTTAATGAAAATGCAAAACAAAATGGGTGCGATCACACAGCCTTGGTGCACTCCCATTTGTTCCTCAAACGATATAGATGTCCTGTTATCCAAAGTCTACCATACCAGTTTCATTGTTGGGGTAGAGGAATTGAATGGCTGTGAGAAGTGCTGGGGGGTATATCTAGTTTTGTTAGGGTTCTCCATAACCTGCCCCTGGGACCCTGTCAAAAGCTGTCTTTAGATCAATGAACATAGTAAATACGTTAATATTCCTTATGGTCAAATATTTGTCACAAAAGACCCTCAAAAGCAACCTCTGGTCAATGGTGCCTATTTGGAAGCCCACCTGCAGATGGTTTATTATGTTTCATTCCTCTACCCAGGTTTCCAAGTGTACCAGCACAAATGTTTTGCCCCCTGCATCTAGCAGTGAGATTGGACGGTAATTACATAGGTCCTCTCTCCATTACTTTTTGTACAGGGGGACTATTTCTGCCTTTGCCCAAGATGGCAGAACACGATTTGAATCTAGCACTGCTTTAAATCGGCGTGTGAGGTAAGGGACCCACATTTGGTTCCAGTTTTTATGGGTACATTGGAATTTTGTCAGGACCTGGGAGTTTACCAGTTTTTTGGCTCATGGAGCTTCCCCATTTCCGCTGGTGAGAATGCAAGAGGGAGTTGCCCTAGAATGTTGCTACTTGTTACCAATGGGACCTGGTCAGTAAATCTTCACTTTTCAACGTATTCACACCCACCCCACTCACCACACCCCCTCCCACACCAAGATGATTCCAATAGTAGTAGCATTACTGGAGCTGGAGGACATGCTTGCATTGCCACAACATCAACAACAACAACAACAGCCGGCACCACAGAGGAGACACAGAAGGAGGGTGAGACAGGCCCAGCATGCCCCACCAGTGCAGCCACCGTTACCACGCAGGCAGCCCCCAATCCCTCGCATCAGAGCCAGTCCTTTCAACCTAACCCCTGAGCAGATCAACACTCTGTACCGTCTGGACCGGGACACCATCACCACCATTGTGGACATGACACACAACGCCATTGTCAGCCTCATTGAAATACGCACCGCCATCCCTCCTCTACTGAAGGTAGTGTATGTGCTCCACTTCCTTGCCAAAAGCACGTACCAGCACACAGTGGGGCATATGCATGGCATATCACAACCCTTCTTTTCTCGGATTCTGAACCAAGTGCTAAATGCCCTCCTTAAGCACACAAGGGACTACATATCCCTACCACGGACTCCCCAGGAGATATTTGACACAAAAGTTGGCTTCCATGCACTGGCAGGCATGCCAAATTCTGTAAGTGCCCTCGACCGCACCGACGTGGAGTTGGTGGTCCCGCATGCCATGGAGGTGGTGTACCACAACCGCAAGCAATACCATTCCATCAATGGGCAGATGGTATGCGACGCCAGCAAGATCATCACACATTGTTGTGCCCGATATCCCGAATCAACTCATGACTCTATGGTCCTGCGGAACTCCACGCTACCACGCTTCATGGAGCCACATGTTGGACAACGTGCCTGGCTGCTTGTTAAGTTGCATTACTGGCACATGGCATTGAAATGGGGGGAGAGATGCACACACCACCATACTGCCAATGTTGATGTGACTGCACGATGTGCACATCACTGAACACTGTGCCCCAAACCATCACAAATGGTATATGACACCCAAATCCCATGTGAATGAAGTAAGGTCGACACCTATCACTACATGACTAACAGGAAACCACCCCATATCCCATAACACGTGCACCACTCATCAGCGGCCCTCACCCTCCGTAACGCCATCCAGCACCATGCAGTGCACATGCACTATGTTGCTGTGTCCAGCAAATCACCACACAGGACAAGCATCCCTGGGAGTGCACTGAACCAACTAGGGAATCCACTGTCTGTGACTGGGCCGCCACACCCACAGGAGTGCTGCATGTCACCATGGGAATAATCAGCGCTGATTGCCCAATATTGCACAGACTACTGCCAACGCTCCCTCTAAGTAAATCTCACAGAACACAACACGTCACAAATTTGACACAAATACAGCTGCATGCGTACATGATGCATCTGCAACAAAACGTCAGTGCACGATATGTATCATCTTGAAGATGCAACCCACACCATTAGTCCATGTCACAGGACACATTGAGGGACTGAAGATGGCGTAAATACATCCAGGGACATGTGCATGTGGGCAACCAAAATCTGCAGGCATTTGTGACTAGTACAGCTGTTGATCATGAATCGCCTAACATTTACCTTTAATTGCTGCTCATGCAGGTGATAGTGGCTATCCCCTGAAGCCGTGGCTCCTCACCCCTGTCCAAAACCCACAGAACCAACACGAGGAGGACTACAATCGTTCCCATACCCGTGTGGTCATCCAGCAGACCTTTGGCCTGTTGAAGGCACGAATTTGCTGCCTCAGCAGGTCGGGTGGGGCACTCCTCTACAGGCATGAGAAGGTTGCCAAGATCATCATGGCATGTGTCATGCTGCACAATATGTGTATAAGCCGGAACGTGCCCCTGCCCCCCAGACATTGAACTGCTACCACCTGGTGATGATGAAGTGGATGAAGACGATGTGGCTGGACATCATCTTGGTACCGATGCACAGTGTTAGGGAGAATTCTCTGTTTAGGCTGAATTTCCTAACCTAGTGAGTCCCCCAGCAGCTTTGCTGGATTTCTGGAGTTTGTTTTTTTCCATCCTGCCAAGAGTGGGACTCTTTTCTCCCGCTCTTGGACATGTATGTGTGTAATTCCTTTGAATGTCAATGTGTTCTATGGGCTATGGGGTCTTTTACTCCATAGGGTCTCATATGTTTTTCTATTTCCCTCATTACGACCCTGGCGGAAAGTGACTGACCTGACCGCCATAGCGTAAATAGCGTTTCCGCCATTGCACGACGGAGTAAAGTGCGGCTAATTCCGACCCATCGGGCACGAGCACTACGCCATGGCGGAAGTGCAAAGTCCGCGATGGCGGAAATGTCCCCAAAACGCCCCTCACCGCCGTCGTACGGCGCCCTAGGTGCAATTCCGCCACCCATCTTAGCGGTCACCGTAATGAGCGGCAATCGGAAAGTACGGTGACCGTAAATATACGGAAACGGAAGTAAAAACATGGTCCCGGAACGGGAAACAGCACGCCGTACACCTATAAAATCAGAATACCCACACAACCATAAAAAATACTACCCTGAGACACATCCCAACCCGTCATCCACCCTAGTGAAAGCAATAAAAATGGGAAAAGTAGCGAAAAAAGCGTGCGACCGCAAGCGGCAGGTCCACTTCTCCCGTGAGGAACTCACCGTGCTCACAGAGACCCTCCAGGAGAATGCTGCCGTCGTCTTCTCGACGCAAATGACCAGGACGCACTTGCGAACAAGAAGGCCATATGGGCCCTGGTGGCACAGCGGGTAAGTGCGGTGGGGACCGCACCCCGCAACCCACAGCAATGCAGAAAGCGATGGGACGACTTGCGGATACGCGTACGGAGCATACTATCCGCCAACCGTAACATTGCCACAGCTACCGGGGGAGGATCGGAATCACCCATCAAGTTGACCCCCTGGGAAGAAATCTGTGCCTCCACCATTGGAATGGAGAGTATAGAGGGAGTCGGAGGGATGGAGAAAGGAGTGCAGACATCCGAAGAATCAGGTAGGTGGCCCAAATAAAACAATGCTGAATCCACAATGTCCAATCATGTGAAGTACCATGTGTCCACATAGTGCAACAGTAACACATGTCCATGAGAACGTCCACATACATTGGCCTGATAGCGCACTTTAAAAGTCACATTAAATACATAAATAATTAAAATTCCTAAAAACACCCTCTACACGTGCAGCAGGCACACCCTAACTGCAGGCTGCAAAACAACTGCATCCTCAATCCACACAAAAATGAAACCACCTCCAAGGCCCTGACCCAAATCACCCTCAGGTACCACCCCAATGCATGTGATACATTGCCATTCCAATTTCCACAGACCCATTAATAACGCTCGCCCTCCTTTACTCCACCACAGGGTCCGATTCAAACGACGAGCTCCAGGACACCCCTACCAGCACACCTGCAAAGAGGACCAAGACCAACGGCCAAAGACCCTCCATCTCAGCTGCACGGATCAAGACACGGCAGCAGCACAAATCAAGTGGCAGCACACAGGAGGGAACTTCAACAGGCACCCCAGCAGCCAGCATGCCCACAACAGCACCACCACAGGTCCCCCCAATGGATGCCACAGAAGGTGACACTGCATTAATGGCAGCATGCTCCGACACTGAAAACGGGGATTCCGATGTAGGATCCATCCATGACCTGTCTCAATCCCCCTGTTTGTTTCATCCCGTACACCATGAGGATACCACGCAGGGGCACCCACAAGACGACGACTGGCCATCCCCCACAAGCCCTGTGGCAAGGCAACATGAGGTGATCAGCCCCTCTGTGACACCACCGCAAATGGCCATGGCACAGCAGAGGCAACAGTCCCTCGACCAGGTGATCGTGCAACAGCAGCAACTGGCCACGCTCCTCAAGGACCATGCTGATGAATGTGGGGGTACTAAGGCAGCCATAGAAACATCAACTGAGACACTTAGGGCAGAAATGGAGAGAAGTACAGAGACACTAAGGGCACAAATGGAGAGAAGCACCGAGAGCCTGAGAGTACAAATGGAGAGAAGCACCGAGAGCCTGAGGGGGGAACTGCATGCGACGTCCAAAGACGTATGTGCTGAACTTGCCGCTGTGCGCCGTGTGCTCACTGAGCTCTCACAAACCCTTAGGGACATGCATGGACGTGAGCAGGCAGAGACATCATCCGTTGCAAGTTCCGTCCAGGGCAGCCCCCAACGTAGATCTGGGAGGAACCTGCGCTCCACAGGCAGGGGTGCCCTGATACCCGGAGAGGGGGCTTGCAATAGCGTCTGCCCACTGACAATGAGCATCTTTGGACACTGGTGTTCGGGGGGGGAGGTAGGAGGGTGGAGGGGGTGTGTTGGGCTCACTTGGGTGGCGGGTCGATGGGGTGTGTAACATAATTTCACATATGCTATAAACATTGCACAATCATCCAATGAGATGTGTGGACATTGATCTTTGTGTACGAGGCCTTTATAGGCGTACAGTCCATATTGTGCATGTTCCAGACACACACAGTGCCACAAGTCCCGTGTCCATGTATCAGCCACCAGGCGTGAGTGCTAGAAGCATGAATCAATGAGAATCTGACGAATGTCACGGCCCTCCTGTGCCTCGCGGACTCCTTGAGGTGCTGCCACATCCCCACCCTCATCATGACCATCTTCAGGTGCTTGCAGTTCTGCGTCAGGGGGCATGGGCACATTTCTACGTACGCACATGTTGTGTAGCATGATACATGCCATGACCATCTTTGCAACCTTCTCATGGCGGTACAGGAGTGCCCCGCCAGACCTGCTGAGGCAGCGGAAACGAGTCTTCAGTAGGCCGAATGCCTGTTCTATGACTACACGGGTACGTGAGTGGGCATGGTTGTAGTCCTCCTCATGCTGGTTCTGTGGGTTCCGGAGTGGTGTAAGGAGCCATCTCTTCAGTGGATACCCGGCATCACCTGTATGTGGACAATAAAGGATGTTTGTGGAATGACATTGCTACGTACGCACCCCCCACCCCCTTCCTGCCAGGTCATTGCCGCATCACATACCCCACATTATCATGCATGAAATGAGACTCACCGAGTAGCCAGGATCTGTTCCCTGCGTGTCGCTCCATGTAGCGTGGTATTGTAGAGTTCCTCAAGACCATTGAATCATGGGTTGATCCAGGAAATCGGGCACAACAATGTGTAATGATCCTGTTGGAGTTACACACCATTTGTACATTAAGAGAATGAAATTGTTTTCGGTTGCGGTACTGGGCCACCATGGCATGTGGGACGACCAATTCCACATGGGTGCAGTCGATGGCATCAATGCAACCCGGTATGCCGCCAAGTGCATGGAATCCCACTTTTGTGTTCGGAATTTCCTGCTCCGAGCGTGGTAGAGAGATGTAGTCGTCTGCGTGCTTCAGGAGGGCATCGAGCACTTGCAATAGTGTCCGTGAGAACACTGGCTGTGAAATGCCATGCAACTGTCCGACTGTGTGCTGGTAGGTGCCTGTGGCCAGGAAGTGTAGTACAGACACCACCTTCAGTAGGGGTGGGATGGCGGTTGGGCTATCTATCATGCTGACAAGGTCAGCCTGTGTCATGTCCACAATGGCGGTTATGGTGTCCCGGTCCAAACGGTAGAGGGTGTGGATCTGCTCATCCGTGAGGTTGAACGGATGTGCTCGGAGGCGTGGGATTGCGGGCTGCCTGCGTGGTGGTAGTGGCTGTGCTGGCGGGCCTTGCTGGCCCTGCCTTGCCCTCCTCCTCCTCCTGCGTCTCCTCTGTGCGGCCGGTTGTTGTAGTAGTTGGTGTTCGTCTTCTTCTTGAAGTTGGAGTACTTGCAGTGCTATCAGGTCCCCCAGGGCCAACATCGCTAGTCCTGCCGGTAGCATTTTGGAGTGGGTGTGGTTGTGGGAGGGGGTTGGGTGTGCAATTTATGTGTTTTCGGGCTGTATAGCCTCCACCTGTGGTGATTCATTCCACCTGTGCAAGCTGCAATCCCCTTTGGGCGAGCACGTCCCGCACACAACGCTGCAATTCGACGCATGGCATCTTGCTATTACAATCATGTATTTGATCCCGATGGCAGTGAAATATTGGTTCATATGTTCATTCTGCTATGGTCCCATTGTTTCACATACTATCTTTGCAGTCGCGAACAAACTTGTGAAGGGTCAGTGGAATGTAGTACTCGATTAACGGTGGACCCTCATGCAGCACTGTACCGAGGTTCACCGACGGGCGGGGCGTCCCATTTGTGAGTGAAGCCAGTTGCCATTTTCACACACTGCCGCACTACATGGATGAATTTGTGATTTCAAGCGGTCACAGATGCCTTTTCGACGTGATGTTGCAAATGAGGAATTCGAAGGACGGCGCTTTCGGTTTTCAGCTAGCGGCGAGGAGACGCCCACAGGTCTGACTGCAAATATAACGTTCTATTGTTTAATGTCCTTGGGACAGGGGCCATGGCGTGAATGCAATGATTGATATGAATAGTATGGGATGCGCAATAGCGTAGTGGACGATAAGGCAGGACGTTCCCAAATACATGTTACTTCACAACACTGGAATTCCGGCCTGGAGCACAGTGGATTTTGCAGACTGCATTACGGACAGACTCAATGGAAATTTCACATGTTATGTGAGTAAATAATCAGGCGTTTTCATTCCGGGATGAGGGAATGATGTATGGATGCATGGACAGATGATTTAATGGAGAGTATGCCATGTACAGGGCTTTTTGGAATCTATCCACCTCCCCTGCGCTATGTGATGCAGAGCTGCCATAGTGGGACCATCGTCTATCTGCCCTTGTTGAACCCTCCCTGTCTCGACGCGCCTTCAAACACTTGTGTCTATGCACGTTACTAATCCCATCTAATGGATTCTGTTTTGACAGACGCATGCACACAAACACTCGTTTGTAATAGTGTTTTCACCTCGATTTTTATAGTTATGATTCGCAAGTGATTTTTGGGTGGGAATAATCCTTTTGAGTGGGCTAGCATGCATATGGCTGTGGATTTAGTGTGATCATTGAAGTGAGTAATTCAAATGAAGTTCTGATGCCCATACTATTCTTTTTCATTTCATTTGGGTGACAGGTATCTCCTCCCCTTTTGCCGCTGCCATCTGTATGCCACTCCTGCAGATGGCTTTTACTCCCGACACCTGCTGCTTCGTGTTAATCAGTGGAGCACCATTACGATCTTATGGGACGATCGCCAATGGGCCACATGCCCTTACGCAGTACTAGTGGCTAGGAGCAACATATCGACCTTTCAGCTGGACTAGTGCCTACCTAATGCGACGGCCCTGCGGTTCTAGGCGCTTCCATGTTGCCTTTTTGAACGTGAATGCAGCCCCTGTGTACCATGAAGGAACAGGGCGTCACACAAGAAGAAGCTGGTCATTTATTGCGGATGCAGCCCACAATAATGAAATATATTTTGGAGTTCATGACCTAATGGCTGTATGGGCTTGGTGATTTTGTTGTGCATTAAATTTCTATTCTGATATTAACCGTGTAGCGTTCTTCTTTGCAAGTAATGTAGCATATTCCTATTTGTGGAGCGATGTATTGTGAGAAGATCTGCATTGGGTTCCGGCTTCTGAGTATAGTTGCGTGGTACTGTACTGGGCGCGTTTGCCTACGAAGCCCAGTGTGGCCAGGGAGTGGTGTACAGGCACTCAGTAGGGCCTTTTACGGTTGGTTCGCGATGCCGTACTTCTCACCATGGCGGAATGGTAATTTCCGCCATGCTTGATGGCGTTAGGTACATGTCCGCTAGGGTCAGAATTCGCGTACCGTTGCGCCATGGTGGTAATTACGGTTTGGCATGGCGCGCGTGCGCGTACTTGGTGCAGTTAGCGTTGGCGTTCACTACGGTGTCGCTAATGGCATCGTACTTTACGGTGACGGGTCATAATCGCACCGAGCGCTATTCGATGGCGGTATTGCATTTCCGCCATCGTTTTTCGATTTCCGCCAGGGTCGTAATGAGGGCCTATGTGTGTTACACCGCACCCTATGTGCCGTAGCACTGGGGCGTCCTAGCGGACACCCACCATAGACTCCATACCCGGGGACTGACTACTGTCTCCCCGGGCATGTAAAGTCACCATTGGCTTGGGGTAATTCGATTACTCCTGGATCTGTTACTCGAGGGGGCACTGTCCCGTCCCCCCTCGTCGAGTTTTGGCTGGTGGCAGTGGAAACTACTTGTTATGTTGAACCCCGAACATAACCCTATGGGATTCGTCCCATTGTTGGAGATTGATACTTTTGTCGTTAATCTCTAACGTACCACCGGTCTACTTATCGTAAATACGTTTATCGGATAGTATTTTCTGCCAGAACTCGGTTTTTAAAATGGCATCTGTGTTCGTCTCTGTGACTCCTAAACCAAAGGTTGAGCCCTTTGTTCCACTTTTGGCGGGCTCTGTACAGAGACCCTCCAAAGTGGTGCCATTCTGTCTGGGTTACCACAGGGGTGTGGGAGGGGGTTTAGGCACCCTGGACCGAGTTGCCTTGCCAACTCCGGTCGCACTCTGGAGTGATTGGCCCAAGTGGTGAGCCTCCCCGCTCACCACTTAGCATGTGTTGATTGACAGCTAGGCTGAATGAATGGGGGTTTTCTGCATAAAAGCAGGGCTTTTGGGACTGGATCTTCAGAAGTCACCACAGGACCTAAGAATCCGACGAGGGTAACGCTGAGCCGACCTGCATGACGACACCTCCGGTGGAGCCCTGCGGAACCGACTCACCACTTCCCGACGACAGAGGAGATCTCCCTGCCGGAGAGTCTCTTCCCCTGACTGGTGGGAACAACCAGTCCCCTTTGCTTTTTATTCGCCTCAGGACGCAGTGGTCGAATTGCCCGTGCAGAGCACCTCGGCAACCGGATAGCCACTACCCCTGCACCGCAACCAAAAGGTGGTGCCTTGTGACGGAGCACTCCGCGGCTGGTCTCTTCCCTGGTGGTGCACCGGACTTCACTTTTCTTCGACGACGAGAACATCTCTACTCTTGGGAAAGACCCGACGTGCATCCACCACCAGGAACAACTGCCCCCGCCGGAGCTGCCCTCCACAACAAGGTACTGTGTCCGCCTGGCTTCCCTTTCGATCGGTTTGAGTGAGGTGTCTTAATCCTCTCCTTTCCGTTGGGTCGCCTCCAAGCTTTCTCCCGTATTGTTCTGAACTGGTTCAATCTGCCGATAACAATTTGCCACAAAGACTCGAACGCATTTCCACTAGAGACTTTTGGGAAATATTGCCTTGCCTCTCTCCGAGTGGGCCTGGCCTCTGAACTTTATGATCTATTGTGATTCTTGCCTTCTTGCCTTGCATTTTTCCTGTGAAGTATTGAACTGTGTTGCTTTCATAACCTGCCTATTTTTCTCTCCCGTCCTAACTAATATTAGAGTGCCATCTAGGTTGAGGCATACACCTCTGTCTGTAAATAAGTGGTGCCGGTTAAACCTAGACTTGTCGAAATATTGCTAGGGGGATTGATTGTTTCTTCTTCGTTTGCCGTGATAGTGCCATAGTGTTTTGATAGATGTTTCGTTATAAATAAATACCTTAATATCTTTACACTGAGCCTCGTTGCGTGTTCGCTTGTCTTACTGTGAAGAATTGCCCTATCTTGTATACTCCACATACTGCTTAACTCTTCTTGAGAGAAGTCTGACTGCTCAGCCACAGCTACCAACAGTGAATCTGTGTGGTGCAGACTGCTACCAAGTGGGTTTACTGCCAAACACCTGTAGTCCTAAATCTTTTGCAGTGGTCCCAGAAGGAACTGCACAGGTTTCCGCCTAACACTGGTGTACAGCGGTGGGATTTGTATCGAGTATACAGTTTAGAGTGCTTTTCGACACTTTAGGATAACTAACCACAAAACTTAGCACAAAAAGCAACTTTCAAAACAAAACAAAAAACATGTCTACAATGGAAACTTACAGTCAAGAGTCCTTGTTAGGTGAAAATACTGAGAGTTTGCAAGCTCTCTGTAGGCAAGAGAATCTTCCTGTAAGAGGCAAGAAGTTAGAACTAATAGAGAGATTGCTGGCGAACCAAAGTCTGGGTACTGGTTCAGAGGAATCAATTACGCCAGCAAATGTAGATAACAGTGATGGTGTTGATCTAAATCGTAATTCTGATGATAGCGATGAAGAGGCTGAAGAGGAAGGAGAGGCTAACGAAACTGTCTCCCCTGCTCCTCTACCTGCCTTACCAGCTGTGCC
Organism: Ambystoma mexicanum; assembly: GCF_040938575.1. Taxonomy (NCBI): domain Eukaryota; kingdom Metazoa; phylum Chordata; class Amphibia; order Caudata; family Ambystomatidae; genus Ambystoma; species Ambystoma mexicanum. The sequence goes on along the minus strand of NC_090941.1, from coordinate 393,692,655 downwards.
TACGGGGCCCATACCAGGTCCCACAAGTAACCCTGCTTATTTTGAACTTGAAAAAATGAAGCTCGAATTAGAATACAAACGGTTCTTGGCTCAATCTGAACGAAACCAAGAGCTCGAGTTCAGACGGATGAATGCCCAGGCTGAGCAGAAGCAAGCTGAGTTAAGACTCAGGGAAATAGAACTTAATCACGAGTTAGAGATGAAAAAGTTGTCTATGGAAAATGCTTCTCTCTCCTCTGGTTCCTCTAGGAGCTCCAGTCCCAAAAGACCCCGGATGCCGAAGGAATTAGTGGGTATGTATGAACCGAGATTGGATGTGTTGGATTGGTTGAAACTGTTTGAGTACAATCATGGGCTCCAGGACATCACCGGGAATGATTTACTTCCCTGGTTGTTCTCTAGGCTCCCTCCTGTTGCGACTGATGTGGTAATGGAGTTGGGGGAGGCGGATAAGACGGATTACGAAAGTGTGAAACTGGCTTTGATAGCTAGATTCGGGAAGACCCCTTCCCAGTATCTTAAGAGGTTTAGAACCCTCAAAAAGCATGATGGTACCCCTTGGGCTACCTGGGTGAGTGAAGGGTTGAAAAACTTAGAGGGATGGATTAAGGGTTACAAAGTGAACACTTATCAGGGTATGAGGAATCTTTTTATGTTGGAGTCTATTTATGATGCCTGTTCTCCTGAGCTCAGACAGCACTTGGCTGATTCGAAGGAATTGGATTCCTGGAAGCTAGCAAAGGCTGCTGACTTATGGGTTGCCAACCGGGCTACTCACAAGGATTCTGGGGCAACTCAGAAAAAGGATGAGGGAAAACAGCCTAAAAAAGACTCAAAAAAGAATTCTAATAACTCAAATTCCAAAGAGGGCCCCAAACAAAACCAGAAGGGTAAGCCACAAGGAAAACCACAGCAGAATAGTGTGTCTTCTGGTGCCAAACCGGAAGGAGGTCAGAAGAAGCCACCATTCCAGAAAGCATTCGGTAAATGCTTTGTTTGTGGCTCGACTGACCACGTGAAAGGAGATCCCAGATGTAAGGGTAAACCTTCAGGGGTCCAGCTTGTCTCCTTAGCCTTCGCTCCAGAGGAGGAAGTCCAAATGGCAAGTGGAAACTTTCTACTGCTAGCTGCCAAACCCATTGGAGTCTCAGCCAGCGTTTCTTTAGTATCTCTGGGGTTGTGGGAACAACAGAATTTAGATGTCTATAATTCTATCCCCGATAATACTAAAGAGTATTATAAGGACAGTGTCCAGGTGAATGGTCAGGAGACTCCTGCCATTAGGGACACTGGGGCCAGTATAACTGTGGTGGATAAATCATTTTTTCAGGCTGAGGATGTTGCTAAGGCACCCAAACGCCTAACCAAGTTAGCTGGAGGGCCTGTGCAGATGCTTCCCCAATTACCAGTTCTCATCCAGTGTAATGACATGACTGTGAAGATACCTGCCAGCATACAGAGTGAGTTACCAGGACGCGTACTGTTGGGTAACGATTTGAAAACTCTCGGAGTTGTATCGCATACTCCCAGACCTCCTAGTTAACGGTTACAGGAGCTAACCAGACCCGCAAGAGAGAGGACCATGCGCGGTACTCTCCAGGAGATGATGAAGAAAGAAATCACTCCTGCTCCACTGGAATTGTCGGCCGCTGTCTCCAAGAAATCTGAAGCAAAAGGGAAACCTAAGACTTCTATCCCGAAACCAGCAGCCAGCATTCCAGTGAAGCCAACACGGACTTCCCCGCGGTTGTCCAAACTTACACCCGTAGCTCCACCTCCAGCCGAGGCTGAGAGGGAGGTACAACCCTGTGTGGTAGAATTAGACTCTGAGGAAGAGCTAATGAAAGGCCAGGAACTCATTGGAGATCTGGATCCTGTTGACCATCCTGAGCTGCAGTCTTTACTGGCAGAAGGTGGACCCAGCAGGGCAGACTTCAGTAAGGGACAGAGGGAATGTCCAACTCTGGAAGGTCTTCGCCACCAGGCAGAAGCTCAGGCCGAAGGGCAAGAGCCTGGGAAATACAGGTTGCACTGGGAAGATGGCCTCTTCTACAGTGAACCGACCGAGTCTGTACCTGGAGACTACAAACGACTTGTAGTACCCCAAGAGAACAGACCACAGTTCTTGCAGTTAGCCCACGAGATTCCTTTGGCTGGTCACTTGAGTTTCAAGAAGACTAAGGAAAGGCTCTCGCTCTACTTCTATTGGCCAAAGATGGGGGCCGAAGTAGAAAAACACTGCAGGAGCTGCCACACCTGCCAGACCTCTGGTAAGGTTGGCTCCAAGAATGTGGCACCTTTAGTGCCTCTCCCAGTCGTGGGAGTCCCGTTTGAGAGAGTAGGGATTGACATTGTTGGTCCCCTTGATCCTCCAACCTCCTCAGGCAACAGGTTTATATTTGTTGTAGTAGACCATGCTACTAGGTATCCTGAGGCAATTCCTATGAGGACTGTTACAGCTCCGGCTGTGGCTAAGGCCCTCCTTGGTATTTCTACTAGGGTCGGGTTTCCTAAGGAAGTAATCTCTGACAGGGGGTCAAACTTTATGTCGCACTACATGAAAGCAATGTGGAAAACCTGTGGAGTTACTTACAAGTTCTCAACAGCGTACCACCCACAAACCAATGGGTTGGTCGAACGGTTCAACCGAACCATGAAGAGCATGATAGGTGCTTTATAAGAACCTCTTAAGCGTAAGTGGGACCTTCTACTGCCATGCCTTCTCTTTGCTTATAGAGAAGTCCCTCAGGAGGGAGTAGGTTACTCTCCCTTCGAACTACTCTATGGTCATCCCGTCAGAGGTCCATTGGCCATGATTAAGGAGGGGTTGGAGAGTGCTCCTTCCCCCAAGCCAGTCAGAGTGACTGACTATGTGATAGGTCTCCGGAGGAGAATGTCACACATGATGACTGAAGCAAGCGATAACTTGAAAGCTGGACAAGCATTGGTCAAGCACTGGCACGATCAAAAGGCTAACATGGTTGAGTTTGCTCAAGACCAGCTCGTTCTCGTTAGGATCCCAACAAGGCAGAGGGCCTTGCAAGACAAGTGGATGGGACCCTTCAGAGTTGTGGGTAAACTCGGAAAAGGTCAACTATCTGGTGGACTTGGGCAATCCCAAGGAGGCTCCGACAGTCTTTCACACCAACTGACTTAAAGCATATGTCTCACGACCTGATATAGGAGCGTTGCTTCTAGCGTCATCCGAGGAAGAAGAAGAGAGTGAAGCTCTTCCGGATCTCCTCAGAGGCTTACCTTTAGATGAAAAAATTGAAGGAGTAAATCTCTCCTCCAATCTGACACCCGAGCAACAAGAAGAGTGCAAATCTATGTTGAATCACTTTGCCTCTCTGTTCTCGCTTTCACCAGGCTTGACCCCTTGGGGCCAGCACGACATACTCACTGGTGACTGTCTGCCAGTCAAAAGCAGAGGATACCGAATGTCAGAGAACGTACGAACCCACATCAAAGGTGAGGTCAGCAAGATGCTTGATCTCGGGGTAATAGAGCCCTCTACTAGTCCATGGTCTAGCCCAGTTGTGTTAGTACCAAAGGCCGTATCTAAAGAACTTAGATTCTGCGTGGATTATAGAGCCCTTAATGCAGTCACCAAGACTGATGCCCACCCTTTGCCAAGAACAGATGAGTTGGTGGATAAACTTGGCGCCGCCAAGTTCCTCAGCACATTTGACTTGACGTCAGGCTATTGGCAAATAGCCCTGACAGACCATGCCAAGGAGAAAACTGCATTTTCTACCCCCGTTGGCTTATACCAATTTAAGGTAATGCCTTTGGATTGAAGAATGCACCTGCTACGTTTCAACGGATGGTAAACCAGGTTCTGAATGGGATGGAGGACTTCTGCATGGCATACTTGGATGACATCGCAGTGTTCAGCAATTCCTGGGAAGAACATGTAACCCACCTGAGAGATGTTTTGCAGGCTCTTGGACGAGCCAATCTGACCATAAAGGCGAGTAAATGCCAAATTGGACAGAGTAAGGTAGTCTATCTTGGACATGAGGTAGGAGGTGGAGAAATAAGGCCTTTGCTCAGTAAAATTGAAGCTGTGCAAAATTGGACCACACCGACTACTCAAACCCAAGTGAGAGCCTTCCTAGGCCTCACTGGGTATTACAGGAATTTTTATAGAGAACTATGGGACTATAGCTTCTCCACTGAATGTCATCTCCTCGCCCAAATTTCCTAAGAAGTTTAGATGGAAAGAGGAGTGCAATCAGGCTTTTGAAAACCTGAAAAAGGCTCTTTGCCAAGCCCCAATACTCAGAGCTCCTGATTACCGCCAACACTTCATTGTTGTAACGCTCACCTGACTCCCACGCAGGCGCTGGCCTGGTTCGCGCTGCTGTGACCTCTTCTAAGGTGATGCGCAGGGTTCGGAAGACGGACTGGACCGTGCCCCCAAATCTGGCTTGTCTGGCTCACAGAAGTATCCTTCTTAGGGTCTGGAAGGACGAGCTCTCCATCCTGCTTCTGATGCTGGGGCGCGTTGGTATCCAGTTACTTCACTGGATTTTCGGATTGGTGAGAACCAAACTTGCTTGGCTTCCAGATAAGTTTTTTTGATAAGAGGTTCCCCTTGTGTCCATGCATTAATGTACTAATGCTAGTGTCTTTTTCCCCATAGGGGCCGGGGTACGTAATGCCGGGGAACAGGCACCGACCCGAGATGAGAGGTGAAATCATTGTAGAAATCAGGTAAGTCTTTAATGAGCGTTTTTTGGTAATGTCTTTTCATTCGCTCATTAACGCTGATGTCTCTTTTTCCCCTTAGGGGTCGGGGTCCGGAAATGCCAGGATGCGGCGCGGACCCGAAATGAAGAGGGAATGAATCAACAGGTAAGTCTTAACATGGAGATTTAGCTTTCCTTATTCCCTTCTCTCTCTCACCTTTTGTTCTGGTCTTTTTCTCCCTTGGGTGCTGGGGCGTGACTGCGAATCCGGATGATCGCTGCTGAACATGGAGGCGCCCTGTAAAGGTGAGTGGAATGCGCCGCTGCAGCGATCGACGCGATGAGCTTTTAAATAAAAGTCTTCCTTTTCAGGATTGTCGGCGAGATGTCTCCGGGATGCGGTTTTAGCAGGTAAGGACTTTTCCTTCTTCTGTTCTCTTCTTCTCTTCCTTTGCAGGTGATCCAGGATGCTGGCAGGCGTGGCAGAAGTCAGGATGCAGAAGCAGACACGGTGAGCGTCCAGCTGCTAGATGCAGAACAACGCGAAGCACGTGTGGCTGTTCGGGTGGGGTTTAAATAGCCTTGGAAGAAGTTCCAGGTATGAATCCTTCCTCCAATCAGGTATGTATCCTTCCCCGACCACGCCCGGATTGTAAATTAGTCCCACAGGTAAAGTAGTTCCTTTCAGGCCTCAAGGAGGCCGGGATCCTGCAGCATGGTCTGCATCAGGTAAGTGCACCCAAGCACTTCCATAATGAGCCTGGCGCCTATGGCGCTAGGACTGATGTCTTTTATGAGCCTGGCGCCATAGGCGCCAGGACACTGTCCAAAGGGCCCCTATGTGGGGTTGCTGGGTCCTTCCTTGGGGACTGGATGTCCGCTTTCGGGGACGCAGGGCTTGAACCGGCTCCCCAGGAGCGGGCATCATGACAGCACTCCCCCCCAAGGCCCCTCCCAAGGTTGTTCCCTCCGAGGGTTTTGGTTTGTCTGGGAAGAGTCGGTGGACTTTCCTGACTAATCGAGGTGCATGCACATGGTCGCTGGGTTCCCACGACCTCTCCTGAGGTCTGTACCCCTTCCAATCAATTAGGTAGAACAGTTTTGACCTAAACATTTTTGAGTCTAAAATGTTCTTCACTTCGAATTCGGGCTCCCCATCTATTAGAATAGGTTCTGGAGGTTTGAGTAGTCGGGTTCCGGGTACCACTGGTTTCAGAAGTGACACATGAAAAACAGGGTGAATTCGCATACTAGCTGGTAAATCAAGTTTAACAGCCACTGGGTTAATTATTGCCGTAATAGAATAAGGTCCCAGATATTTTGGGTTAAAAGTTCGAGGCCCTTTGAGTGGTAAATGTCTGGTAGCTAACCACACTTGATCCCCAATCTGATACGGAGGTGCTTCACTCCGATGTAGATCAGCATTCTCCTTGTATTTTCTCTTGGCTTGTTGTAAATGCGTAGTTGCCTCTTTGAAGGCTTGGGTAATTGTAGAATGCAGATGTTCTACTGCAGGCATTCCGAGGTTCTGAGGCGAGTCAAGGTTTCAGGTTCGAGGGTGATGCCCAAACAAAGTATAAAAAGGACTGTGGCCAGTTCCAGAGTGTACCGAATTATTATATGCGTATTCGGCTATCCAAAGAATGTCTTTCCAGTTGCTTTCAGATTGCTGTAACATACACCGTAAGTATTGCTCAAGGGTCTGATTTGTCTTCTCGGTCTGACCATCGGTCTGAGGGTGGTGACTGGTCTTTAATCTTACATCAATCTGCGCCATTTGACAACATTTGCGCCAGAAGTGGGAAATGAATTGGCTTCCTCGGTCAGAGATTAGTATAGATGGGAATCAATGTAGCCGAACAATATTTTCGAGGAATTCTTTGGCTAGGACAGAAGCTGAAGGTAAACCTTTCAAAGGAATAAAGTGGGCCATTTTGGAAAACAAATCCACAATTACCAGAATAGTATTGTACCCCGAACAAGGAGGCAGGTCCGTAATAAAATCCATTGATAGGGTGTGCCAGGGTGCTGGCGGTATGTCTAGAGGTTGAAGGAGACCGGCTGATCTTTACTTTTGACTTTTATTTTGGGCGCAAAAACCACAGGACATCACAAAAGATTTAACATCTTTTCGCCAAGAGGGCCACCAAAATTGTCGTTTCACCTTTTCCTCTGTCTTGGCAATACCGGGGTGTCCCTCTATTAATGCATCATGATAACCGGAAATAACTAGTTCGTGTAATTCCTTATGTGGCAGGAATAAGCGTCCTTGGAAATAAGGTAAACCATTATCTATGGTAAAGTCTGATCCCTTTTGTATCCAATCCTGTAAGGTTGTATTTTATTTTATTTATATATTTATAACGCGCCGAAGCTCGTTGTAGGGTCCAGGAGTTGTTTTACTCTGGCTTGAATGTCTTCAAGCGTCTGTAACGAAGTCATGCCTAGAATCCTCTGTTCGGGAATTATTGGTACTGGTTCTGAGTTTGTATCAGATTCTCCCATTCCAATTCGGGATAAGGCATCTGCTTTGCCATTCTTGCAGCCAGGTCGATAGGTAATCACGAAATCAAATTCAGCGAAAAACAAAGCCCATCGGAGCTGCCGTGATGACTGAGCCTTGGCGGTTTTCAGATACTGTAAATTCCGGTGATCAGTGATCACTGTGATGGTATGTCGAGCGCCAAGCAGATAATGCCGCCAGGCTTTAAAAGCGGACTTAATGGCTAACAGTTCTTTGTCCGTGATTGCATAATTAACCTCGGGTGCTGAGAATTTTCTGGACCAAAATGCTACGGGATGCAGTTGGTTGGTTTCGGGATCTCTTTGGGACAGGACAGCTCCCATGGCTAGGCTGGATGCGTCAGTCTCAACGACATAAGGGAGATCTGGACGCGGGTGTTTCAATATAGGTGCGGAGGTAAACTTAGCTTTTAAATCCTGAAAGGCCTGCTCAGCTTCTTCAGACCATTCAAAACGTTTATTTTTCCTCAAGAGTGCAGTAATGGGTTGTACCACGCGTGAAAATTCCGGGATAAACTTGCGATAGAAATTGGCAAAGCCGAGCATGCTTTGAACCCCTTTTACAGAGCTAGGTGATGGCCATTTGAGGATGGCATCCACTTTTCTTGAGTCCATTCCGACTCCTTTGGGTGTCAGGATGAAACCTAGAAACTCGACTTCTGTGGTATGGAAAACACATTTCTCCAATTTAGCAAATAGTTTGTGTTGGCACAGTTTTTCAAGTACTGCCCTGACGTGTTTTCTGTGATCAGATTCCGAAGAGGAGTACACCAGAATGTCATTGATATATACGACAACACAAACATCGATGAGCTCCCGAAGGACATCATTCATGAAGTATTGGAAGGCAGCCAGCGCGTTACACAATTCGAAAGGCATCACCTGGTACTCGAATAATCCGTATTTAGTACGGAAGGCATTTTTCCATTCGTCGCCTTCTTTAACTCGTACCAGATGATAAGCCCCCCGGAGATCTAACTTGGTGTATATGCAAGCGTCCTTCACCTGGTCAAGGAGTTCAGGGATCAGAGGCAGAGGATAACGGTTTTTAACCGTTATCTGGTTCAATGCACGGTAATCGATACAAGTTCTAAGGTCGCCTTCTTTTTTGGGCACGAAGAACAAAGCCGAGGATGCCGGGGACTTTGACGGGCGAATAAAACCATTAGCTAGGTATTGATCCAAATATTGTCTCAAATGCAGATTCTCAGGTTCGGTAAGGACATAAATCCTGCTACAAGGGGTTGTGCACCGGGCACCAGATCGATTTGGCAATCGTACGATCTGTGAGGAGGTAACGTGTTGGCCTGTTCCTTTTGGAAGACGTCCTGAAAGTCTTGGTATTCCGGAGGTAGTTGCATGGAGGCAGAGGTTACAGATGCTAGATTAATCTTCAGTTTTTCTGGGTAGCAGGTTTGTGTACAATCCGGGAAGGTTATTCTCTTAGCTCGCCAATCAATTCGAGGATTATGTGTCTCTAACCAAGGGATTCCAAGAATAACATGAAACTGTGGAGCCTTGATTACATCAAACACAACACCCTCCCGATGGCCGTCGGGACCAATAAGAGTCACCTCAGTAGTGGAATGTGTTACCGGTCCAGAGGCAATTTCAGTTCCATCGACTGTGGTGATGACATCTCTGCTGGTTTTAGGACGGAGAGGGAGGTTAATCCTAGAGACCAATTCACGATCCACATAGTTTCCAATAGCCCCACTATCGATGTATGCCTTTATTGCATGCAACCGCTTAGGCTGTTCTGGATCTACGAGAACCATTGGCACAATGAAATGCGAGGTCTGAGAGTTAGTTTTCAAGCTCGGCAAGCGGCCCCCTACACTTGTCTGGCGAAGTCGTTTCCCGAAACAGAGTCTTCATGGTTTTTATCATCGGCTCCTACCGCCTTTCGAGGCGGTTTTGCCGGGCAATCTCGTAGAAAGTGTCCAGAATTCCCACAATAAAGACATAATTTTAACTGCCGCCTCCTTTCATGTTCCTTTTGAGTTAAGGGTCCTTTAACCCCTCCAATTTGCATAGGCTCAGAGACATCAACTCCCTTGGGATTAGCATGGGTCTTGACCAACACCCGGGTCTCAAACCTGGACCGATCTACTTTTCTGTTCTGAAGTCTGTGATCCAATTGGACCACTAAGTCTATATACTCTGTGCATTCTTGGGGCGGATTTACAACTTGGGCCAAGACATCTTTAAGTTCTCCGCGTAGGCCTCAATAAAACAACGTGACTCTTTTATCCTCTGTCCATCCCGTTTCCACAATTAGTCTATTAAAGGTTGCAATATAGGATAAGAGGTCCTGATTGCCCTGTCGCAGGGATAGAAGTTCGTCATCCAGAGCCTGCCCCTGAGAGTGTCGAGGAAATAACCTTTCCATGCTTGCTTGAAACCTTTGAAAATCACGGAGAATCGGGTCATCTTGAGTAACCAGTGGAACTGACCAATCGGCAGCGCAGCCGCTGAGATATGACAATACAAAGGCTACCTTGGTCTGATCATTAGGGAAGGCCCCAGGTCTGCATAGGAAGTGCAAACGACACTGATTCATGAATACGGCGAATCGTTTGGGGTCCCCAGCAAAGCGTTCGGGTGGGGCCAGCGGCTTGTTTCCAGGTAAATTAATCTGCACAGGGTTACTGGAAACCACAGGAGCCGGGTTCCCTCTGGAACCGGGTAGAGGAGTTTGCCCAGCTTGACCTTGCAAAAGCTGTCTGGCCAGGTCATCAGTTCTTTCCTTTGATATTATGAATTCCTTCCTGAGGGCATTAGTCTCTTGACGAGCAGCATGTACTTCGGCCCGTAATTCCCCCAGTAATTGGGCCAACTGATCAGTCTCAGAACTTTCCATAGCGCCTGGGTGGGAATTTGTAGGAAGGCTTCGCGTTCTGTAACGCTCACCTGACTCCCACGGAGGCGCTGGCCTGGTTCGCGCTGCTGTGACCTCTTCTAAGGTGATGCGCAGGGTTCCAAAGACGGACTGGACCGGGCCCCCAAATCTGGCTTGTCTGGCTCGCAGAAGTATCCTTCTTAGGGTCTGGAAGGACGAGCTCTCTATCCTGCTTCTGATGCAGGGGCGCGTTGGTATCCAGTTACTTCACTGGATTTTCGGATTGGTGAGAACCAAACGTGCTTGGCTTCCAGGTAAGTTTTTTTGATAAGAGGTTCCCCTTGTGTCCATGCATTAATGTATTAATGCTAGTGTCTTTTTCCCCATAGGGGCCGGGGTACGTAATGCCGGGAAACAGGCACCGACCCGAGATGAGAGGTGAAATCCTTGTAGAAATCAGGTAAGTCTTTAATGAGCGTTTTTTGGTAATGTCTTTTCATTCGCTCATTAACGCTGATGCCTCTTTTTCCCCTTAGGGGCCGGAGTCCGGAAATGCCAGGATGCGGCGCGGACCCGAAATGAAGATGGAATGAATCAACAGGTAAGTCTTAACATGGAGACTTAGCTTTCCTTATTCCCTTCTCTCTCTCACCTTTTGTTCTGGTCTTTTTCTCCCTAGGCACTGGGGCGTGACTGCGAATCCGGATGATTGCTGCTGAACATGGTGGCGCCCTGTAAAGGTGAGTGGAATGCGGCGCTGCAGTGATCGACGCGATGAGCTTTTAAATAAAAGTCTTCCTTTTCAGGATTGTCGGCGAGATGTCTCCGGGATGCGGATTTAGCAGGTAAGGACTTTTCCTTCTTCTGTTCTCTTCTTCTCTTCCTTTGCAGGTGATCCAGGATGCTGGCAGGCGTGGCAGAAGTCAGGATGCAGGAGCAGACACGGTGAGCGTCCAGCTGCTAGATGCAGAACAACGCGAAGCGCGTATGGCTGTTCGGGTGGGGTTTAAATAGCCTTGGAAGAAGTTCCAGGTATGTATCCTTCCTCCAATCAGGTATGTATCCTTCCCCGACCACGCCCGGATGGTAAATTAGTCCCACAGGTAAAGTAATTCCTTTCAGGCCTCAAGGAGGCCGGGATCCTGCAGCATGGTCTGCATCAGGTAAGTGCACCCGAGCACTTCCATAATGAGCCTGGCGCCTATGGCGCCAGGACTGATGTCTTTTATGAGCCTGGCGCCATAGGCGCCAGGACACTGTCCAAAGGGCCCCTATATGGGGTTGCTGGGTCCTTCCTTGGGGACTGGATGTCCGCTTTCAGGGACGCAGGGCTTGAACCGGCTCCCCGGGAGCGGGCATCATGACAATTGTGCAGACAGATGCTTCAAATGTAGGAATAGGTGCCGTACTCAGTCAACTGGATGGGAAAGGTAGGGAGCACCCCGTTTGCTTCATCAGCCGCAAGCTGAAGGATCCTGAAACAAGGTGGGCAACCATCGAAAGAGAGTGCTTTGCTATCGTGTGGGCTCTGAAGAAGTTTAGGCCGTACTTGTATGGTTCTCCTTTTGTCATTCAGACTGACCACCAACCCTTGAGATGGTTAATGCAAATGAAAGGGGAAAACCCAAAACTATTTAGATGGTCGATCTGCCTGCAAGGGTTTGATTTCACCATTGAGCACAGGTCAGGGTGTCACCACCAAAATGCTGATGGTCTCTCTAGGATGTATGTCATCGACTAGAGGTATGAGATTCATCCAGGAGTGGATTAAATCCTCCTGTCCCTTAGTCTGGGGGGGGCGAGTGTTAGGGAGAATTCTCTGTTTAGGCTGAATTTCCTAACCTAGTGAGTCCCCCAGCAGCTTTGCTGGATTTCTTGAGTTTGTTTTTTTCCATCCTGCCAAGAGTGGGACTCTTTTCTCCCGCTCTTGGACATGTATGTGTGTAATTCCTTTGAATGTCAATGTGTTCTATGGGCTATGGGGTCTTTTACTCCATAGGGTCTCATATGTTTTTCTATGTGTGTTACACCGCACCCTACGTGCCGTAGCACTGGGGCGTCCTAGCGGACACCCACCATAGACTCCATACCCGGGGACTGACTACTGTCTCCCCGGGCATGTAAAGTCACCATTGGCTTGGGGTAATTCGAGAACTCCTGGATCTGTTACTCGAGGGGGCACTGTCCCGTCCCCCCTCATCGAGTTTTGGCTGGTGGCAGTGGAAACTACTTGTTATGTTCGTCCCCGAACATAACCCTATGGGATTCGTCCCATTGTTGGAGATTGATACTTTTCCTCATTAATCTCTAACGTACCACCGGTCTACTTATCGTAAATAAGTTTATCGGATGGTATTTTTTATGCCAGAACTCGGTTTTTAAAATGGCGTCTGTGTTCGTCTCTGTGACTCCTAAACCAAAGGTTGAGCCCTTTGTTCCACTTTTGGCGGGCTCTGTACAGAGACCCTCCAAAGTGGTGCCATTCTGTCTGGGTTACCACAGGGGTGTGGGAGTGGGTTTAGGCACCCTGGACCGAGTTGCCTTGCCAACTCCGGTCGCACTCTGGAGTGATTGGCCCAAGTGGTGAGCCTCCCCGCTCACCACTTAGCATGTGTTGATTGACAGCTAGGCTGAATGAATGGGGGTTTTCTGCATAAAAGCAGTGCTTTTGGGACTGGATCTTCAGAAGTCGCCACAGGACCTAAGAATCCGAAGAGGGTAACGCTGACTGAGCCGACCTGCACGACGACACCTCCGGTGGAGCCCTGTGGAACCGACTCACCACTTCCCGACGACAGAGGAGATCTCCCTGCCGGAGAGTCTCTTCCCCTGACTGGTGGGAACAACCAGTCCCCTTTGCTTTTTATTCGCCTCAGGAAGCAGTGGTCGAATTGCCCGTGCAGAGCACCTCGGCAACCGGATAGCCACTACCCCTGTACCGCGACCAAAAGGTGGTGCCTTGTGACGGAGCACTCCGCGGCTGGTCTCTTCCCTGGTGGTGCACCGGACTTCACTTTTCTTCGACGACGAGAACATCTCTACTCTTGGCAAAGACCCGACGTGCATCCACCACCAGGAACAACTGCCCCCGCCGGAGCAGCCCTCCACAACAAGGTACCGTGTCCGCCTGGCTTCCCTTTCGATCGGTTCGAGTGAGGTGTCTTAATCCTCTCCTTTCCGTGGGGTCGCCTCCAAGCTTTCTCCCGTATTGTTCTGAACTGGTTCAATCTGCCGATAACAATTTGCCACAAAGACTCGAACGCATTTCCACTAGAGACTTTTGAAACATATCGCCTTGCCTCTCTCCGAGTGGGCCTGGCCTCTGAACTTTATGATCTATTGTGATTCTTGCCTTCTTGCCTTGAATTTTTCCCGTGAAGTATTGAACTGTGTTGCTTTCATAACCTGCCTATTTTTCTCTCCCGTCCTAACTAATATTAGAGTGCCATCTAGGTTGAGGCATACACATCTCTCTGTAAATAAGTGGTGCCGGTAAAACCTAGACTTGTCGAAATATTGCTAGGGGGATTGATCGTTTCTTCTTCGTAGAGTAATTGTGTTTGATTTGTTTGCCGTGATAGTGCCATAGTGTTTTTGATAGATGTTTCGTTATAAATAAATACCTTAATATCTTTACACTGAGCCTCGTTGCGTGTTCGCTTGTCTTACTGTGAAGAATTGCCCTATCTTGTATACTGCACATACTGCTTAACTCTTCTTGAGAGAAGTCTGACTGCTCAGCCACAGCTACCAACAGTGAATCTGTGTGGTGCAGACTGCTACCAAGTGGGTTTACTGCCAAACACCTGTAGTCCTAAATCTTTTGCAGTGGTCCCAGAGGGAACTGCACAGGTTTCCGCCTAACACACAGGAGGGACGTGCTGTGCGCCAGTCAGTGATTGCACAATATTTCTGACACACATGGCAGCAGAGGGTGAAATGATAGTTGGACAGAGGGCACTGGGTGTGGGGGTACATGTACACTATGCACTGTATATGAATAAAGGAAAAATGCGCAATGATGAATGTCCACTCCGGTCTTGCTTTTCACTCAACGGGTGTATTAAATATAACAATGATAATGAAAGTGCAAAAACCCTCCACCACCCTCACCCCCCTCCACCTCCCCCCACAACTCCCCCACACACCCTCACCCCCTTCCCCTCCTCCCACAACTCCCCCACACACCCTCACCCTCCCCCCCACAACTCCCCCACACATGTCCCATCAAGTCTGCAATGCCTACATGAGGCTGCCCTGACTTTCATTTGGCACTCCCTGGTCCAGGTGGCGGCATGTCTTGCTGGCGCAGGGTACGTGTTGACCTGCGGATCGGGCTTGTCTGTGTCGAACTGGATGATGACGGTGTGGCCGCCTGCTGGGATTGGGTAGCCGGATGCCCTGCCTCCATGGCATCCGCGATGCGGCCTAAGACCTGGCGGAGGGCCGAGACCTCCTCGCAGAGGCAGCTGGTGTTATCTCCAAAGGTTTTGCCCATGGAGGCTGTGTTCTCCGTGATGGACCTGCCTAGGTAGGCGAAATTCTCACGCCACTCCTATCTGGCCAGTGTGTTGTCCGCAACAAACTGCCGCACAAGGGCAGTCAGCTGTTCTGACCGCATCGGCCCTGCGAGTGCACCTGTGGAGGTTGATAGTCTCTGGCTGTCCTGCTCAGCCTGCTCAGCCTCTATTCCCGTCCAAATGGGACTGAAGTGCCCTTCCATCTGCTCCTGACCAGACTGCTCCGGGGTGGTGGCATGGTCAGTTTCGAGGGACGATATTAGAGGGGATGCCAGTGGACTAGGCGTACGGACCACTTTCAATGCATTATCCTCAACGGGCACCCATATGTCATCCTGTGGGTCCTCCAAAGCCTGGGGTGCTGTGGCTGCCACCTCCCCAGCCAAATTGGACTCCTCAGAACGTGTTGCCTCGCCTGATTCCTCGGGATGGCCAATGGGTGGTGATGCTTCGGCCTCTACGGCCCTTGGTGGCACCGGTGTATTTGCAACCTGGGGTGTCTTGCCTGTTGGTGCACGGCGGCCCCTGGGTTGTCCCCTCAATGTTGAAGGGCGGTTGGCGTCATCCTGGGACCTCTTCCGGGGTGTGGTCTTTGCGGGGGTTGCATCCTGCCCATCGCTGTCATGGTCAGAACCTGTGGGGGTCGAAGAGAGGGACGGCATGAGTGATGTTTTGATAGGCATCAAACATACATTTGGACAATTGATCATCCACACAATTGGGGGTAATAGTCATTTGTGTTTGGATGAGCACATTGTTTGATACATGGGTGGGTTATACAGGCATACATCAGCGTCACTCATGTTAGCCAATGGCTATGCTATCTGACATGCACATTATTTGGGGCCTGCAAGCTGTGTGACTCATGGCATTTACATCTTTGTGTGGTATGTTTCAGGTACGGCATTGCCTTGCAGCAGACATCTGCATGTCTCTGTGATGCGTCCACCTACTTTGCTGGGAGTGTGTGTGTGTTGGACCATGGCTTGACTCTTTGGACTGACATATTGGTTGACTTTCATCAGACTCGGCATTACAATGTTTTCTTAGGACACTCACCTCCATTGCCCGATGTTGTGGCACCACACTCCATCTCGCCAACACCTTCGATGCCCTCCATTCCGATCATGCTGGCACAGATGTCCTCCCATGGTGTCAGCTTGATTAGTGAGCTGGGACCTCCTCCTGTTCCCATTGCCTGGCTCCTGTTCACTGAGAGTATATTTCTAACTCTGAGTCGCAGGTCGTCCCAGCACTTACGACAGTCTTTGATGGTGCGTGGGGTGTTCCCCATTATCTGCCTGTAGAAGCATCTAACCCTTAGAGAGTTGGAGGTAGCTGAGCGAAGGGCTTGAGAATTAGGGTATTCTGGAAGACAGCGCTAGATCTAGTGCGGGTCCCAGCCCCAGAAAGCCTTGTGGACAATGCACAGGGTCTTGAATTCGAACCTTGCAGCCACAGGGAGCCAGTAGATAGATTTCAGGGTTGGAGAGATATGGTCCCTGGGCTTGAGGCTAAGGATAGGTCTTGCAGTCCGGTTCTGGATTAGTTGCAGAGGTTGGAGAGTAGAGGAAGGCAGATTGAGGAAGAGGCTGCTGCAGTACTCCCGCCTAGAGAGAACCAGGGCTCTGGAGACAGTGAGTTTCTGCGGGAAAGTGAGAAGGGGAAGAGTCCCTTTGAGGATGTTTAGCTGATAGTGGGACTTCTTGGTCACATCCGAGATGTGAGGAGAGAAAGAGAGATGGGAGTCGGAGATGACATCAAGGTTTTTAGCTTTGTCGGAAGGCGAAGGAAGAGGGCCCAAGACGGGTGGCCAGAGTAAGAGAAGGAAAGCAGGGTCAGTGGACCCAATGAGAAGGATCGCTGTCTTACTGGCATTAAGGCAGAGATATGGAGGTGCACCAATCCTGAATCATGGATAGACAGCCAGGAATGAGCGAGAGAGGAGAGGAGGCTGAGGGGAGCCTGAAGGAAAGCTGAGTGTTATCTGCATAATACTGAAAGTTAGAGGAGAACGTAAAGATCACATGGGCCCTAGGGGCCAAGCAGAGGTTGAAAAACCAGGGTGAGAAGATAGAGCCCTGGGGAATGCCACAGGTATGGAGAAAGGAGGCGAGAGAAAGGGACCAAGTTGGACCTGGGAGGGGCAGTCCAAATGGAAGGAGGTCAGCCACTGCAGTGCCTGATCGTGATGTCCAGGTTCTCACAGAGTCCATTTATCAGGATGGCATGGTTGACCATGTCAAAAACAGAGGAAAGATCAAGGAGGATGAGAACAGAAAGAATGCTGGAACCAAGGTTAAAGAGCAGATCCTCACAGGTGTTCAAGAGAGCAGTTTCTATGCCTCTGGCAGCTCTGAAGCCAGACTGATGGTCACGGAGACAACCAATAGATTTAGTGTGGAGGGAAAGCTTTGAGATGACCAGCTTTTCCAAGAGTTTGCCCAGGAAAAAGGTGATGGAGATTGGATGATAGATAGGATCGGCAGATGGCTTCTTGAGGAGGGGGTGCACAAGGGAGTACTTAAGGGGAGAGGGGAAAGTTTCAGTGGAAAAAGAGTGATTAGAGAAATCAGCCAAGGCTGGAATGAGGTTGTCAATATGGTCTTTGATTGTTCTGGAGCAGCAGGAGAGCACATGTTTTCGCCTTCACCAAAAGATAGTGAAAGGAAGATAAGGATTTTAGCTGATAAGAAGTCAAGAAATGGTTGGGATTCAACGAATAAGGTAGACATGAATCAAGAATCTTGCTTGGTTAATCTAATAGCACAATCTATTTGGACACTTTTCTTTTTATAAATGTTTATTCTCCTTCAATAAAATTGAGTCCTCTTGATTGGGATCCTAAATCCGTATGTTAGGATATGAATTCTGATGCAGAGGAGATAGAAAATCAAATTATTCATTTGAAATCTTCTGGAGCACGTCACCCTGATGCATTTTCAATTAACATCTTTAAAAATTCACTGAAAATGTGGGCCGAGATATTGAGCATAGTTGTCAGACAAAAACCTAATACATGATCTCGAACTTCCACTTGGTCTGTAGTCTGTATTGTGTTGCTATGTAAGAAAAACAATAGGCTGAATCCCAGCGAATACTAACCCATTTCACTATTAGAGACAACGAGTTTGGTGTGGGATGAAATAGAGGAAAGCGCTAGTAAGCGGCATACATTGCATGAATTCTAAAAACAAACTAAGTACATCAATGGACGTTTTCGTCCTGAATCTTTAGCAGGACCTGGCTTAAATTGTTGGGGGACGCCTATCAATACTGCCTCTGTACACTTTTATAGTGTAAATAGATACATTTTGTGGAGCAAGCCTGGAAAATGGGTCTTTCTCTGAAATGACATAATTACAATAATGCATAACAAGCATGTTATAAATAACCAATCATAAATCCACTAAGCATTATAATAGAGCTCCATTCTGAAAGCAGCATGCAAGTACAACAAGACAAAAAAAGGCAATCTGTCCTCTATGATCAGCACCTATAGGGACTCAAACCTGTTTATTTAACTTATATATATTCAATTTAGGAGACTAAAGATAGACTGGCTAGCTTATGCTGACAACATAGTATTATTTGATGTTACTACTATTGGTCTACATCTTTCTGCACAGTTTTTAACCAATTTGCTTCCCGAAATGATTTGACCATTAGCACCCTCAAAGGGGGCATTGGCCAATCAGGATGTGGGCTGCATTTGCTGGTATAAGCCTGAGTTCTGAGCAGCTAGAGTGCTGCTGTCCTGAACCTGCGTCCTCTTCCTCACTCATTCCTGTTCCTGCCTCATCCCTCAGCATCTGTAGTGCACACACAGGAGCTAAGTGTGTGTTTAAAAGTAAAAAAATAAATGTTGCCTTGCGGACTGACGCTGTGCTCCATTTCCAGAGTCAGTTTCCTTGTTAATGATGTAACGGTCATCAACATGGAAAACAGACTTGAAAAATCCTGAGTCTATAATGGCCCATCCACGCATGTTAAGGGACCGTTGCTTCCCTCAGGCCCTTAATTTGTATGTCGGGCCATTACCGGCAGAATAGTCCCACCCCCTCAGGTAATATCGCCTTATTGATATCCAGAAATCCACAATGACCACCTTCATGAGATGTTAAAAGAATCAAAGCTTTTATTGGCACATCTCTAAATCTAAACTAGAAATATTGAATCATTTGACTTATCTAGTATTCTGTATTTGAAATATCCCATCTGCTTAGTTTGAATATGTCAATTTATGGATTGAAACTTACTGATTTGGTAGGAAAGTTTGTGAGCAGGAGCACGTAGATCTAGATCATGTGGCTTAAGCCCACCCACCTGTCAATCACTGCTAATCTGTTGGTACCTTCCTGTTTTCGTTCCACTTTTCCCTAGTTAAGCAACCCTCCAGCCTCTTTTCCTTTGCAGTTAGTGACCGGGTGCAATTGGATCTAGGTCACGTGGCCTAAAGCCCACCCACCTGTCAATCACTTCGAATATATTGATGACTTCTTTTCTTGTTTTGTCACCTTTTTCCTCTACTTAAGCAGCTTTTTTTTACTTTTTTTCAGTTGGTGAGCAGGTGCAAGTGGATCTAGGTCCAGTGGCCTTAGCCCAACCCACCTTCTTATCCCTGCTTCTACGTTCCATTTCTTAACTCTTAGCTCAGGGCATCCAAAGTGAAGGGCAGTCAATTAAAAGAGAAAATCTTGTTTGGACCTGTTCGGACGTGAAGGACCCAGGACCAGAACCCCTGCTCCTATAACATCAGATGAGTTCCATTTGATATGTGTTTCCCTGCTCTCTCCCAACAGCCCATCCCTACCATCACCACTTACCGCCAACCACTGCTAACCAGCCCCCTCACAGCAACCTCACTCACATCACCATACACCCCTTCCGCATGCCATCATCCACTACTACACAAAAACGGATGCGCTCCAAGGTCTGCCTATTAATCAACCATGCAGCAGACATTGCCAAACTCATCATCACATATGATTTAGATTCCATATTCATAACTGGTACGTGGTTGACATCAAGCTCCAGCCAGATCCTAGCCATGGCCATGCACCCAACTGGATGTCACCACTATTGGCTCTTTTGAAAATCTATCCTGCCACTTCCCACTCTCACCAATGGACACACTCACTTTTCATTGCATCTACAGGCCACCAAAGCCATCACAGCTTTTATCGAAGACTTCCCTGTCTTGGTAACCATCATGTCTCTTGCACATGCCAACAGCATCTTCCTTGGTGACTTCAACATCCCTGGCAAACCAGCAATGAAGGAAGATCTTCACTGCCTTCTCAACAGGATGAACCGCACGCAGCACATGGAAGTCCCAACTCACAGGAAAGGTAATATCCCCAATCTCATCATCACCACCCTGAACACCCACCATCAGAGTCCTCATATCGTGATCGACTGGTCAGACCACAAGACAATCCCCTTTGAGATAGGTCACCTCAAATCTCTCAAGCAAACCCATCAGAAAACCAGCAAACAAGCCTTCAGATCATTCAAGAACTTCCCAGTGGAGGCTCTCACGGACGACATCCAGACCTCACCAAACTCCATCTCAAATGGGCTGATCTACCTCTGACAAACCAGGACTGCAATCTGCTTCTCCAAGACATAACCAGCACCCTCACTAACAACATCAACCTGCATGTGCCAGTGAAACAACACAGACCAAAGTAGGTGGGGTGAGGTCTGAAAAACAAACCGCTATATCACCTGCGCTCATTTTAAACCAAAAGTGTAGGCAAAATCATAATTGATAAGAAGAAAAAGTAAGGTGTAAATACACTACTTAATACTGGTGCTCTCAGTTGACCCTTGGCAGGGTTCCCAGCGAACGTGATTGGTCCTGCACGCGAGTACCACAAATGCAGGAACATTGGAGTTTATATCCAAGAGTATACACAGGAGAGGACCACTCGAACTAAGCAGTTGAATTCACTTAAGTATGGCCCTGAAGATGGTCTCAGACCGAAATGCATTGGCATATGTGCTTTTTTGATAAATCGACCTATTTTTTTCGAGTTGCCTCATTAGAAGTGAATTAATTAAGAGACATGAAACCTAGAAATGTGAATTAAACATTTCTTTTGTAAATCATGTACGTCTTTTTGCAATTTTTGATGATATAAGCACTTCAAGAAAGAGTTGAATCGAATTGTGTAACCCTGCCAAGGGTCAACTGAGAGCACCAGTCTTAAGTAGGGTATTTACACTTTACTTTTTCTTCTTATCTGTTCAGCGAGATCCGGATGCCATAGGATCTTTCACAGACTGGTAGCTCCAGGTCAAAATATTTCCGTAAGAATAAATTACAATTAACATTTACGTTATTTAAGTATCAATTACTGTGGTGCCCACCGACACTTTGTACTTCTGGCAAAATCATAATTGCCATATGTATCTGTTTCAATCTTGAAATCCTACTGCTAGCCTTTAAAGCCAGCAGGAAAATCAAAATCGCACACACTACATGATCATTTCTTTCGTTATTGATTAGGGTAATTATTTCTTGAAGTGAAATATGCAGAAAGTGCAGAATTTGGATTGTGTTCTTTTCATCTAACATTTGAGATTTATTTATGCTGAGAGAAGTTGATTGTTTTGTGCCACGGATAAAGTGGTGTTTGACATTTTTGTACTCAATTCTATTACTTTTAATTTAAATAAATACCAATATATTTCCTGAACACTGGCCTGGTTCTTGGCTCATTGTTAGCTCGGGTGGTCTCTCAATAAACCGTTACACAACACAACCTCAAGCCTAAACATTCGACACCATGGTACACTCAACAACTGATCTTCAACAAACAAACCATCGGAAAACAAGAAAAGAATTGGTGAAAATCTTGCAGATTCGACCTTGCCCTGTTCATGGAAATCTGTGTTACATGCAGATGACTGATCACCAGTTCCAAGGCCACCTACTATCAAAACACCATAGGAAAGCCCCCAAAGGAAGCAGAGCCCTCTTCAAAGCCATCAAGAACTTCACTAACCCTAAACTTGAGCAACCAATATGCCAGGAAAACCCACAGCCATGAACTCTTCCTTTGCCAAAAAGATGAGCACCAACATATAGAAATCAACACCACAACTAGCTGAACACTACACATCTTATCTCTCAAAACTGCAATAATTTAGGCAACTTTCAAAACACTAACTATGGAAGACGTCAATGCTACCCTAGCATCACTCAAGGCCACACCATACATGAACGACAACCTCCCTGCCTCCATACTCAAGACCCCTCCAATTGAAGCACTCCTCCATTACATTCTTGACAATCATCAACAGCTTCCTCACTCAAGGCACCTTCCCCTCGGTGCTCAAGAGTGTGCAAGTCCCCTTGCTTCTCAAGAAACCAACACTGGAACCAGGCAAACTGAGCAATTACCTCCCCATCACCCATTTTCCCTTGAGAAAGCAGTAGCCATGCAACTCCTCCAACACCTCAAAGCACATACGTCCATCAATTCTACCAATATGGCTTCAGGCCTAGATGAAATACAGAAACTGCTACCATTGAGGTGGTCAACTATGCCATTAACATCCTTGATGGTTCTCCTTAACATTTCAGCAGCATTTGACACAGTAGACAACCAGACACTCACTGGCAACCTACCATTTTGCATGGAGAACAGCACAATCCCCCTCAGTTGGCTCAAATACCATGTTGCTAATCGCCAACAGCTCATACAAACAGATTCCTCCAGATAAGCAACTCTACCGATCACCTGTGTAGTCCTGTAATGATCCATCCAGTCCCCTGTGCTCTTAAATCTTCACATTGAACTTCTCAAAATCCTTCTTGCTCCACACAACATTCACATACACCAATACATAGATAATACTCAGATCTATTTCATCATATCCTCCGTTGAACACATCCACAGGCTCAAGACCTGCCTCACATTGATCCAGTCCTGGATGTCAAGTGCTGACCTGAAATGTAACCCCTCCAATATTGTATTCCTACTACACTGAACACCCTGACATCCAGGCCTGGCTCTCTACTTCACAACCCAGTTGGCCACCTACACCAAGCCCCTTGGGTTCCACTTTGACAGACTCCTCACTTTCAAACAGCAGATAGTATCCCAGAGAACAACTTCAGATCCACTGTCCAAGCCATGGTCCTCTCCCATCTGGATGATGGAATTATCCTTTTGGAACGTCTTCTGATGACTACACTGGCACCCCTGAGTTGTATCCTGCATGCAGCAGCATGACTCATCAAAGGACTCCACAAATTCGTCCACACCCCGACCCTCATCAAACTGTATTGGCTCCCGCTGCAAGCCTATATCATCTTTAAATCCTGTTTTATCATCTCTATGGTTGTCATCCTGTCCCCAAGCTACCTTACTGAGAACCTCAGTATCTCCGGAGGCCTGTGATCGACCAGAAGTAAGGACATGTGCACACTTGTAAAACGCCAGTGCAGGAAGGAAAGAACCAGAAGACAGACATTCTCTGTCTCTGCCCAAAGACTCCTGTCCTCCTCCCTGTCAACATCAGACATGTCCCATCGCTTCTACAGTTCATCAAAGAAATCAAGACCTTCCTCTTCAAAGAATCGGTGCTCCCTAACACCTAGGTCTACAAACCCTCTACTGCCCAATTTACCTACCTGAGACTTGATGATCTGCTCCTCACTCAGCCCTCCCCTGGTTGCTTGTAGATACCTTGCAGCCAATTGCCTGCCCTCCCCTGTTGTGTGCTCCCTGCACCCGTTTTTTCTGCTTCCCTCACTGTATTCTTCTTCCTATGATTGTTAAGCACTGTGTTGCTTCCCAAAACTAGGTCTGTGCTAAATAGATATAATAATAATAATAATAATAATAATAATAATAATAATAATAATAATAATAATAATAATAATAATAATAATTTTAAACATTGGAAGGCTTGTTATGGACACACATTTTAAATGTGTCAAATTGAGTGCCGATTTTGGTTATTCGCTATGAGCTTGGCTTGCTACCCTATAAACCTCTAGTGAATTGGGGGCTGCTCTTGATCTATGCTAAAGGCCAAGACCCTCTTCTTTAATCTTTATATACAAAAAAAAAAATAGATTTCTTATATGGCTCTTTTTGCTAATTCCTGCTTGGGACCAGGTTTCTAACAGTGCTGCTTGATGCTGTCTTATTCCCAAGACAAGCATGTGGCCCCTGAGCCATTCGCCCTGCTATCTGCATATGGGCAGATTCCCTAAAGTCATTCCCTTTTAGATTGGAAGGTGCTCCTATCACTTTAATTAAAAACAGCTTGCTAGCAAAAAAAAAAAAAAAAAAAGAAAGCTATGGGAATCGGAGTGGCTGTGCATGAGAGAGAGAGGCAAGTGTTAATTATAAAGGATACTGTCATGTTTTTCGAGAGGAACGAAGCATTGGGCCTCCAGCAGCCGTACCTAATAATATTCCCGATTTTTAAACAGGGAAATATAGGTATGTGTTTCAGATTCAATGTATTACCTAAACAGCTTATTTTGGGGGCCAGGACAGGATGGCCAGTTTTGATCACCCTTGCCGCTTCTGCACGGCCTCCTCTAAATTGGAAACTTTATTTCATTTTTGTTTGCAATGCCCTGTCTTTCACCAATTAAGATGTTTACATTTTGAAAATGTTGTTGAACTCTGGAGTTTTGGCAGTTTATTTGGGTGGGCAAATTTCGGAGGTGGGGGGTAAACAGATTGGCTTAATTCTAGTGACTTCAAGGTTTATTCAATTAGTTCCTCCTAGAACTGTATTGATTGCTTCATTGAAGTGTTTGTGATATTAAGTATCAATGATTTTTTGTTTACTTCCACACACATTTGAGTTGAATTGTAAATGTTGTGTTATATGAGCATGATGTTGATATTTTGACCTTTGTATACGTTTTGTGTACAGTTTAATAATAACCATATCTCAATAAAAATATATATATTTACAGGCCGATTCATGGAATTAATGTGCGCTGAAAATTCCTGAGCAAGCGTGCGAAACCGTGCGAATCGCAGTGCAAGTGCGAAAATCGCAGTGCAAGTACGAAAATTGCAGCAAAACCCGCGCTCATCGATTCATGGAAGTCTGTGCGCGAGTAAAATCGGGGATGTGCGCTGAAAATCTGCGTGGTGCACGCCGGCGCACAGGTCGTCTAACGGCATGCGCTACGGCCACAGCGAAAGCGCACATAGCGTGGCGCACATAACAAAAGTAGGTGTAACACGGGGCGTGACACGCGGAATGGGGAACAACGCATGAAAATGTGGGCGTCACGGGGGAAGTACAGGATGCAACTGCGCTGAACGCCCACACGCTCGCCTACAACACGTATTCATGGAATCGAATAGGGCAAACCAGTGCACGGGCGAAGATGCGCACAGGCCTAAATACGTACGCCACACGAAGGCAGGCGGTAGCGTCCCTGCGCATGAACAAAATGTGCGCCAAAATGTGCGCTAACAAAAAGCACGTATATACAGCTTTGATGATTTTCCCATACTGTGGCCCTCTAGGACCAATGACGTGCAAAGGGGTACACGACAAACACGGACACCCGCTGTGTCACAAATAGCGTGTGCGTGTATTTCGGGGGTGCGCGGGAAGTTTCACACGTGATTGGCCTTGGGCGAGCGGGGTACGTGTAAATCTGGGGTTCGCGGGAAGTTTCACACGCGATAGGCCCTGTGCGAGTGGGGTGCGTGTATTCCTGGGGTTTGCATGAAGTTTCACATGCGATTGGCCTGGGTACGTGTAAATCTGGGGTTTGCGGGAAGTCTCACACGCGATTTCAGCAGGGTACGTGTATTTCAGGGGTGCCGTGGAGTCCTACACGTCAATTGGCAGTGTGGCTCCTCCCAAGTGTTCGCTCTACACCCTCCACGGCCCCTGCAGGCAGCCCACACCACAGGGGACTACCCTGCACCCCTGGTCATGTCCCCCAGGCAGCCGATCCACCAGGGGCATGCCCCCCCCAGGCAAGCCACATGTCAGCTTGCACTACTGATCACCAAAGCATGACTCCCTCCACCCCCACTCCCCAGCACTGAGGGGCACCTGCCAGCAGGCCCCCACTCATGTCCCCCGGCACTCGCACCCCCCAGGGATACCTGCCAGCAGGCCCCCACTCATGTCCCCCAGCACCCCCACCCCCAGCAGTGCATGGCACCTGCCAGCAGGCCCCCACTCATGTCCCCCAGCACCCCCACCACCCAGCAGTGCATGGCACCTGCCAGCAGGCCCCCACTCATGTCCCACACATGTCCCCCTGCACCCCCACCCCCCAGCAGTGCAGGGCACCTGCCAGCAGGCCCCCACTCATGTCCCACTCATGTCCCCTTGCACCCCCACCCCCCAGCAGTGAAATGGCGATCTCATGACACAAACCAAAAGTCAACTATGTACATTAACACATGTCCGCCACACGAAGGCAGGCGATAGCGTCCCTGCGCATTAAAAAAGTGCACTAACAAAAAGCACGTATATACAGCTCTGATGAATGTCCCATACTGTGGCCCTCTAGGACAAAGGACGTGCAAAGGGGTACGCGACAAACACGGACACCCGCTGTGTCAAAAATAGCATGTATTTCGGGGGTGCGCAGGAAGTTTCACACGCGATTGGGCCTGGGCGAGCAGGGTACATGTATTTCAGGGGCTCGCGGGAAGTTTTACACGCAATTGGGCCTGGGCGAGCGGGGTACGTGTATTTCAGGGGCTCGCTGGAAGTTTACACGCGATGGGGCCTGGGCGAGCGGGGTACGTGTATTTCAGCAGCTCGCAGGAAGTTTTACACGCGATTGAGCCTGGGCGAGCGGGGTACGTGTATTTCAGGGGCTCGCGGGAAGTTTTACACGCGATTGGGCCTGGGCGAGTGTAAAGGACCGGTGGGGGGTGTCTGTACTTCTGCTCTCTATATGGTAGAAGAGAGGCACAGAAGACCCCAGCCAAGATTCTCTATTACGGTAGCAATGGACGAGCAATCAAGGCCTAGCTTCTCAGGAGGTGATGCAGGCTGGTTCTTAAGTACAGTGTAGTCCCCAAGCCCCCACAAAGGAATGTCCACACACTGTATTGGTTAGAACACAGTCTTTATATAATCAATATTCAAGGTTATGTACACTTATCATAATAACTCACTTTGTACTTAGGAAAATCAACAATGGCAAATATATACAATTCTAAAGTGGTACCACCCTTTGTATTAGATCTTATTAAAGTGCATCAACAATACTGTAACAATGTCACACAGATCAATAGAGTGAAACCAGCAATAGAGAGAGGAGATAAAATAAGATGGTTGAGCAATAGGCAGAATACTGGCCCCTACCACTAGACACAGTTCTGTGTGGAGATCCCCCCACCTGGGCAACCTGTAAAACAAAGATATAGCACAAGCCCAGTCCATATATTGTTCTGCAAGTCTTATTCCCTCCTATAATGTTTTTACCCCCCCAATGTACCTGGTGGAGTCGAGTTCTTCGAAGAGGCGTCGACAGATCCTTCTTGAGCGACCCCCTTTCAAGCGGGAGTCACGGATCGTCGAGAGGCGTCGAGAAGCGTCGAGGAACTCGGCGTTCGGCGGCGGGGAATCGACGGCCCTTCTTGAATGCCTTCCCTTTCAAGCGGGAGACACGGGCGTCGAACGTCTGTCGACAAACAGGGTAGAACGGCGTCGATGAGGCGGCAGCTTCGTCCGAGCGGTGCTCGTCGGCGTCAGAGCGTCGGCGTCCTGCAAGGCAGAGGCGTGCGGGGCACCTCGGTGACAATAGTTCTGGACCGCAAAGATTGTGGAGACGGAGGCCCAGCAAGGGCGTCGAGTCGATCGAGTCTTTGTGGTCTTCGGGTGGCGGGAAACCCACCGGCAGGTTTCTCCTCGGCGCGCTGGTCGTCCTCGACTTTCTCCGGCAGGATAAAGCGGTCGACGGTGCGGACGAGGGAGTCCTTCGATTCGAATGTTCCTAGGCAAAGGAGCGGGCGGCTCCGGTCGTCGGCGGGACGGTGTCAAGTGGTTCCCACGGCTGGGCAACACAACTTCGACGGGCCTCCAGCGGTTACACAAACCTGCGAACCCTGGTCGACGGCAATGGACTTCGACGGCGTCGATGTCCGGGTGCTTCACTTCGATCTCCTCGGCGGTCCCATCTCGGGTCGGCAGCCTTTCGAGGGTCTGTCTTCCAGGGAGCTTTGGCGAAGATGGAGCGGTGCTCGATGGTCCCTCGGAGTACGGGAAGAGGGCGCCTTACCAGGTCCTCTCTCGGGTCAGTCTTCGACGATTTCGGCAGCCTTCGGATCGGTCAAAGCAAATGCCACAGCAAGTCTTCTTCTTCCAGCTGGACGTCAAGGGTCAGCAGTTCCAGTTACTCTTAGAGTGGAGACTCAGCTCCAGAACGCTTCTGAACAATTACCAGTGGTGAGAAGTCCCCAGATATACTATTCTGCCTCTCATCCACACTGCTGGCACACACTCAGCAGCCAATCATACAGAAGGGCATTCATGCAGTCAGTCAGCCAATCAGGCACACAGTGCATTCAGGCCACACTCCTCCCTTTCAGACACTCACAACAAGGAATGTGGATTGGGACAAGTACCCAGCCATTCAACACTACTCACTGCATTCAGGCCAGTTTCGGGCAGGGCTGTCTCAGTCTTTGTCTCTCATGCCAGAAACCAGACAACCACAACAAGGAGTGTATATTGGTCACACACTCATTTCACCCAGGTCCCACCCACAGGAGGTACCCACAACATACAGTCACTGGGAAGGCTCCAGTCAGTCTAGCTGGGCCTTCACAACAACACCATATATGGAACTTCCACCCAACAGCCAGTCAGGGGGAAGGGACAGAGTCAGGGCTTCCCAGGACTTTGGGAAAACAAGGTAATAGGCAATAGAAGGCAAGAGGCCACAGGGGCCATCTTGTTTCCTATCAGGAATCAACTGATCCCAATGGCAGGGCCTGGGTATCCCAAAATGGAGGACAACCAGAGCACCTGTCAAATTCAGCATGGAGCTGCCACCAGCCCATACCCTGCTTTGTGGGCCACCCACAGGTGCCCAAAAACATACACTAGGGGCACAGGGTTGTACCCCTACCCATGGGTGCCATAAGGGTATCCCATGGGTCTGTTCACCAAACCAAAAGAGAGAGCTGCACTGCCAGGAGTCCCACATGGACTCCTGGGCAGAAAACATGACAGAACACACGATAAAAAACAGTAAAGGACAAGGATTCAGAGGCCCTGTCCCTCTGATGCATTTCCAGCATCACAGTCGCCCCCCCCAGACTGAGGTGGAGGGTGTCTAATCTCCCACGGGATAGACACCCTCATCCAGACGGTCAACATACCTTCTGGAAAGGCCATCTGCATTATCGTGACTCTTCCCTGGTCTGTGCTCTATGGTGAAGTCTAGCCCTTGCAGGCTAATGGACCACCTGAGCAATTTCGGATTCTCACCCTTCATCTGCATAAGCCACTTCAGGGGTTTATGATCTGTTTGGACCTTGAAGGTAGACCCCGTAAGGTAGGGCCTAAAACGCCTAAGGCTCCAAACTATGCTAAAACACTCCTTTTCAACAGTAGCCCACCTAAGTTCTCTACCCTTGAGTTGTCTACTGATGAATATGATAGGATGTTCTCTCCCTTTGTCATCTAACTGGGACAAGACAGCTCCAATTCCGGTGTCGCAGGCATCCGTCTGGACGATAAAGGGTCAGCTGTAGTCAGGCGCACACAACACAGGTGCCCTACACAGACTTTCTTTCAAGCCATCAAAGGCCCTCTGACAGTCTTTGGTCCAATTAACCCTCCTAGGCTGTTTGGGTGAAGTTAATACTGTCAGGGGTGCAGCTATGGTTCCATAGTCTGCCATGAAATTGCGATAGTACCCAGTGAGGCCCAAAAAGGCTCTCACCTGGGTTTGAGTAGTGGGAGTCTCCCAGTTCTGTACATCCTGTACTTTACTGGAGAGAGGTTGGATTTGACCCCCTCCTACCTCATGACCAAGATAGGTAACTTTCCCCTGAGCTATCTGGCACTTGGTGGCCTTGATAGTGAGGTTAGCCCTTTTCAAGGCCTGCAACACCTTATCCAGATGTGTCAAATGCTCTTCCCAGGTGGAACTGTAGACGGCAATGTCGTCTAAGTAAGCCACAAAAAAGGCTTCCAGCCCACTGAGCGCATGGTTGACCAATCTCTGGAAGGTGGCAGGGGCATTCTTCAACCCAAAAGGCATGACCCTAAACTGGTAGAGTCCCTCAGGTGTTGAGAAGGCCGTCTTTTCCTTGGCATGGTCCGTCAGAGCTATTTGCCAATAGCCTGTGGTAAGGTCAAAGGTGCTCACAAATTTGGCAGCACCTATGGTGTCCACGAGCTCATCATCCCGGGCAATGGGTGCGCGTCAGTTTTGGTGACGGCATTGACTCCTCGGTAGTCCACACAGAACCTCCAATCTTTGGTACCCGCCTGGGAACTTGCCTTGGGGACAAGGACCACTGGACTGGACCAGGGACTGGTTGAGGGTTCAATAACACCCAGATCCAACATCTTGGCGACCTCAGCCTGGATGTGGTTCTTGACGGTATCTGACATACGGTAGCACCTGCTTTTGACAGGCACACTGTCACCAGTGTCAATTTCATGCCTACACCACGGTGTAAGGCCTGGCGTCAGTGAAAACAGAGAGGCATACTGTTGGAGCAAAGCCCTGCAGGCCCTCTGTTGCTCTGTTGTCAAATCCGGAGAGAGATGTACTCCCTCCACTGAGCCATCCTGAGGGTTGCTATGCAGAAAATCAGGAAGGGGCTCACTCTCATCCTCTTCTTGCCCTGAAGCTAGCAAGAGACATGAGACTTCTGCTCGCCGGTGGAAAGGCTTGAGCCTGTTGACATGGAATACCTGAGGGGCTACCCCAGAGGCTCCCATGTCAACCAGATAATTGACTTCGCCCATCTTGGAGATGATCCTGAAGGGTCCAGTCCACTTGTCTGCCAAAGCTCTAGGCTTGGTAGGCTCCATCACAAGGATTTCCTGTCCCGGAGTCCAATCCACTTGCGAGGCTTTAAGGTCATGCCAGTACTTATTCAATTCCTGGCTGGCCTTGAGATTTGCTGTTGCCTGACCCATCATCTGTGTCATCCTCCGTCTGAGGCCTAACACATAGTCCCCCACCTGCTTGGCGGGACCTGGAGGGGTGGCTTCCAAGCCTTCTCTGATCAAGGCGAGGGGCCCCCTCACGGGATGTCCAAAGAGTAACTCAAAGGGGCTGAAACCAACACCCTCTTGAGGTACCTCTCTGTAAGCAAACAGCAGGCATGGCAGGAGGAGATCCCATTTCCTCCTTAGGGGTTCTTCCAAAGCCCCTAGCATGCCCTTGAGAGTTTTATTAAATCTCTCAACCAGACCATTGGTCTGGGGGTGGTAAGAGGTAGAGAACTTGTATGTTACCCCGCACTCTTTCCACATGGTTTTCATGTAACTAGACATGAAGTTGGATCCTCTGTCAGAGACAACCTCCTTGGGGAATCCAACACGGGTGAAAATGCCCAGGAGAGCCCTGGCAACCACCTTGGCAGTAACAGTCCGAAGGGGTATTGCCTCAGGGTACCTGGTGGCATGATCTACCAAGACCAGGATGAACCGATGTCCACCTGAAGTGGGAGGGTCAAGGGGACCGACGATGTCGATGCCCACCCTCTCAAATGGTGTGCCAACCACTGGCAATGGCTGCAGTGGGGCAATGACACTACCTCCAGTCTTGCCAGACAACTGACAAGTTGGGCAGGTCCTGCAGTGGGACTCCACCTCTACTCCCATCCGTGGCCAGTAGAAATGGGCAGAGAGCCTCTGCTTAATCTTCTTGGTCCCAAGATGACAAGCCAAGGGCACCTCATGCGCCAACTGCAGTAGGAAGGGCCTGTAAACCTGGGGTACCACCAACCTCTTGAGGGCACCAGGTTCAGGCTTAGTGGGCTCACTAACAAGGAGCTCACCCTCCCAATAAATCCGGAACGTCCTAGGCACTTCTCCTTGTGCCTGGGACAGGGCCTGTTTCCTCAGTCCCTCGAGAGAGTGGCACTCTCTCTGTCCCTTACAGAAGTCTGCCCGGGAGGGTCCCCCTTCAGCTAACAAGCATTGAAGGTCGGGATGATCCTCCGGGTTGAGAACCTCTCCCACAGGAGAGTCTTCTGTCTCTTCTACCCCAGGAGTTGAGTTTGGGTTTTCCACTGGACCCAGCCCGTCCGGAGCATGGATCCCAATGGGTGCTGTCGGAACAGCAGGAAGAGAAGGTGTTCCCTCCACAGAGGTGGCCTTCTTGGTCTTCCTTCTTCTTGCCTTCGGCCTCGCCTTTGGCTCGGGTACCTGACCCACAGCCAGACCCGGTGTCACCTGTGACCTAGTGACTGCAGCAGCAGTCATGGGAAGACCATCCGAGATCAACCCCAACTCTACTAGATCATTTCCTAACAGAATGTTAGCAGGGACATTGTCCTGAACCAGGACAGGAAACTTTGCTGTCTTGTCTCCAATCATGAGTGTGACTAAGGCTACAGGCGATACTTTGGGAGCCCCACCAGCTAACCTGGTGGTTCTCAGAGGAGCACCTACATAGTCCTCTGGCTTGAGCAGGGTCCTGTCCACCACTGTCATGCTTGCCCCAGTGTCTCTCAAACCAGTAGAAGGCTGGCCATTCAAGAGGACACTTCTCAAAAACCTACGGGTGTTCTGTGGGCTAGTCGCCAGTACTTCTGCATACTGGTCCCAGGCCCCAAGGGACACTAAGGAAATCTCTACTGGAGCACCAAATGTGATCCCGGTAGAGGAGGGGAGGACAGTGGCCTCCACCTCAGATACGGGTAAGGGTAGGTCAGGCTGACAGCCTGTACTCCAAGTGCCTTACCTTTACACTTGGAGTCACCCCTTTTGTGATCCATAGCCCCACAGTCCCAACAAGCGCCAGGAGTGCGGGATACGGTACTGGAACCACTGGGAGCCTGCTTTGCAGCAGGTGGACCACTACTCTTATTCCCACATACAGATGACTTATCCCCACTAGATTTTTGGGTCTTGGGAGAGGAAGGTTTAGGTTTACCCGACTGTGACTGCTTGTGGGACTCCTCAGATTTCTGAGAGGCCCCCTTTTCTTTGTCCTTGTCCTTCCCACTGGAGTCCTTAGGGGACACCCGGTGGGAGACCCACTTGTCAGCCAACCTAGCCAGCTTAAAGGGGTCCAAAATGTTCTGGTCAGCCACATACTGACGCAGCTCTGGTGAACAGGCTTCAGAAAAATGCTCAAAAAACAAGAGGTGGGACAATTCAACAAAAGTCTTAACCTTGTATCCATCGATCCAACCCATCATGTTCATGTGCGCAGCACTCACCCAGTCAACCCAAGACACATTCTCTCTTTTCTTAAAATCCCTGAACCTTCTAAGGTATTGGGTAGGTGTCTTGCCAAACCTGGCAATCAAAGCAGACTTCATACACTCATACTGACCCCTTTCTTCCACACTCAGCTTCAGAATACAGTCATATCCAGTTTGAGGCACTCTGCTTAACAAACACTTAGCCTAATCTCTTTTATCAACATCATGAATCGCACAAGCCATTTCAAACGCTTCAATCCATTGGAGGATATCTGAACCCTCCACAAATACACCAACCAAATCTTTCATAAACTTGGTGGCTGGGGACCTGACACTCTCACTGGTTTTAGCTGAAGTCTCCACTCTAGCTTTCTCTAGCTGGATTCTCTGACATTCAGTGTCCTGGCTCTTGAGTTCAAGGTACTTATTTCTGAGTTCAAGATCCCTATTCTTGAGCTCCACTTGTTGAGCCAACTCCTCTTTCTTAAGTTCAGCATCTATTTCCAACTTGCGGTATTCAAAGGCCAATTTCATCCTTAATAACTCAAGCTCCAAGGAATTGCTGGGGTTTGGAACAGAGGCAGCAGGAATGGCAGCATTCACAGAAACAGATTCAGCAGAAACCCCAGGGGCAGAGTCCTCATTGGTTGCATTCCCCCCCTCATCAAGAGTTTCACCATCAGTCTGGTAGTCCACCAGGGCAGCTATCAGCTCAGCCCTAGACTTATCCACAAAGTCTAACTCCCCCCTGGCTTCACAAGCACTCTGGAGAGCCTCCAAGCTCATCCGAGTCAATTTGCCATTTGCAATAGACTCCATTGTTTGTAATGCAGTTATCTTGTACACAACTAAACCTTAATTTAATAAAGTGCAGATATTTTGTAAGTGGCACGGTTATACACTGATTCTTAAAACCATAAGCATCCCACCGCTTGCCACCAGCCGTAAAGGACCGGTGGGGAGTGTCTGTACTTCTGCTCTCTATATGGCAGAAGAGAGGCACAGAAGACCCCAGCCAAGATTCTCTATTACGGTAGCAATGGACGAGCAATCAAGGCCTAGCTTCTCAGGAGGTGATGCAGGCTGGTTCTTAAGTACAGTGTAGTCCCCAAGCCCCCACAAAGGAATGTCCACACACTGTATTTGTTAGAACACAGTCTTTATATAATCAATATTCAAGGTTATGTACACTTATCATAATAACTCACTTTGTACTTAGGAAAATCAACAATGGCAAATATATACAATTCTAAAGTGGTACCACCCTTTGTATTAGATCTTATTAAAGTGCATCAACAATACTGTAACAATGTCACACAGATCAATAGAGTGAAACCAGCAATAGAGAGAGGAGATAAAATAAGATGGTTGAGCAATAGGCAGAATACTGGCCCCTACCACTAGACACAGTTCTGTGTGGAGATCCCCCCACCTGGGCAACCTGTAAAACAAAGATATAGCACAAGCCCAGTCCATATATTGTTCTACAAGTCTTATTCCCTCCTATAATGTTTTTACCCCCCCAATGTACCTGGTGGAGTCGAGTTCTTCAAAGAGGCGTTGACAGATCCTTCTTGAGCGACCACCTTTCAAGCGGGAGTCACGGATCGTCGAGAGGCGTCGAGAAGCGTCGAGGAACTCGGCGTTCGGCGGCGGGGAATCGACGGCCCTTCTTGAATGCCTTCCCTTTCCAGCGGGAGACACGGGGCGTCGAACGTCCGTCGACAAACATGGTAGAACGGAGTCGATGAGGCGGCAGCTTCGTCCGAGTGGTGCTCGTCGGCGTCAGAGCGTCGGCGTCCTGCAAGGCAGAGGCGTGCGGGGCACCTCGGTGACAATAGTTCTGGACCGCAAAGATTGTGGAGACGGAGGCCCAGCAAGGGCGTCGAGTCGTTCGAGTCTTTGTGGTCTTCGGGTGGCGGGAAACCCACCGGCAGGTTTCTCCTCGGCGCGTTGGTCGTCCTCGACTTTCTCCAGCAGGATAAAGCGGTCGACGGTGCGGACGAGGGAGTCCTTCGATTCGAATGTTCTTAGGCAAAGGAGCGGGCGGCTCCGGTCGTCGGCGGCACGGCGTCAAGTGGTTCC
The DNA here is from genome assembly GCF_040938575.1 of Ambystoma mexicanum. Lineage (NCBI taxonomy): Eukaryota > Metazoa > Chordata > Amphibia > Caudata > Ambystomatidae > Ambystoma > Ambystoma mexicanum. The sequence goes on along the minus strand of NC_090941.1, from coordinate 393,657,620 downwards.
CACGGCTGGGCAACACAACTTCGACGGGCCTCCAGCGGTTACACAAACCTGCGAACCCTGGTCGACGGCAATGGACTTCAACGGCGTCGATGTCCGGGTGCTTCACTTCGATCTCCTCGGCGGTCCCGTCTCGGGTCGGCAGCCTTTCGAGGGTCTGTCTTCCAGGACGCTTCGGCGAAGATGGAGTGGTGCTCGATGGTCCCTTGGAGCACGGGAAGAGGGCGCCTTACCAGGTCCTCTCTCGGGTCAGTCTTCGACGATTTCGGCAGCCTTCGGATCGGTCGAAGCAAATGCCACAGCAAGTCTTCTTCTTCCAGCTGGACGTCGAGGGTCAGCAGTTCCAGTTACTCTTAGAGTGGAGACTCAGCTCCAGAACGCTTCTGAACAATTACCAGTGGTGAGAGGTCCCCAGATATACTATTCTTTCTCTCATCCACACTGCTGGCACACACTCAGCAGCCAATCATACAGAAGGGCATTCATGCAGTCAGTCAGCCAATCAGGCACACAGTGCATTCAGGCCACACTCCTCCCTTTCAGACACTCACAACAAGGAATGTGGATTGGGACAAGTACCCAGCCATTCAACACTACACACTGCATTCAGGCCAGTTTCGGGCAGGGCTGTCTCAGTCTTTGTCTCTCATGCCAGAAACCAGACAACCACAACAAGGAGTGTATATTGGTCACACACTCCATTCACCCAGGTCCCACCCACAGGAGGTACCCACAACATACAGTCACTGGGAAGGCTCCAGTCAGTCTAGCTGGGCCTTCACAACAACACCATATATGGAACTTCCACCCAACAGCCAGTCAGGGGGAAGGGACAGAGTCAGGGCTTCCCAGGACTTTGGGAAAACAAGGTAATAGGCAATAGAAGGCAAGAGGCCACAGGGGCCATCTTGTTTCCTATCAGGAATCAACTGATCCCAATGGCAGGGCCTGGGTATCCCAAAATGGAGGACACCCAGAGCACCTGTCAAATTCAGCATGGAGCTGCCACCAGCCCATACCCTGCTCTGTGGGCCACCCACAGGTGCCCAAAAACATACACTAGGGGCACAGGGTTGTACCCCTACCCATGGGTGCCATAAGGGTATCCCATGGGTCTGTTCACCAAACCAAAAGAGAGAGCTGCACTGCCAGGAGTCCCACATGGACTCCTGGGCAGAAAACATGACAGAACACACGATAAAAAACAGTAAAGGACAAGGATTCAGAGGCCCTGTCCCTCTGATGCATTTCCAGCATCACAGTCGCCCCCCCCAGACTGAGGTGGAGGGTGTCTAATCTCCCACGGGATAGACACCCTCATCCAGACGGTCAACATACCTTCTGGAAAGGCCATCTGCATTATCGTGACTCTTCCCTGGTCTGTGCTCTATGGTGAAGTCTAGCCCTTGCAGGCTAATGGACCACCTGAGAAATTTCGGATTCTCACCCTTCATCTGCATAAGCCACTTCCAGGGCTTATGATCTGTTTGGACCTTGAAGGTAGACCCCGTAAGGTAGGGCCTAAAACGCCTAAGGCTCCAAACTATGCTAAAACACTCCTTTTCAACAGTAGCCCACCTAAGTTCTCTACCCTTGAGTTGTCTACTGATGAATATGATAGGATGTTCTCTCCCTTTGTCATCTAACTGGGACAAGACAGCTCCAATTCCGGTGTCGCAGGCATCCGTCTGGACGATAAAGGGTCGGCTGTAGTCAGGCGCACACAACACAGGTGCCCTACACAGACTTTCTTTCAAGCCATCAAAGGCCCTCTGACAGTCTTCGGTCCAATTAACCCTCCTAGGCTGTTTGGGTGAAGTTAGAGCTGTCAGGGGTGCAGCTATGGTTCCATAGTCTGCCATGAAATTGCGATAGTACCCAGTGAGGCCCAAAAAGGCTCTCACCTGGGTTTGAGTAGTGGGAGTCTCCCAGTTCTGTACATCCTGTACTTTACTGGAGAGAGGTTGGATTTGACCCCCTCCTACCTCATGATCAAGATAGCTAACTTTCCCCTGAGCTATCTGGCACTTGGTGGCCTTGATAGTGAGGTTAGCCCTTTTCAAGGCCTGCAACACCTTATCCAGATGTGTCAAATGCTCTTCCCAGGTGGAACTGTAGACGGCAATGTCGTCTAAGTAAGCCACACAAAAGGCTTCCAGCCCACTGAGCGCATGGTTGACCAATCTCTGGAAGGTGGCAGGGGCATTCTTCAACCCAAAAGGCATGACCCTAAACTGGTAGAGTCCCTCAGGTGTTGAGAAGGCCGTCTTTTCCTTGGCATGGTCCGTCAGAGCTATTTGCCAATAGCCTGAGGTAAGGTCAAAGGTGCTCACAAATTTGGCAGCACCTATGGTGTCCACGAGCTCATCAGCCCGGGGCAATGGGTGCGCGTCAGTTTTGGTGACGGCATTGACTCCTCGGTAGTCCACACAGAACCTCCAATCTTTGGTACCCGCCTGGGAACTTGCCTTGGGGACAAGGACCACTGGACTGGACCAGGGACTGGTTGAGGGTTCAATAACACCCAGATCCAACATCTTGGCGACCTCAGCCTGGATGTGGTTCTTGACGGTATCTGACATACGGTAGCACCTGCTTTTGACAGGCACACTGTCACCAGTGTCAATTTCATGCCTACACCACGGTGTAAGGCCTGGCGTCAGTGAAAACAGAGAGGCATACTGTTGGAGCAAAGCCCTGCAGGCCCTCTGTTGCTCTGTTGTCAAATCCGGAGAGAGATGTACTCCCTCCACTGAGCCATCCTGAGGGTTGCTATGCAGAAAATCAGGAAGGGGCTCACTCTCATCCTCTTCTTGCCCTGAAGCTAGCAAGAGACATGAGACTTCTGCTCGCCGGTGGAAAGGCTTGAGCCTGTTGACATGGAATACCTGAGGGGCTACCCCAGAGGCTCCCATGTCAACCAGATAATTGACTTCGCCCATCTTGGAGATGATCCTGAAGGGTCCAGTCCACTTGTCTGCCAAAGCTCTAGGCTTGGTAGGCTCCATCACAAGGATTTCCTGTCCCGGAGTCCAATCCACTTGCAAGGCTTTAAGGTCATGCCAGTACTTATTCAATTCCTGGCTGGCCTTGAGATTTGCTGTTGCCTGACCCATCATCTGTGTCATTCTCTGTCTGAGGCCTAACACATAGTCCCCCACCTGCTTGGCGGGACCTGGAGGGGTGGCTTCCAAGCCTTCTCTGATCAAGGCGAGGGGCCCCCTCACGGGATGTCCAAAGAGTAACTCAAAGGGGCTGAAACCAACACCCTCTTGAGGTACCTCTCTGTAAGCAAACAGCAGGCATGGCAGGAGGAGATCCCATTTCCTCCTTAGGGGTTCTTCCAAAGCCCCTAGCATGCCCTTGAGAGTTTTATTAAATCTCTCAACCAGACCATTGGTCTGGGGGTGGTAAGAGGTGGAGAACTTGTAGGTTACCCCGCACTCTTTCCACATGGTTTTCATGTAACTAGACATGAAGTTGGATCCTCTGTCAGAGACAACCTCCTTGGGGAATCCAACACGGGTGAAAATGCCCAGGAGAGCCCTGGCAACCACCTTGGCAGTAACAGTCCGAAGGGGTATTGCCTCAGGGTGGCATGATCTACCAAGACCAGGATGAACCGATGTCCACCTGAAGTGGGAGGGTCAAGGGGACCGACGATGTCGATGCCCACCCTCTCAAATGGTGTGCCAACTACTGGCAATGGCTGCAGTGGGGCAATGACACTACCTCCAGTCTTGCCAGACAACTGACAAGTTGGGCAGGTCCTGCAGTGGGACTCCACCTCTACTCCCATCCGTGGCCAGTAGGAATGGGCAGAGAGCCTCTGCTTAGTCTTCTTGGTCCCAAGATGACCAGCCAAGGGCACCTCATGCGCCAACTGCAGTAGGAAGGGCCTGTAAACCTGGGGTACCACCAACCTCTTGAGGGCACCAGGTTCAGGCTTAGTGGGCTCACTAACAAGGAGCTCACCCTCCCAATAAATCCGGAACGTCCTAGGCACTTCTCCTTGTGCCTGGGACAGGGCCTGTTTCCTCAGTCCCTCGAGAGAGTGGCACTCTCTCTGTCCCTTACAGAAGTCTGCCCGGGAGGGTCCCCCTTCAGCTAACAAGCATTGAAGGTCAGGATGATCCTCCAGGTTGAGAACCTCTCCCACAGGAGAGTCTTCTGTCTCTTCTCCCCCAGGAGTTGAGTTTGGGTTTTCCACTGGACCCAGCCCGTCCGGAGCATGGATCCCAATGGGTGCTGTCGGAACAGCAGGAAGAGAAGGTGTTCCCTCCACAGAGGTGGCCTTCTTGGTCTTCCTTCTTCTTGCCTTCGGCCTCGCCTTTGGCTCGGGTACCTGACCCACAGCCAGACCCGGTGTCACCTGTGACCTAGTGACTGCAGCAGCAGTCATGGGAAGACCATCCGAGATCAACCCCAACTCTACTAGATCATTTCCTAACAGAATGTTAGCAGGGACATTGTCCTGAACCAGGACAGGAAGCTTTGCTGTCTTGTCTCCAATCATGAGTGTGACTAAGGCTACAGGCGATACTTTGGGAGGCCCACCAGCTAACCTGGTGGTTCTCAGAGGAGCACCTACATAGTCCTCTGGCTTGAGCAGGGTCCTGTCCACCACTGTCATGCTTGCCCCAGTGTCTCTCAAACCAGTAGAAGGCTGGCCATTCAAGAGGACACTTCTCAAAAACCTACGGGTGTTCTGTGGGATAGTCGCCAGTACTTCTGCATACTGATCCCAGGCCCCAAGGGACACTAAGGAAATCTCTACCGGAGCACCAAATGTGATCCCGGTAGAGGATGGGAGGACAGTGGCCTCCACCTCAGACACGGGGTAAGGGTAGGTCAGGCTGACAGCCTGTACTCCAAGTGCCTTACCTTTACACTTGGAGTCACCCCTTTTGTGATCCAGAGCCCCACAGTCCCAACAAGCGCCAGGAGTGCGGGGTACGGTACTGGAACCACTGGGAGCCTGCTTTGCAGCAGGTGGACCACTACTCTTATTCCCACCCACAGATGACTTATCCCCACTAGATTTTTGGGTCTTGGGAGAGGAAGGTTTAGGTTTACCCGACTGTGACTGCTTGTGGGACTCCTCAGCTTTCTGAGAGGCCCCCTTTTCTTTGTCCTTGTCCTTCCCACTGGAGTCCTTAGGGGACACCCGGTGGGAGACCCACTTGTCAGCCAACCTAGCCAGCTTAAACGGGTCCAAAATGTTCTGGTCAGCCACATACTGACGCAGCTCTGGTGAACAGGCTTCAGAAAAATGCTCAAAAAACAAGAGGTGGGACAATTCAACAAAAGTCTTAACCTTGTATCAATCGATCCACCCCATCATGTTCATGTGCGCAGCACTCACCCAGTCAACCCAAGACACATTCTCTCTTTTCTTAAAATCCCTGAACCTTCTAAGGTATTGGGTAGGTGTCTTGCCAAACTTGGCAATCAAAGCAGACTTCATACACTCATACTGACCCCTTTCTTCCACACTCAGCTTCAGAATACAGACATATCCAGTTTGAGGCACTCTGCTTAACAAACACTTAGCCCAATCTCTTTTATCAACATCATGAATCGCACAAGCCATTTCAAACGCTTCAATCCATTGGAGGATATCTGAACCCTCCACAAATACACCAACCAAATCTTTCATAAACTTGGTGGCTGGGGACCTGACACTCTCACTGGTTTTAGCTGAAGTCTCCACTCTAGCTTTCTCTAGCTGGATTCTCTGACATTCAGTGTCCTGGCTCTTGAGTTCAAGGTCCTTATTTCTGAGTTCAAGATCCCTATTCTTGAGCTCCACTTGTTGAGCCAACTCCTCTTTCTTAAGTTCAGCATCTATTTCCAACTTGCGGTATTCAAAGGCCAATTTCATCCTTAATAACTCAAGTTCCAAGGAATTGCTGGGGTTTGGAACAGAGGCAGCAGGAATGGCGGCATTCCCAGAAACAGATTCAGCAGAAACCCCAGGGGCAGAGTCCTCATTGGTTGCATTCCCCCCCTCATCAAGAGTTTCACCATCAGTCTGGTAGTCCACCAGGGCAGCTATCAGCTCAGCCCTAGACTTATCCACAAAGTCTAACTCCATGGCTTGACAAGCACTCTGGAGAGCCTCCAAGCTCATCCGAGTCAATTTGCCATTTGCAATAGACTCCATTGTTTGTAATGCAGTTATCTTGTACACAACTAAACCTTAATTTAATAAAGTGCAGATATTTTGTAAGTGGCACGGTTATACACTGATTCTTAAAACCATAAGCATCCCACCGCTTGCCACCAGCTATAAAGGACCGGTGGGGGGTGTCTGTACTTCTGCTCTCTATATGGTAGAAGAGAGGCACAGAAGACCCCAGCCAAGATTCTCTATTACGGTAGCAATGGACGAGCAATCAAGGCCTAGCTTCTCAGGAGGTGATGCCTGGCTGGTTCTTAAGTACAGTGTAGTCCCCAAGCCCCCACAAAGGAATGTCCACACACTGTATTGGCTAGAACACAATCTTTATATAATCAATATTCAAGATTATATACACTTATCATAATAACTCACTTTGTACTTAGGAAAATCAACAATGGCAAATATATACAATTCTAAAGTGGTACCACCCTTTGTATTAGATCTTATTAAAGTGCATCAACAATACTGTAACAATGTCACACAGATCAATAGAGTGAAACCAGCAATAGAGAGAGGAGAGAAAATAAGATGGTTGAGCAATAGGCAGAATACTGGCCCCTACCACTAGACACAGTTCTGTGTGGAGATCCCCCCACCTGGGCAACCTGTAAAACAAAGATATAGAACAAGCCCAGTCCATATATTGTTCTGCAAGTCTTATTCCCTCCTATAATGTTTTTACCCCCCCAATGTACCTGGTGGAGTCGAGTTCTTCGAAGAGGCGTCGACAGATCCTTCTTGAGCGACCCCCTTTCAAGCGGGAGTCACGGCTCGTCGAGAGGCGTCGAGAAGCGTCGAGGAACTCGGCGTTCGGCGGCGGGGAATCGACGGCCCTTCTTGAATGCCTTCCCTTTCAAGCGGGAGACACGGGGCGTCGAACGTCCGTCGACAAACAGGGTAGAACGGCGTCGATGAGGTGGCAGCTTCGTTCGAGCGGTGCTCGTCGACGTCGGAGCGTCGGCGTCCTGCAAGGCAGAGGCATGCGGGGCACCTCGGTGACAATAGTTCTGGACCGCAAAGATTGTGGAGACGGAGGCCCAGCAAGGGCGTCGAGTCGTTCGAGTCTTTGTGGTCTTCGGGTGGCGGGAAACCCACCGGCAGGTTTCTCCTCGGCGCGTTGGTCGTCCTCGACTTTCTCCGGCAGGATAAAGCGGTCGACGGTGCGGACGAGGGAGTCCTTCGATTCGAATGTTCTTAGGCAAAGCAGCGGGCGGCTCCGGTCGTCGGCGGCACGGCGTCAAGTGGTTCCCACGGCTGGGCAACACAACTTCGACGGGCCTCCAGCGGTTACACAAACCTGCAAACCCTGGTCGACGGCAATGGACTTCGACGGCGTCGATGTCCGGGTGCTTCACTTCGATCTCCTCGGCGGTCCCGTCTCGGGTCGGCAGCCTTTCGAGGGTCTGTCTTCCAGGGCGCTTCGGCGAAGATGGAGCGGTGCTCGATGGTCCCTCGCAGCACGGGAAGAGGGCGCCTTACCAGGTCCTCTCTCGGGTCAGTCTTGGACGATTTCGGCAGCCTTCGGATCAGTCGAAGCAAATGCCATAGCAAGTCTTCTTCTTCCAGCTGGACGTCGAGGGTCAGCAGTTCCAGTTACTCTTAGAGTGGAGACTCAGCTCCAGAACGCTTCTGAACAATTACCAGTGGTGAGAGGTCCCCAGATATACTATTCTGTCTCTCATCCACACTGCTGGCACACACTCAGCAGCCAATCATACAGAAGGGCATTCATGCAGTCAGACAGCCAATCAGGCACACAGTGCATTCAGGCCACACTCCTCCCTTACAGACACTCACAACAAGGAATGTGGATTGGGACAAGTACCCAGCCATTCAACACTACACACTGCATTCAGGCCAGTTTCGGGCAGGGCTGTCTCAGTCTTTGTCTCTCATGCCAGAAACCAGACAACCACAACAAGGAGTGTATATTGGTCACACACTCCATTCACCCAAGTCCCACCCACAGGAGGTACCCACAACATACAGTCACTGGGAAGGCTCCAGTCAGTCTAGCTGGGCCTTCACAACAACACCATATATGGAACTTCCACCCAACAGCCAGTCAGGGGGAAGGGACAGAGTCAGGGCTTCCCAGGACTTTGGGAAAACAAGGTAATAGGCAATAAAAGGCAAGAGGCCACAGGGGCCATCTTGTTTCCTATCAGGAAACGTCCCCCCATGGCATCAGAGCACATCTATAGAAACCACAAGCACTGGCATTCCATCAACGTGCAGGTAGTATGTGATGCCAAGGGAATCATCACCTCACTATATGCCAACTATCCCGGGTCCACCCACGACAGTTTCATTTACAGAATGTCAACCCTAAACCGGGATCTAGAAGCTGGGCGGCATGGCGATACATGGCTGCTTGGTGAGTATAAATGCCACAGCACATGCATGCATGCCAGATACTGAGTAATGTCACAACCCTACTAATGATACCCATCACCACCTCCCCAGGGGACAGTGCCTACCCTCTGAGCACCCACATGATGACGCCAATTCGGAACCCCACCACGCCACCCGAGGTAAGATACGACACAGCCCATATTGCAACCCGAGGCATAGTGGAGCGCACATTCGGAGTGCTCAAGTCACGCTTTCGCTCCCTTGACCGTTCTGGCGGGCAGCTGTTATACACTCCCCCAGTAGTGTGCAGGATCATAGTGGCAGCATGTGTCCTGCACAATGTTGCAACATGTCGGGGCCTACCGGTGGACATGGTGGTGCCCCCACATCCCCAACCACATGCACGCCCACTGCGCATGGGAGGGGAAAGGGCACGGGGTGAGGCAGACCAAACGCAGCTGGTGGCTAATTACTTCACTTAGAATCACACCCCTGTGGAGTGCACACAGCCCTGCCACATACCAGCTGACAATCGATGATGACATAAGGGACAGTCAACTGTCACACCCATACCAGCCTGAGATTGGTCACCTGGAAGTGTCACAATGTGTGCATCCCTACCTACAGAAACACCACCAATGCTGTGTCATCAAAAGACACATATGCTGCTAAATGCATTACCCCCTTGCAAAATACAACATGAGAACAGTGCCATGTCACCCATCCCCTCCCCAGCACCGCTGCCCAACACACCATGGCATGTCATGCTATGTGAGAGCAAACAAAGCAATCCCGAAAACCTGACACAAGTGTCACAAAGTACAGTGTCCCTAATGGAAACTGGCCACACACAATATGCTCCCAGTAATGTTGAACTAATAACACACTTGACCAAATACTTACCAACAATACAATGCAGCTACACAAGCTCAAACATAACTAAAACATGACAGTACTAAGTTAAAGTAGTCGTAGTCTTACAACCTGAATATGCCACCACATTGCCCCCTTCCAACTGTAGTCTTGCAGGCTTCAAAACTTGTCTGTGTACTGCATACAACATGAATCCCATCTCCAAAGTAGACGGCCTTGTGAAGACATGAGGAATGAACCTGCAAATTTAGAGGGAGACATGGAAGCAGAAGCATACATAATTACAACATGCAGTGTGCAATACAACAACAATATACACAAGGAATGTCCACACAGTATTGACTACAGACTGCCCACACAGCTCATGGGAGCCCAACATCACTGTGTACATCACTGTCACTTGGTCACACCCTTTGCAAGCCCATGGAAACGGTAAGCAGGAGGGGTGTGTGTCTCACGAATCCAAGCATCGAACCCAAACTCAGGACAAGACTGCATGTGCCCAGCCGGAATACAGTGGATGCCCACGGGAGCCACACAAGGCAACACACTGTCAAAAAATAATAAAAAATAAAAAATAAAAAAATCAAAAATCAAAAATCAAAAATGGCCATGTGGGGGACGGGGGGGCACCCAGGAGGTCCGAGGACAGGGTGCGCACCAACAGCCGCCTGTGTGGAGGTTGGGAAAAAAAAACACCTCCATGGGATCATGGCCTGCACGGCTATGCCAATGTGGGAGAACTGCTGCTGTCGCTCTGAACACTGTCTGCTGCTGCCACAGGAGGTGGTGGTGCTATGGGTGGCAGCCCACGCAAAGCCCTAGTATGGTCCTCCATGGCAGCAAGCATGCGGGTGTGGAAGGTCTCGTTCTGGAGGATTATAGTGCGGAGATCCCCATGCAGCACCTGACGTGATGCCCGGATCTCCTCCCGAGTTGCCTGCATCTCAGCTGAGAGCGAACGTGTGAGCCGCTCCAGCTGCTGTTCTGTCTTCAAGTTAGTGGAAGTCTCAAGGTCAACACGAGTCTCCCTGAGGTGATGGAGTTCTACCCTCAGGGCTTCCCTGTGGCCCTGGGACTCTATTGATATCGATTGGCGTAGAATCTCCAGTGCCGCCCGTCTGTCCCTGTTGGACGCCAACATGTCCTCCCTGTGTGATTGGCAAATGGAGTCTGTTGCCTGCTGTAGTTGCTCCATCTGCCTTTCAGGGGGGACAATGGAAGTGGCCACCCTCTCCATTGCTTGAGCCATCATCTCAACTGATGCTGCCTGTTGGGTTGCCATACCGTACATGGATTGTTCCCATGCGGTATTGCCTGGTGGCGTACGGCCACCACGTCGGCAGGCACCACACCTGTTTGGGGCCTTGCTGTGCCGGCACTGCCTGAGGCTGCAGGACTGCATTCCCCCTCTGATCTGTTGGCCCAGGTACAGGATCAGATGTTGTGGAGTGTGACCCTGCACCCGTAACTGCCAAAGGCTGACTAACCAACACTGACATCCCCATAGAGGGTTCTACCCCTGGTGCAGGTGGGTTGGACAGAACAAAACCCCTTCCAGAAACACTTACCTGCGACGCCACATAGGTCTCATCATCCGAATCAGCACCTGAATAGAGGTCTGGGGAGGTGCACCCAGAGGCACCCCTTGACAGAATCGTCTGCAGCAAGAGTGGGTTCTCACCCACCACCACACCACGTCCCCCACTGTTGGCCGGTTGTGCCTCAGGTTCCTCCTGGGTCTGCACCATCTCCTCAACCTCAACAGCATCAAGTGCGTCATCCCCTGCAAAAACATGAAAGACAAAAAATGGAAACAGGCATTAGCACCATAGCACACAAATAGGCCTGACAAGCTACAGAACCAGTACATGATTTACACATGTCCCACATGACTATAACCCTCCCATGCATGCACTGTCACAGAGTTGGAAGGGGAGGCAAAGGTCAGACACTGATGACACCAAGATGGAAGAGCAACACATTTGCTGCATGCTGGGTAGCACTGTCATCACACATTGGCCTGTGAGTGGCATGTCCTATAAACATAAATGACACATGCCATCACACAGATGGCATGTACCATAGCCATGGTACATTCCACAAGTACATCCATATGTCAGTGAATGAGTACGGTCACCCATCCATGTGAGATGGACATGAAGAGATGAAAAATGCCACATAGTGTGAAAAGATACGCCATGTGCCACACACTGCAACACATCCAGTGTACAAAAATACAGTGATTGCAGGGCCATGTACACATCAATGGTTGTGCACTTCAACATGACAGGAAACAACTAGCATGTTCCACATTCAAACAGGCCCAAAAACATCATGTGATCAGGACAATACTCATTCAGCCTGAATGGTCAAATCATTCAACTACCAAGGTGACACATGTGGGCCAATGTGGGGTTCTTCAATGACATAAGCATGTCACATATGTCACAATAGGGCTGAGGAATGTGCTGCAAAAGTGGGAGAATTGAAAAAATCAGCCTGAAAGAACACTGAAAAATACAAACAATGTTGTTGCATGATGCCACCTCAAGGGCAACTGCCGTAATGTTGCGCTAAATTACTACTGTGGGCAGAAGGTATAGTGTCACACCCAAATTCAAGGCCGCAGAATGTTTTGGATGAAGCACATGGGTGACCCATACTACTCAGTCACACACACGCTCACCTGCCACTCAATCAGAACCCGTCACCCAAACAACATACACATGCATTACACACACACGCATGGGCACTCACCGGACAATGTGTCATAATGAGACGAAGGTCCCAGCAACAGACTCATGTTCAGTGAGTTTGTTGTCCTCTTGTGGAGACCCACCGCCAGTCACCAGAGTAGCGGCATGACTTGAGGCCAGCTTGTTCTTTACTCTGCGTTTCAGGTCGTTCCACCGCTTGTAGCAATCATCAGCTGAGCGCCTCACAAATCCAAGGGCACTTATGTGGTTGGCGATGGTCTGCCAGTGTGCCTTACGTTGACCAGGTGTGGTCTTGGACCCTGCAGTCACCACCATTTCATGGCTATGTGCCAAAACATAGCTCACAAGTGCATCAAGTTCCGAATAATTGAAGCAAGGCTTCCTTGAGGTACTGAAGTGTGTAGCTGTGCCTGGGGTCTCAGCCTGTCATGCCAGAGCACCCTTCTTCCTCTTTTTAGAAGGTGGAGCGGAGCCAGAGTGGCTAACGCCGCTCTGGTCAGTAGGGGCAGAATCACCGGTGGACTGGGTTGTTGGAGTGTGCGAATGCACATTGACCATAGGACTTGGTGCAGGCATTGTCTGAAGTGTGATGTTGGCAGGGGGAACATCAGTATGATGGACCAGGACCGACACTGTCCTGGCTGGGAGAGTCAGAGCTGGGGCGGATGGAGCTGCAGCTGCCCCTGCAGCCTCACCACCCTGCATACTTGGGGCAGCAGATGACATAGCTGCCCCAGATCCACGTGGCTTGGTGACAACTTGCACCGCCACACGTGGCTTAGACTTGCTGACCTGGAAGTCAGCTAGGGAGTCATCCTGTGCCAGGTCAGGTGCCACAATGGGCTGGTCCAACAAGGGCTGAGCTGGGATGGTCTCAGCCATGTTTCCCTCAACCATGGGGGGGGGATGGGTGTCCCTGATTAGTCCTCCACACATGGGGGCATAGGGGCATCCTGCAAATCCCGGCCACGTCCCCTATCGCGCCAACCACGTCCACCTTTTGAAGGTCGGCCACCTTTGCCTCCCTTACCGCTTGGTCGCCTCCCAACCATGGCACTGATGTTGTTGTGCATATGGGAGGAGCAGTAATCTATTGTCCTGGGCAATTGGGGGTCAAAGGGGTAGGGCACTAGATGGAATTTGTACCCTAGTGCTCTAACAAGGCTGTCTGTGACCCCTGGGGTAAGATGACAGGTCACGTAATGCACAGGCAGCCCAAAAACAAAAATAAACGTGCACGCAACCCCTCGTAGACCACGTGCGTGGAAAAATGAGCCCGCACTAGGCTGTGGCACCCAGAAACACAAAAATAAGCGTACGCATGATACACGCAGCCTACAATGACCTCTGAAGGGCTACGCGACACACGGGGAAAGCACAGTTGCTAAGTACGTGCGGAACTCACCCTCTGCCTGGAAAAAGAACGTGAAAAATACGCGCCTGTGCGCGTTGGCAACACCCCCGCCAAAAGAAGAATTGTACGCTGTCTGAGGAGACAGGACAAAAGGAGAAGTGAACACTGTTTGAGGAAACAGGCCCAAAAAAAGTAGAAAAATGAACGCTGTCAGAGGTAATAGGGAGTACGAACTTGAAACGCTGTGAAGTAATCGCGTGTGAACTGACAAGAAGTACAGAATCCACCCACCCGCTCTCCACAAAAAGCACGTACAAGGAAATGTCGTCATACACGTACATTTTAAACTGGCCCACACGTACACGTCACTTACACGTGTACGCACCCTTTCCTCCAATTACACGCACTGACACTCGGAGGTGCAGCTTTTCCAGGTGTGCTCTGTCATCACGTGCTATGAGGGAAACACCTGCGCGCGTCACGTCACAGACGCGCTTACGCGCTAAGGGCCTTTGATCCAATGAAATCGCGTACGTGCGCTGACGCGCTAAGGGCCTTTCCTCGAATTACACGCTGATGTGCAAGATTTTCATGTGCCAAATCACTCCGTATCAAGCTGGCCACGCGTTCACACACAGAAGACCACGCTCCTGCCCAGAAGGCCGAATTACTCCCCCTCAGAGCCCCGAGCACGCTCCCACCTGCCATCTGCTGCTGCCTGATTGCCTGCTGCCCACGTGCCCTGCCATTTGCTGCCTGCACGTCAGCCAGGGGTGCTGTTGCTGTGACCACCCCTGCTGGAACCGAAGACTCCCGACTGGGATTCCATCGCTCCACAGCCCAGCCCCAGGACCCAGTTGCCCACCCACTCCTGCCTCTGGGGTTGCCATGTCCAGCACTACACCATCTGGCGGCACTGGCAACCCCCAGCCAGAGAGGCAGAGGGCCACCAGCTTCACTGCCACCGAAGTTGGTGTCCTGGTGGAGCAAGTCCTGGGGCAGTATGATGCCCTCTTTGGAAGGTCGCGCGCCGACAAGGAAGGACGGACCAGGATCTGGACAGACATCGTGACTGCCATCAGCGCGAAGGGGGTGGCAGTCCGCGAATTCCATCATGTCAAGAAGCGCTGGGAGGACTTCAGGTCCATGACCCTCAACAAGGCCCGGCGCCTCTTGAAGGCAGCGGATGCTAAGGGGCGCCGGGGCCACCTGTCGGAAGACCAAATGAGGGTCCTGGAACGCGTATGCCCAGCGCTCCACGTCCAGGTGCTTGAGAGGCACACCCGTCTGGAGTCGAGCAGTAAGTGTACATGCATACTGATTGGAAGCTGTGCGTGTGGTGGTGTGCCAGTAGTGTGCAGGTTGCACATGTGGTTTTGTAGGGCCATGTATGGATGTGTATGTACAGGGCCGTGAGGCTGACACATGCAAGTCCTTTCATGTGTGAGACACATGGATGGTGTATTTGTGGGTAAGCATGCAGGCCAAATGCAGATGTGTGAGCACACATGTTTGAATGACTGTGTATGTCAGTTGTCAAGGTTGTGGTGTCACACATGGATGTTGGTTCCAGCTGCATGTATCTGCACTGTGTACATGTGCATGTATGTGTATCTGACAAGTGTGCAACTGTCATGCAACATGGATGCATGTGAGACTGATATGTAGAAGACTGATTGTCAGATGTGACATGGATGCCAATCTCATCACTGTGACACTTGGTAGAGGTGTACACATGCATGTAAGTGTGGTGGCGTGTGTGCATGTCTAGTGCACTCCCTGTGTCTCATGTGATGTCTGGCTCACCTTTGCCTGCTCATGCTGTTGTATGTGTATGAATGGTGCTGGCTGTTGCGATATGGCTATGGAATAGCTCATGTGTGTGATTTGAAATGACATGTGTGTTGGGGATTGTGATGCCATGTCTGAAGTTTGACAATGACACTCGTGTGCAACTGTCATGTGTGTATGAGTCCATTGTACAGTGCCCTGATGCCTGTGTCCTATCTCTCCCTATCTGCAGCATCGACTGAGGAAGAGGGCGGAGAGGGTGCTGTGGAGCACAGCAGCAGGGATCGCACCACCAGCCGGAGACGCAAGGCCCGGCTCCCCTCCCAGGTTGTCATCTCGTCGGGGAGTGAGGAGTCCAGTGCCGCATCCCAGGTCGCAGCTGCCGAGGGGAGGTCCAAGTGGCGGAGGTTGGAGTTGGACTCCTCGGCAGCAGAAGGGGCAGCTGAGACTACACAGGGCCCGACGGAGGAAGATGGCACGGAGTCATCAAGGTTGGTGGGGGTTTGGTGGAGGAGGAGGCCGTGCAAGGGACAGAGACGGGGTCTGGAGGTGGGGATTCCACTGGTGCTAGTGGTGCAGTGCAGGGGCAGGGACAGGAGGCAGCACAGGCCACCGTGGAGGTGCCTGTGTGTAATCTTGTCCCCGATCCTGTGACTGCATCATCCTGCACCAACAGGGATACCTACATCCAGACCCGTTTTCAGGCAGGGGATGAGCTTACAACAACTGGCCTTCCTCTGCCTGAGGACGTGGCTATCCGGGACCGGGTTGAGCCTGTCCTGGGTGTTGTGGCATTGCATCAACGGGCCATGTAAGCGAAATGCAGTCTTTTCATGGGGAGACTGCATGTCGTCTCGAATGGCTCGTTGACCGCGTCGACCTACTGGGACAGGTCACCAGGGCCGGATTCCTCCATTTGCTGGGCCTTGTTCCGACCCCCTCCTCAACTGAACCCCATATGCGCCAGTCGTACTCCGTGCCATCTTCCCACCCATGTGTCACCTGGGTGCCCTGTGTAGCTGCCTCTGACCCTGCGGCCAGGCTGGTGGAGGACACATCCCTGCCACAGTTGGGAGTCGGACATCCAGCAGGGGTGGCCACCTGAACAACTGCACCCAGGCCGGAGGAGGATGTGCAGGCAGCAAGAGCCAGGGCATGGGCAGAGGCACAGCAGCAGCAGCAGCAACAACAAGGTGGGAGTCATGATGGCTCAGGGCCTTCGGCATCGGAGGGGCAGGCATCGGCCAGAGGGCAGGAGGACCCAGGACGGGAAGTGTCTTCCGTGTGGCAGCGGTTAGGCCATGCCATAGATGCGGAGCAGCAGCGGGCAGAAGAGGCACGGCTCACGATGGTCAGGTCTGAGATCTCCATGCGGAGGGCCCTGAGGCGGGCCGAGTGCCTCGAGGCAATTCGCAGGGAGTTGGAGGAGAGCATGTCGTCATCCCTGCGAACCCTCGGGGCCATGGAAGAGGACCGCTTCCAGGACATTGAGCAGGAGTTCGATGATGCCCTGGCCCGGGACATCCAAAAGTGAGCCGTTGGACTAGCCCGCTGCCCTTGTAAATAGTTAGATAGTGTTTGGTTTCCTTTGGTTTTTTCTTTATTTTGGTTGCGCTTGGACAATGCACCACGTTTCTGTATATAGTTTTTCATTAGGTAGTATTTTTGATAGGTTTCATTTCTTCAGTTGGGATCATGGACCCTGGATTGTTCATCTGTATATAGTTCACTATTGGATTCATCTCTTTTTTTTGGATTTCCCCATGGAGCAATGGTTTTCACTTTTGTTTTTCCCTTGGATTTGCTTTGTTGGCCTGTGACTTTGAACACCTTTCCTTTGGATTATGATTTCTTGTTTTTCATTATTTTACGGACATGCAGCTTTTCTTTTTTTATTGCCATTGTTGTTTGTTTGATTTTAATTCCATTCATGTTGCGTTTAATACATTTTTTTCTTCATACTTCGATGTGTGGTATTATCTCATTGGTTTCATGCATGTCATGATATGGGTTTTCACATTCACTTGCAACCAGTGTGTGTGTGTGACGGACATGTGTTCATTTACATACTTGCCATTGAGGTTGTATCATGTAATTGCCTTTTCTATGTGGGTGGATGCAATACTTGGTTGGGTCTTTGGGCTGGGGAGGCTGGCCATAAGGGCCATGATTGAGGATCTTCATGACCTGGGGGCAGGGGGACATGAGTGGGGGCCTGCTGGCAGGTGCCCTGCACTGCTGGGGGGTGGGGGTGCTGGGGGACATGTGTGGGGGCCTGCTGGCAGGTGCCCTTCACTGCTGGGGGGTGGAGGTGCAAGGGGACATGAGTGGGACATGAGTGGGGGCCTGCTGGCAGGTGCCCTGCACTGCTGGGGGGTGGGGGTGCAAGGGGACATGAGTGGGACATGTGTGGGGGCCTGCTGGCAGGTGCCTCTGAATGCTGGGGGGTGGGGGTGCTGGGGGACATGTGTGGGAGCCTGCTGGCAGGTGCCCCTGACTTCTGGGGGGTGGGGGTGCTGGGGGACATGAGTGAGACATGAGTGGGGACCTGCTGGCAGGTGCCCTGCACTGCTGGGGGGTGGGGGTGCTGGGGGACATGTGTGGGGGCCTGCTGGCAGGTGCCCCTGACTGCTGGGGGGTGGGGGTGCAAGGGGACATGAGTGGGGGCCTGCTGGCAGGTGCCCTGCACTGCTGGGGGGTGGGGGTGCTGTGGGACATGTGTGGGGGCCTGCTGGCAGGTGCCCTGCACTGCTGGGGGGTGGGGGTGCAAGGCGACATGAGTGGGACATGAGTGGGGGCCTGCTGGCAGGTGCCCTGCCCTGCTGGGGGGTGGGGGTGCAACGGGACATGAGTGGGACATGTGTTGGGGCCTGTTGGCAGGTGCCCCTGACTGCTGGGGGGTGAGGGTGCTGGGGGACATGTGTGGGGGCCTGCTGGCAGGTGCCCCCGACAGCTGGGGGGGTGCTGGGGGACATGAGTGGGACATGTGTGGGGGCCTGCTGGCAGGTGCCCCTGACTGCTGGGGGGTGGGGATGCTGGGGGACATGTGTGGGGGCCTGCTGGCAGGTGCCCCAGACTGCTGGGGGGTGGGGGTGCAAGGGGACATGAGTGGGACATGAGTGGGGGCCTGCTGGCAGGTGCCTCTGACTGCTGGGGGGTGGTGGTGCTGGGGGACATGTGTGGGGGCCTGCTGGCAGGTGCCCCTGACTGCTGGGGGGTGGGGGTGCAGGGGGACATGTGTGGGGGTCTGCTGGCAGGTGCCCCTGACTGCTGGGGGGTGGGGGTGCAGGGGGGACATGTGTGGGGGCCTTCTGGCAGGTGCCCCTGACTGCTGGGGGGTGGGGGTGCTGGGGGACATGTGTGGGGGCCTGCTGGCAGGTGCCCCTGACTGCTGGGGGGTGGGGGTGCTGGGGGACATGTGTGGGGGCCTGCTGGCAGGTGCCCTGCACTGCTGGGGGTGGGGGTGCTGGGAGACATGAGTTGGTGATCATATTGCAACGTGACATGTGGCTTGGCTGGGGGGCATGCCCATGGTGGATGTGCTGCCTGCTGGACATGACCTGGGGTGCGGGGTAGTCCCCTGTGGTGTGGGCTGCCTGCAGGGGCCGTGGAGGGGGTAGAGGGACACCTGGGAGGACCCACACTGCCAATTCACGTGTAGGACTCCCCACGCACCCCGAAATACACGTTCCCTGCTCTGACAGCAAAATCGCGTGTGAAACTTCCCGCGCACCCCTGAAATACACGTGCCCAGGCCAATCGCGTGTGAAACTTCCCGCGCACCCCTGAAATACACGTACACAGGCCAATCGAGTGTGAAACTTCCCGCGCACCCCTGAAATACACGTACCCAGCCCAATCGCATGTGAATCTTCCCGTGCACCCCTGAAATACACGTACCAAGCCCAATCGCGTGTGAAACTTCCTGCGCACCCCCGAAATACACTTACCCAGGCCAATCACGTGTGAAACTTCCCACGCACCCCTGAAATACACGTACCAAGCCCAATCGCGTGCGAAAATTCTCGCGCACCCCTGAAATACACGTACCCAGGCCCAATCCCGTGCAAAACTTCCCGCGCACCCCCGAAATACACACACCCAGGCCAATCGCGTGTGAAACTTCCCGCGCACCCCTGAAATACACGTACACAGGCCAATCGCATGTGAAACTTCCCGCGCACCCCTGAAATACACATACCCAGGCCATTTGCGTGTGAAACTTCCCGCGCACCCCTGAAATACACATACCCAGCCCAATCGCGTGTGAAACTTCCCGCTCACCCCTGAAATACGCTACCAATCCCAATCGCGTGTGAAACTTCCTGCGCACCCCTAAAATACACGTAGCCAGGCCAATCGCGTGTGAAACTTCCCTCGCACCCAGGAAATACACGTACCAAGTCCAATCGCGTGTGAAACTTCCCGCGCACCCCTGAAATACACGTACCCAGGCCCAATCGTGTGTGAAACTTCCCGCGCACCCCCGAAATACACGTACCCAGGCCAATCGCGTGAAACTTCCCGCGCACCCCTGAAATACACGTACACAGGCCAATCGCATGTGAAACTTCCCGCGCACCCCTGAAATACACGTACCCAGGCCAATAGCGTGTGAAACTTCCCGCGCACCCCCGTAATACACGTACCCCACTCGCACAGGCCCTTTCGCGTGTGAAAGTTCTGCGAACCCCGTAATACACGTACCCTGCTGAAATCGCGTGTGAAACTTCCCGCGAACCCCAGTAATACACGTACCCCACTCGCACAGGCCCTTTCGCGTGTAAAACTTCACGCGCACCCCAGTAATACACGTTCCCCGCTTGGCGTTTGCCGTTTGGCAGCCCTGTAAACTGGTCCAGGGTTAGCGCAGCCCTTTGCGCTGAATTGGGAATTTTGATGGCTTTTCCTCGCGCGAGGGCGTTCTTGGGGGCATAAATGGCGCTGCTGCAGGGTCGCTGCGCCACTCTGCGCCACGGCTGGTTTTGGAGGCTAAAATCCATGAATACGCTGTGTGCGGAAATCGATTTTAGCGCACGCGGCTGGCACAGACATTCGCACGCGCACACTGTGCGCCAGCCGCGTACACCAGTTTTGCGCGAAATTATATGAATTACCCTGTTAATTGTCTAACTTGCCAGTGACATTCTTCCTTGGATGGGTGGAAAACAGTGCATAATGTACATGGTATGGTCAGCGGGTTTATCTCTGATTCACGGAGAGATGCATCAGTTTACCCTATGCCTTGTGCACTTTCCCAAGACAAGACACAGCAGAAAGTGCTATGGAGTGAGCTTTATTTTCCCATTTAGAAATGCCTCTGATTCGCAAGTGTTTCAAGTTATTTGTTCACTTGCATTTCACACCTAAAATACGGATGGAAATGTACACAATCACATTGAGCTTTCCAGTTCATATTAGGTCTGTCTTTTCCAATATGTGACCATCACAGAAAAAGGCTGTGCTCGGCCCTCTGGGTCCTGCGGTAATGCATATCTTATTGTTGGGTGCACAGTTGATGCAGTGCATGCAGAGATTGGTGTGGTCCTCTTGCATCTGAATTCAGTTCCCTCTCTTGCAATAAAATCACCTGCACAAATCAGGGAATTTGTGTTCCGTAGGCTGCAGTTTTTGAGACAGCAGGACAATAATGTATGCACAAGTGTGTCCAGAGGTCTGCACTTGCAGCCTCCACAGAAACAAACACGAATGCCTATTTCTATAGTAGGAATAGGTGAGTGACCTTGGATAGACTGATTGTAGTACGGCCATTAGTACACAAGCCCCCGATTTATAATACAGTCCTGAGGCTGTTGGCCGGATGGTGATCGGGCAATGCCAGAAAACCTTTGTTAATACCTTGTTTAATGGGGAAACTGGGTCTCTCTTCAGTGGTTGCTATGCTGCTCTCAGAATAATCTGCATATATGCCTTCCCTTTCAAACCACTTCCTTAAAATTCAGTTAAATATTTAGGTGAAACAAGTCAACTTTTCGAAAACAGCTCAGTTTACTCACTGAACCAGAGCAGCAACATTGTGGGTTGGTAAGGGAGGAAGAGGGCAGGAAAAGTACAGGAA
The DNA here is from genome assembly GCF_040938575.1 of Ambystoma mexicanum. Classification (NCBI taxonomy): domain Eukaryota; kingdom Metazoa; phylum Chordata; class Amphibia; order Caudata; family Ambystomatidae; genus Ambystoma; species Ambystoma mexicanum. The sequence continues at coordinate 393,636,267 of NC_090941.1, read as the reverse complement.
AATGAAGGGAGTCCAATATCCGGAAATATAGGAATGGCTCCCTGAACCCATGTATCTTTGTAATTAGCGAGGCATCTTCACTTCAGCCACACCTCATTTATGTTACCAAAGAGATAGAAACATAAGGGTTTGCTATTGGTACTCTTGCTGAGAGCAGATCTGTCTGGCTTTTTTGGTATGACCACTCGTATGTACTAGTACTAGCCAGACTGATATGTTCTCCTTCGGTATGACACAGAGAGCAAATGAACTTGATTGTAATTGAAGTCCTTTTGAGAGGGCTACTGTCCAGAGAAAAAGTTGTTTTAGCTTCTGATCATTCTCAGTAGAAGACCTCTCCCTTGAAGTAGGGCATTCTGGCTGATTATTGTTTGGTGACTGTGTATGGGCTATACATTTGATTCTGGACTCCCTTAACCCTCCCCCACCCCTTCTCCTAAACGCTCCTTAAGTGTGAAGTCTTAATGTATATGACATACTCCATTTTGGGTAAAAAGAGTTCATGCCAACTGGGGTTGGCACAATTTGTTTAATTGATTCGGGTGGGAAGGCTTTGTAGCGACCCTTGGCGCGCAGCAGGCCTGCGATGTCGCAGGAATAAAAAGGCAGACACGGAGCTCAGTAATGAACGTCCTCTTTATTTCCCTTCTTCCTCGAATTCCCCGATCCCGACCCCCTCGGCGTCACTTCCCTTCTCTTCCCGCCGCCCGCCCCCAACGTCAACGTGACATCTCCCCCCTTTTTAAATAGTTACCAGGTTCCTCGCAACAGGCGACGGCCTGGTGGGCTTCTAGTCCATTTCCTCTATCCATCTCCTGGGTCTGTTCCGAGCCCTTTGTGGTCGTGCTTGCTGTCACCCTGGTGATGGCCCACTCTCTTCCACTGCATCCTCTCCTTCACGTTCCGACTCACTCGAGTCCCACTGGTCAGCCTGATATGGATCATCCGATTCATAGGTGAGGGGGGCTTGAACTCGACCACTCAGGCGCCGAGCTCCAGTCAGTGGAAGTTCTTTGAAATGTGAGGAGTTCCTTGTGATTGATCCCTCGACCCCTTGAGCCGTCACCATAGAGCCCTTCTTCTGAGTGACTAGTAACGGTTCATCGCGAAATGCCGAGGTGTGCTTGTGTGTTGAAGGTTGACGTACTGCCACGACGTCACCTACCTCGAGGCGTGAAGGCTGCGCCCGCCGACGAGTGTCAGCGTATTCTTTCATGCGAGCTTTCGCAGCTCCATCTTGTTCTCGTACCGCTTGATCCAGCATCGGTGGCGGAGAGATGTCATTGGCCTGGGGGATGCGTGTTTGAGTGTTTCGACCGAACATCAATTCCGCTGGGGTCATCCCCGTGGTGCTATGGGGAGTCCCTCTGTAATCTCTCATCAGTTGGTTCAGGACTTGTTCATAAGGTTGGCCAGTCAGCCTTGCTATCTGTAGGGCTCGCTTTAGGTTGGCCGTAAATCGTTCGATCATTCCATTTGCCTGAGGCCACAAAGGGGTGACCTTCCTGTGATGAAACCCCAGATAGTCAGCAAATTGTGCGAATTGATGTCCGCAGAATGGAGCTCCATTATCCGTCTTCACTACCTTCGGCACTCCATAAGCAGAGAATATTTGATCCAATGCGGGGATGACATGGTGAGCAGCCGTTGACGATACTAGTCTCACATCGGGGTATCGTGAGTATTCGTCCATGACGGCCAGGACATATTTCCCCCCTTCTATGGGCCCAAAGAAGTCGGCCGCCACTGCTTCCCATATCCTCTGTGGGAGTTCCGACATGAGTAGTGGCTCGGGATGGCGGTTTGGTGTAATCACACAGCACGTGGGGCACGCCTTCAGTGCAGCTTCAACCATGCTGTCCATGTGAGGGAACCACACCTTTTGTCGCAGCAGGCGTTTCGTTGATACCATCCCTCGGTGCGTCTCGTGGGCTAGTTCTATGACTTTGGTTCTCATGGATTGGGGAATGACGAGCTTGCAGTCCTTGACGAGCAGGTGCTCATCCGATATTGCAAGTTCCTCCTTTACCTGCAGTAGTCTTTCCACGTCCTCTCGCACCGTGCCACCTGCAGCCCTCCCCCTTTCCTTTGCCCTTCGCCACAGCCCTGACTCCAGACCCTCATGAATGATGCTGCATGCTGCATCTTTCTCTGTTTCTGTGGCAAGCACCTCCATGTTTATTCCTTCTGGCGCGGACTGATGAATTAAGTACCTTAGGTATCTGTCGGCTACGGACGGTTCCGGAGCGCTCTGCTCTCGAGGCCTCCTGGACAGGAAATCAGCCGGGTTTTCGCCCTTTCCTGGCCTGTGAATGATCTCAAACGCATAGTCTTGCAGTCTCAGACCCCATCTTGCAATGCGTGGGGGCATTTTGGCTTGAGGGTTGCCGTACAGAAATAAGAGGGCCTGATGGTCCTTAACGACTTGGAACGGTTTGCCGTAAAGGAACAGGTGAAAGTGCTTGCACGCCCATACCACCGCAAGCCCTTCCTTTTCTGCTTGCGAGTATGCTTGTTCCGTGCTGGATAGACTGCGACTGGCGTACGCTACAATGTGTTTCTGTGATGGGTCTTTCGGATCAAGTTGTGCCAGGATAGCCCCAAGGCCAACTGGACTGGCGTCCACAGTAAGCTCAGTCTTTCTATTGGGGTCATAGTACGACATGTTCTCTGCTTTCGCAACTCGCTCTCTGATCACTTCGAATGATCTCTGGCAATCACTAGTCCATTCGAATTTTGCATCTTGATGGGTTAATCGCCGTAATGGTTCACTGACTGACGCAAAGTCCCGTATGTATCGGTTACAGTAGCTCGCCAGGCCTAGAAAGGACCGAAGTTCCGACACATTGGATGGGGCAGCTGTGTCGTTCAGCGCCGCCACTTTGTCCGGGTCTGGTGTCATGCCAGATTCAGAGAAGACCTGGCCGAAGAATTTCAGTGTGGATTTTCGAAAGTCGCACTTGTCTCTGTTCAGGGTGAGGTTGGCATCATGAAGGGCCTTACATACTCTCATCAGGGTTTCATCGTGCTTGTTGACATCGGTCCCGAACACCAATATGTCGTCCGAGTAATTGAGGCAGTTGGGAATATGCTTTATGATGTTATGCACTTCAGCCTGGAATGTCTCTGCTGCCGACGATACCCCAAAGCTTAACCTTTTGTACCGGAAGAGACCAACGTGTGTGACGAAGGTCGTGATGTTTCTGCTTTCAGGATGAAGAACTAGCTGGTGGTATTCCTTTTGCAAGTCAAGCTTTGAGAAAACTTTGGCTCCGTTTAGTAGGTGTATCATGTCGGTTATGCGTGGTGCAGGGTGCCTCTTTCTTTTCATGGCCTGATTCGGGCGTCGCATGTCAACACAAAGCCTGATTGCCTCGGAGCCCATTTTGGGGACCGGAACGATCGGGGACACCCACGTGGTGGGGCCGGTGGCCTTCTCGATGATGTCTTGTTCTAACAATTTTTGAAGCTCATCTTCAACCTTCTTTTGGATGTTTACCGGAATCCCGCGGTATGGCTGGGCTACTGGCCGGATCGAATTGTCCACGTGGAGTTTTATTTGTCTGTTCCGAAGTTTTCCGATGCCTCTGAAGATTTTGGGGTACAAATTGTTTATCATGTCTACTGGATCTATGTATTTGTGGACCATGATGTTGTATAAGATGTGTATCAGTCCCATGTCAGCAGCCGCTTTGAAGCTGAGGACACACCCACTGTCCGTTTCCGTGGCCAGAACATGAATGGGTATCCTCATTTCATGCCCTTTGTAGCGGCACAAGCCGCTGAATTGTCCCAGACACTTGAGCAGTGTTTTGGCTCTGTATGCATATATGTCCACCGTCGCCGGGATCAGCTTCGGTTTTTGTATTAGGTCAGTGTAGACTTTTTCGCTCACCACGTTGACCGTGGCTCCTGTGTCAATGAGAAATTCCGTCGGCCTTTCCTGTAGCTTGATTATTAATGTGGGGCTGTGTGATGTCGCAGTGGGGTTGCCCAGAGCATACACGTAGGCCTTCCTTTTTTGGTCGCTTCCGGATGAGCTAGGGTCGGAGTCTGTGGGGGATTGTTCCACCAGGTATCGTACATGGCGTCGGGACCTGCGCTCTGGTTTTGCACGCATTACGAACCTCCTTCTGTCCTTCCTCCTCTGCCGATCTTCTCCCGAGTCGCGCTCTCGCTGATCACCTGTGGGCTGGTTCGGGGTGATTGACGTGTTGGGAGTGGGATTGTTGCTGAATGTTCCCCCATGTCGGCTTTTCGGGCGAGCTGTGCTGTCCCTGGGTCGGTCTCTTCCCCGGTCACGGAATAGCCGGCATACGGCTTTGAAGTGTCCTTCTTCACCGCAGGATGTGCATCGTTGTCCTGTCGCAGGGCAGGTTCCTTCATGTGGGTATTCAAACCCTCACTTATAGCAGAAAAGTTCCTCTGATCTTTTCTCTAGTTGTAGTTTGTTCACGCTTTCCCCGGCATTTGTGCTTCCAAAGCTCTCTACCTGGGAGTCTATAGCTCTCTCGACTCTGGCCAGTGCTAGGATTTCCTCCAGCGTGCGCGATTTTTGCAACAGCTTCCGGCGGAAAGCCTGGGATTCGCATCCGGAGATGACTTGTGATCTTAAGGCCTCCGTATTTGAATAGTTCGCAAAGTCACAATGTTTCAATTTGGTGCGCAAACGCATCACATATGCGTCCATGGTTTCCCCTTTGGCCTGCTTGGTGCTATGGAATAGATGTCTTTCGTAATCCACATTAGTGTGTGGTGCGAAGTACGCAGCAAGCGCCTCTTTAAGGTCTTGAATTGAGTCAATTGAGTCTTGGGGCATTTCATCAATTATGTCTCGGGTGGCAGATGCTACAGCTAGTTTGAGTAGGCATACCTGTCTTGCGTCTGCAATAGGTCCTGTAGCCCCCATGTATAGGTCAAAGTCTCTGATCCATTTGGTCCATCTCGGACCCATGTTGCTGGTGTCCGTCACGTCAAACGCCCCCGGCATCTGGGCGGCCAGCGTGTCCGGCAGCTGGTAGGGTACGTGGTCTGTCGCCGGCATGCCTGGAACCGGCTGTGCATTTGCCTGCGGTTGTCCTCCTTGTCCACCATCTTGGCCTGACATGGCGCTGAGGGTGTTGCGTGCTGATAGCGTTTCCTTGCGGGTCTCTGGTGGCGGTTGTTCGCCTCCTCCTTGGTTAATCTCTTCACTGGTCCGTGAGGGATGGCCGCCAATTTGGCACGAGCACCGTCCGTTGGTCTTGCCCCTCCTCAGGCTCTAGTGCCCCCTTGCTGTTGTGGTCTTGATGGGCCCGTCGGTCTGGGCTGCTGGACTGTGATGTTCCCTGGCCCTGCAGGGCGTGTGCACTGCGTGCCTCCCCCGCCGTGTCCCTTGTGGTGGGATGCGAGGGCCTCTGAGGCACGCAGGCGATGTAGGCCACAGCTGCGTGCTCAGTGCACGTGTGCTCGTGCTGCCGGCGCCTGTAGCTGCAGCCGGGAAAGCACGTGCTCCCCACGTGTTTTCACCGCCGCGGCCCGAGCCGCGTATTGGTCCAGCGTTGTTTGGGCCTTTTCGCGCTGCGCGCGTTCTCGCTCGTGGGGTCCGTGGGTGGGCTACAGCAGCTTCATTGGGTGCTGTCGTGCCACCGATCCCATCCTCGACGCCAGTGTAGCGACCCTTGGCGCGCAGCAGGCCTGCGATGTCGCAGGAATAAAAAGGCAGACACGGAGCTCTGTAATGAACGTCCTCTTTATTTCCCTTCTTCCTCGAACTCCCCGATCCCGCCCCCTTCGGCGTCACTTCCCTTCTCTTCCCGCCGCCCGCCCCCAACGTTACGGAGACGTCAACGTGACAGGCTTGCACTTATTTATGCATGCTGCATAAATAAACAGGCTCATGTTCCATAATGAATAACGTAAAAAACAATGCGTAAAATCAATGCACAAACATGTTATACATTAATTTTACGCTACTCATTATTTTAATGTATTTGCAGAGCGAGAGAGGGCACACATTCTAATTCACTATCCCGCCTCCTCCTTCATCTCCATCCTACAAATACTCCTGCATTCACGCCAGAATGCACATTTCATCCTGGTGTAAATTCTGTGGAATCCTAGGGAAACTGGACGTCTTTTACACCTGAAAAAAGCAGGGTGATTTCATAGGAATCCATTGTAAATGCTGCCTATCTTGCATACATGGCAAGCTACATTTACGGTTTTGCCTTCACTTTACACCTTCCATATGCACTGTGAAGTGAAAAAATATGTGGAGAGGCCCTGTTTGTGCCTACGGCCAAATGTAACAGGTTCACTCTGGTTAATTCATGGGAAAATGTGCACCAAGATATTTTCACGTGTTTGCAATAACATTCTTGGCTATTTCTGAAGCTCTTTCTTTTTAGCACTTCAAACACAGTATTCATTGCATGAAAGAAACTTGGGAGTCATTTTATATGGGGGCCGCGGCAATTGAAGGCATAGAAGCAAGACGTAAAGCTTTACTGTCGTCATTTATGGCTACTGCCCATTTTCAATCAAGGAACGGGCACAAAGCAGACTTAACATCTACTCCGTGGTTCAATTCTCCATCTTGAATATAAAATTCTTTTTACGCCTGTATGAGATTTTCATGCATGCTTACAATTTATGAATTCCCATAGAATCCACCTCTATTTAGCACTTTCTAAAAGAAAAAGCATACAATACTTTTTCAAGATGGAATGTATACATAAAGTGTAAAGGCTATTTCCCCTGGTGGTACCCCAGTTTTGCACTACGCAATTAACTTTTGATGTAAAATTACCCCCCCTCATCGTCTTGCAACCACGACAGCCTGCAATTTATATTTTGAAAACACAGTGAAAATATTCGATGTGCATATTGAATAGCAACTAAAGCACTAAAGGAACATGTAATTTGCAGAGGATGCAAAAACGAGATCCATTGATCCTATTGTGTGCACCCCTGAAATAATTGGACATAATTACTTCTCTGTAAAACACTGGATTTTATGAGATATTGCACCAGACGATTTATGACATTTTACTAAGTGTTGGTCTTTTCCCAGGTCCAGAAGCATAAAAAGGAGGCATAAACCCTAGGTGTAAAAGGTTAGATCTTGGAATTACGCTTTGCCGCAAACTGTCTCACTTGCCCCGTGCCCTCCATATTTACACTACCAAAGACAAAACCACTAAATGGTCAAGCCGTACAAACCGTGCATTTTATTCACTAGACATGTTTTTACATACTGTTGTTTGCAACAGATTTTACTCCAAAAAAGTGCACCTGCTAGCAGGTTGAATTTGTCAAAGACACAGGAGGCATCAATCTTCATAGCAAGCCATTCAACTCACACAGCAAGCTATAGATGCAAACACACAATAATTGGGATGTGGAGATTACAAAAAAACCAGAGAAGACAACAGCCTCACTTTTCCAAGCACTATGAAAGGAGAGATTCCATTATAGCTCCAACTAAGACAGCTACAACAAACTACTTTCCAGATTCAGTTGGCACAACAGCAACTGCACTCACCCCAGGCAGCAAAGCATCCTTTACCTGAGCCCCCACACCAGACAGCCTATCATTCAAACAGCATGCAGCCATTCAGCCTGAAACCCTGCCCTGACAGCACGCAGTCCATCAGCCTGGACACCAGGCCTCATACCCAGGCAGCCCATCAGCTTGAGCCCCATCCCAGACCACGGGCTACCCATCAGCCTGGAGCCCATTACTCACTCCAGGCACCACATTAGAGGAACCCCAGAATCCACACCAGGCAGTAGAGCCAGGACAGGAGGAGGGGTAGGGGATCTTGACCACCGCACAACAGAAGGTGTATTGGCCCAGGCTATTGCACTAATACCTCACTGACCAGCAGATTGTTACTGCATGTCATAAGGACATGCCCACCATATAAGGATTCCTGGCAGAAATCAAGAGCCTGCCATGAACACAGACATCATGCTTCCAACACTTTTGAAGATCCGCACAGTGCTCCATTTCTTAACCACAGGCACTTTATAAGACACTGTGGACCTCGTCCATGGCATCACCCCACTATGACTCTCTCACATCCTCTCAAAGTTGTGCTATAGCACCTTGAAACCTCTCTTGTGCTAAATGGAATTAACAATAAATATCCTAGACCAAATAACTGGACAGATTCAAAAATAATTCACAACATACTACTTGCTTCTCAATTTAATAAAGCAGGGCAAAGTGGCAGACATCGGACTGATGCTTGCACTCACACACAAACTTGATTATACAGTGGTTATATAACCCAATATGCGTCATCTATGACATTATCCTACGTGGCAAACTCCAAAACCTAGAGGTGTGGCGGCCTCCCAGCCAATGGGGAGGCTAAGGATTTATTATATCATTCACAGCTGAATGTGTGCAAATGGTCTCTTGCGTAACACGAGTAAAACAGAGTTAGTGCTAGTAGATACTGCTCCTAAAACACATAAATTGGAAGGGTACTACACTCAAGTTCGGATTGGGGAATGTTTCATCGAGTTTAAAAAGAAAGTTAAAACTTTAGGGGTTACTTTGGACTGTAATCTCAATATGAAGGCTCAAGTTGGTAGCCTTGTGGCCTCCTCAGCATATTATATAAAACTCTTGTCTCATGCTCAACCTTTCCTTTCAAGAGTAAGCCGCAAAACTTTTGTGCTGGATTTAATAAACTCCAGGTTAGACTAGTGCAGCAGCCTGCTGGTAGGCCTTTATAAAAATGAAACCATCCGATTGCAAGTTATGCAAAATAATGCTTTGAGAGTTATTGCTGACCGCAAGAAAAGAGATCACATATTGGATGCCAGAAGAGACCTCCACTGGCTCCCGATTAAGGAAAGAATCCATTTTCCGCTAATGGTGACCATGTTCAATTGTCTGAAAAAGTTGGGTCCATCATATCTAAAAGACGCTCTGATCAAAAAAGCCAGTAACTACTGAGATCTACTAACTGTTCTATTCCTTCAAGTAAGTTATCACAAGTGAAAAGTGGAGGTTTCTTCTCTGCCTCTCCAGCTTTGTTGAATGGTCTACCTACCAACCTCAGAGAAGCGACATCAATCAGAATATTTAGAAATGGTTTATAGACCCTCCTGTTTAATTAATGCCCTTGTGCCGGATCCTTGAGCTTCCTTACACTCTTCTATGGTTCCTCTGTCTTGTTACCTTGTGACTTTATGTTATGTTTGTTTAGCACCCTTAGCCCCCCGGGTCAGTCGCTGCGCTATATAAATTAAAGTAAAGTAAAGTAAAGAGGGTGGGCGTTACCAGATGGTAATGCTGCTGCCCTGAGCCTCCTCAGGGCTGGCGGCCACATCTCCCCTTGCCTTTCTGCCTCCCTCCCCATCCACAGAATTCCCTAGCCGCCCTCCCACCCCCACTTACCTTAATTTCTGTCCATTTCGGGAGATGAAACGCTGGGAACACATCTGTCCCCAGCGCGTCTGCTCCGATCTGTGACAGGCCGTCATGGAAAGGAAGAAGGGACTTTGTCTTCCCTTTCCTGAAGGCCATCTCTCCTTTCAATGACAGCCTTTTTGTTTGTTTACTTTTTTTCACTTATTTTCAATGGCCGCCATGGAAAGGGAAAATCAACTTTGTTTTCCCTTCCCAGACGGTCATTTTGTAACGTGTATTTGCTGTTCCGAAACACTAGAGCATTTCAGAAACAGAAGAAAATGCTTTTAGTACCCCTGTTTTACGGGCCAGGGTACTAATAGCTTTGCTCAGGCCTGTAACTATGGGCCTCAGGGCATTACCTGAAATGGTAATGGCCCCGCTGCTCGGGGTTTATAGCTTAACCATGTACCTAAATTAGTACTTCATTGGCTGCCCCTTATCTTTAAGGCACACCTCAAACTGCTTCTAAATAAATATATAATACTGATTATAGCAAAGAAAATGGCAGCAGATTGGTCTATGCAACATTGTATAGCATGTTGCCCCATAGACCCTCTGATTGGTTTGCTTCCTCACACAACCTTGGACTTTCGGCTCTTTAGCAGCACATAAGAAAAATGAACCCCAGGTGATTGAGTCACATCAGATTACTTCCCACTTTCAAAATTAATCTATTATCTCTCATCAGTCTGGCCATAATCCAAAGTGGTATATAGTGAATATAACGCATTTCAAAACTCAAAAATGGGATAACGGATTCACCAAGAATTTCAGACATGGGATTTGATCCCTCTGAATAGAGTCTTACAGTCCAATATACCACCTAGTTTTTCATGGAACAAAAATCTTTGGTGATCGACAATTGACTACCTTTTTATGTCCTCAGAGCTTTTAGCAATGGGTGGTACTCTGGAGTTATGGTCCACTCAGCTAAGTGGAGAGTAAGGTGTGAAGGTGCACTCACTTTTGTTCCAGTTTGCTAGTTTAGATAGTTTTCTCCTTGATTAAGTATGTGATGGTTAAGAGTTTTAGGTGCTCCTTGTTTAGGTCTGTGCTACCAGACCAAACTAAATGTAGAAGGATGGCTTCCCGCAGTGCACGGGATGCAGAGACAAGGGCACACTTTTGTCTGATGTAATCGGAAACAATTCGGAATACACTATAAAGCATTTAGGATTTCCTGTATAGATTCTCAGAACATATATATTTATACATTAAACAAAATTTAATTTATAGAACTGTATGTTCTCTTGAGTCTTCATATATAAATCAATCAAACATTACTATTGTAATTCGCCGTCATTACATTGTAAATTTCTCACATTGTTAAACACATTAAATCAAATATATAACTCGGTTGAGAATTCATCAATTTGAAAAATATATTCGTTTGCATGAAAACAGTCATATAAGAAACTCAATATTGTCTGGTATCCTGATACATTTGCACAGCAGTTCAATGGGATAATGGAATTGAAGTTCGAGGAAAATATGGCATGACCAGGTTCCCCCGAGTACTTTGGTCACACTGTTTTTTCAACTTTGGGGACTCTATGCACAGCAAAGTCTCTGGCAAAAGGTTTACGCCCACACTTTTGCTAGTGTAATAAGGCTCCATAGGAAAGAGATGAGGCACAACATAAAGGGGCTGAACAAAAACTACATTTTTCCCAAAAGGCATGCCCTAAAGACTAAATTCGAGGGCACACATTTCTGAGATCAATGAATGATGCAGAAATAATTTTATGTTGCTTGTCAGGGTCCAACTCGGTTAATTTCTGGTGGCTTCTTAGGTCAAAGTGGTTCTTGCAGGTGCAATCTATATCGAAGTCAAGCTGGGTTGACCTCTTTGAAAAACTATATAGGGCTAATATTGTAGAGCTGACTACAAGGTGTTGTGGCAGGGTGCTCTCACCTGGGACCTGGATGACTTGTTGTCCTGTAAGTGATTTCAATCTGGCACACACCCAAGTCATGCACAGCATGTAGTGCGCAAATGAAACCCTTATTTATTTGTATCTATAAGTTCAATATTCTGAACGATATACCACTCATATCACACCCTTCTCCTGAGACCCCCCCCAGGTCACACTGAACCAGGAATCAGGCTAGTTTTCAAAGGTAAATATTTATTTATGTATATAGAATTTAAATTACAATATATTTTAATAGGTAACAACACTCACCAATGGGGTGACAGAACACTTAATAATATCTTTAATGCACTATAAATCAAGTCATGAGCACAAAAACAAATGCAGTACAGCAAAGAATACTTTTGGGTTGGTTTGGAATAGATAGCACTATGGTTAGGGGTTCCCCCTGCAACAACCCTCAACCCACCGATAGGCAATTTAAATAGATGTGAGGAGAGAGCAGGTACTCAGGAATAACACAAATCAAACAGAATATCACTCCCACCTTCTTCCTTCAAACACAAGAGAGAAACGGAATTGACCTTTCCAAGGTCAGAATGGCTTTGAAATTGGCTGAACAAAAACACCAAGGGCCTCATCACGAGTCTGGCGGTAACCCCTAAATGCGGTGGTAGCGCTATTACTGCCGCATTTAAGGGTCTGCCAGATCAGGGCCTTGGTGGATTTCCCCCCAGCTCTGAGCTGGGGGGAAATCCGCAGCAAAGTTGCTGATTTTCGGTGCTATTTCCACTGGCGAAAAATCCACCGGTGGTAATAGCGCAAATTTTCCCCATTGGGGAATGGGCACTAACCGTTCCGCCTAATCTGTGATCCGGCACTAATAGCGCCTGGGGTTTGGTGGTAGGGCTAATAGCACTGGTGATAATAGCGCCAGCGTTACCGCCCAACACGTGATGAGGCCTCCAATGTGGTCAAAATGCTTAAATTATGATAAATTTCTATGGGAGCCGCTTTGCACAGATGCAGACAATCACAAGCAATGGTTTAGTCAGAAGAAAACATTTAAAATCTCAAAGTCAAAGTAAGGAAATAATTTAAAGCGAATTCACACGTGTATTATTTTTCAGAATGTCAAATTGCGGCAAACTTTTCCTTTTGCGATTTTAGCTATAAAGGGCCAATCACAGTGTTTCACACTGCGGTTTAGGTTGGATAGCTAAGGATGTTAGGTACAAGTAGGAATTGAAACGTCGCTTCTATCACAAAACTGATGGAGTTATGGAAGTTTTAGTAAAAGTCGTTTTTGCAAAATAGGTGCGAGAATGGAAAACATAAATTCGGATTTAAAACTGACAGATAGGTTTTCTTAAACTATGTTAAGGACTACAAAAAAGAGAATGCCACACAGGACTCACTGATTCATGGCCGCTCATAACTATTCATGTGTGATACTCTGTTTTCTGTTTGGTTTGGGAATTACTTTTCTTAATAAAATCAATAAGAAGTTAGTGTTTAGGAACACAGATGAGATAAGAGTCATTGCAAAGATAGTTTTAGCAATACTATGGTTCTGAATTAAAGATGGGATGGGTTTGAGATTGGGATCATACAATGCAGATATATTATGGGTCACTGTTCTTCCTATTAATGCTTACAGAATACGTTTTTAAATTGGACTGTCAGTTCTGGTCATGGATTGGGTTGTCAAGAAAGGACAGCACATCAGGCGCGGGAATGGATCAGCTAGGCCGGTCACGGGATTTACATAGAATCTGCTCTTCTTGTTTCTGAATATTTCAAATCAGCTGGATAGCGAGTTCCTCAGGCAAGCCTTGTGGTGGCAAGCCAGATAGTTTCAGAATACTAGTTCAGATGGCCTTCCCACACCACAGCGCTACACTGGGTTGTGAAAATACATTTGAGGATTTAGGACTTGCTGATAGTCAATAGTTCTCTACTGCTTGACCAGAGTCTTGGCATATGGATCTGGAAGGAGGTTAAAGCTGGATGTAGAATGCTGGAACAAAGTGCTTCGCCAGAATCAGGAGTGTGAGTGAATCAGTGAGTCCCTATGTGTTGTCAGCTGTTTCTATTTATCCTTTCAAATTACATCACAAAATGGGTGTATGGGCCGGCTTAACTAAGCTTGCCCCTGTGAAATGGGATTGGATCAGGACCTCATCTCCGCCTTGCGTCTGAGTGATTGGATAAAGGCCGGATGATGTCACATTTATGGTTTAGCTTTACAGTCATTAGAAACCTCCCCTCAGCCACTAGTGTCAAAATCGGGGGAGCTGTTTATTTCTAGGAAGGTATCAAGGCTGACTGGGTCCTATGTCGGAGAGCAGGAGGCCATCTTTGAGAGTGGAGTGACCAGACCCTAGCCCTATCCTTCCAGAGTGTCCTGAGAGGCAATTGGCTTCCCTTAACTTTAAACAGAGGCTTTCTATGTAAGTAGAACTAAGCCCCAGGAAACCAAACGGTGGGGGAGTCTGCTTGCCTTGAATCCTTTCGCTTTATAGTTGATGGTGGGGAGAAAACTGTGTAGATCCTTAGCCTAATTAACACAAATATTAATTTAATTAATTCCCTATTTGGCAGAACACTACAGGGTGAATTTTATTAAAATTCAAAATTAACAAAGTTCCCTTCATAGTGTGCGCTGAAAACTATAACTGTCATGATGCCTGCCCCCGGAAGACCAGACCAGGCCCAGCAGCCCCGGAAGCAGGCATCATGCCACTTGGAGCATGCCCAAAAGCCCCAGTTAGGGGCTGTTTGGGTGCAGTCCTGGCGCCTGTGGCGCCAGGCTCATAAAGATAAAGTCAGTCCTGGTGCCATGGGCTCCAGGCTCATTATTGATAACTTACCTGAAGCAGACCATGCTGCATACTCACCTGAGGCAGACCATGCTGCATGAAGACTCAAGCCAAATGAGGCTTAGGAGGGACTATTTTACTGAAGGGACTATTTTGTTACTTGAGTGGGGCTGTGGAAGAATACTTACCTGCATCTTCTTCCAAGGCTATTTAAACCACGCCCGGACAGCCACATGTGCTTCGCGTTATTCTGCTTGCTGCAGCGTAACTCTCACCGTGTTTTCAGCAGCTCCAGTCTTCAGCCACGCCCGCTTCAGACCTGGGACTCCTGAAACAAGAAGAAAAGAAGGATAAAGGTTAGAACAAGAGTTTTAACTTTAATCCTTACCTGAATCCTGATACATTTCGCCACGGAACTGAAAGACAGAAGTCTTTGAAGCATCGCTTCGCATTCCTACGGCGCCGCGCTGAACTCACCTGCTTGGCGGTACTTCAGCATTCCATCACGCTCTCTCCATCTCGCGTCCGCCCTCCGACACCTAAGGAGACAAAGACAGCAAGGTGAGCAAGGGGAGAAAGCAAAGACAATGGGGGTCATTACGACCCAGGCGCTAAGTACGCCAACTTTACCACCATGGTGTAAACTACGTTTACACCATGGTGGATGGCGGATTTACCGCCCCATTCCAAGGTGAGTGGGGCGGTAAATCCCCATTTCCCATTTTCCCTTCCCCATTCCCATTTTTGCCCCATAGGGCATAATGGGAATGGGGAAGGCGCTAATTACGCCACCGTAAATTACGGTGGCGTAATTAGCATCATGGCGGGTTAGCGCCATGGATTTTAACGGCTGCTAAAAGCAGCCGTTAAAATCAGAATAGGCGTTAAGGGTTAACGATGGCGTTAACCCTCAACGCCTGGGTCGTAATGAGGCCCAATACCAGTTACCCCCCACAAAACTTACCTGATTTACCACGGGGGTCTCACCTCATCTCCGGTCGGCACAGTCAACTCTGCTTCATCGCCGTACCCCGGCCCCTAAGGGGAAAACCACAATAGACTTACCTGAATCTTACCAAGTGCCATTTGGAAATCTTCGAGTGGATTAATCGGCAACCTGCAAGGAATCGGACAGAGTGCAGATCAGACATTTGAACTCTTATGAACAATTGGAATTTAGAGTCAATACTGGAACTCACCAATTCCCCTACGCCAGTGAAGTAACTGGTCATCAACGCGCCCCTATGGTCGACGCAGGATGGAGAGCTCATCCTTCCAAACCATCAGGTGAGACTAAGGAGGGGACATCAAGAGTGATCTGTGGGAAGACAACGGGAGTGGGGAAGGTGGGTTGACACTCAATTCCACGGGTGGTTAATTCCTCTTCTCCTTTGCAGAAGAATATTCTTGCGAGCCAGACAAACTAGGCTGAGAGGGCCAGTCCAGTCAGTCATCTCGGCGCTACACGTCACGCTGGTGGAAACAACAGCGGCCCAGTTCCGGTCGACGCCCCCGTGGGAACCAGGTGAGCGTAACAGAACGCGAAGCCTACCCACAAATACCCACCTGGGCGTCATGGAGACCTCGGAAACTGATCAGTTGGCCCAATTATTAGGGGAATTAAGGGCCGAAGTGCATTCCGCCTGCCAAGAAACCAATGCCCTCAGGAGGGAACTGATAGTGTCAAAAGAACGAACTGATGAGTTGGCCAGACAACTATTACAGAGCCAGGCTGGACAAACACCTCTACCAGGACTTGGGGCAAGTCCAGCTCCTGTACCATCGAGTAACCCGGTGCAGATAAATTTACCTGGAGCCGTTCCTTTGGCCCCGCCTGAACGCTTTGCCGGAGACCCAAAAGGGTTTGCAACATTCATGAATCAATGCCGCTTGCACTTTTTATGTAGACCTGGAGCTTTCCCAAACGATCAGGCCAAGGTAACCTTTGTACTCTCATATCTCAGCGGCAGTGCGGCGGATTGGTCCATTCCACTAGTTAACCAGGATGACCCGATTCTTCGAGATTTCCAGGGTTTTCGAACAAGCATGGAAAGACTATTCGCCCGACACTCCCGAGGACAGGCTTTGGACAACAACTTTTATCCCTACGCCAAGGTAACCAGGATCTTTTATCTTACATTGCAACTTTCAATAGATTAGTAGTGGAAACCGAATGGCCTGAAGCCAAGCGAATCACATTATTTCATCGAGGACTTCGGGGAGAACTCAAAGATGTTTTGGCCCAAATCGTGAACCCGCCCCAAGACTGTGCTGAATATATAGATCTAGTGGACCAGCTCGATCACAGACTTCAAACCAGGAAGGCTGACCGAACCAAGTTTGAGAACAGGGTGTTGGTTAAAACCCACGTAAGCTCCAAGGGAGTAGATGTCTCAGAACCTATGCAAATCGGGGGGGTTAAAGGACCCTTAACCCAAAAGGAGAGAGATAGAAGACGGCAACTGCAATTATGTTTATATTGCGGAACTACTGGTCATTTTCTTCGGAACTGCCCTGTAAAACCACCCAAGAAAGTTATAGGAGCAGCAGACGAAAACCATGTGAAATCTGACTCGGGAAATGACCACGCCCGGCAAGCGTAGAGGTCCGCTTGCCGAGCTTAAAGAAGGACACTCTGACCTCGCATTTCACCATACCCATGGTCCTTGTAGATCCAGAGCAGCCATCACGCATGCACGCGGTAAAGGCGTACGTAGACAGTGGAGCCATAGGAAATTACTTGGGACTGGGAATTGGTTACCAGGATGAATCTATCTCTCACCCGCAAGACCACGGCCGATGTTGTCACCACTGTAGATGGAACGGAAATTGCCTCTGGACCCGTAACTCATTCCACTGCAGAGATGACATTGCTAAGTCAAGATGGGCATCGAGAGGCTATGATGTTTGACTTAATCAAGGCCCCACAGTTTCAGCTGATACTGGGGATACCTTGGTTGGAAAAACATAATCCCTGTATTGATTGGCGAGAGAAGAGACTAACCTTCCCAGAATGTGCTCACACCTGCTACCCAAGGAAAACTCAAAACTCAGTCCTGGCCCCAGTAATTCCAGTAGCCATACAATTACCTGTTGAATACCAAGACTTTCAGGATGTCTTCCAAAAGGAACAGGCAAACACCTTACCACCTCACAGATCGTATGATTGTCAAATAGATCTTGTACCTGGAGCACAACCACCTTGCAGCAGAATCTAGGCCCTTACGGAACCCAAAAATCTCCATTTGCGCCAGTACCTAGACCAGTACCTTGCTAATGGCTTCATTCGCCCGTCCAAGTCCCCTGCATCTTCAGCTTTGTTCTTTGTACCGAAAAAGGAAGGCGACCTTAGAACATGTATAGACTACCGTGCACTGAATCAGATAACCATCAAGAATCGATACCCACTGCCTTTGATCCCAGAACTACTAGACCAGGTGAAGGACGCTTGTATATACACGAAACTAGACCTTCGGGGGGCATATCATCTGGTACGTGTCAAAGAGGGTGACGAATGGAAGACTGCTTTTCGCACCAAGTACGGACTATTTGAGTACCAGGTGATGCCCTTCGGACTATGCAATGCACCAGCAGCCTTCCAGTTCTTCATGAACGATGTCCTCCGAGAGTTTATCGACGTTTGTGTGGTCGTTTACATCGACGACATCTTAGTATACTCTTTATCAGAATCTGAGCATGTGAAACACGTCCGAGCAGTCCTAGAGAAGTTACGCCAGCATAAATTATATGCTAAACTGGAAAAGTACATCTTCCACACTACGGAAGTGGAATTCCTTGGATTTATTCTGACCCCGAGAGGAATCCGGATGGATACACGAAAAGTGGATGCCATTCTTAATTGGCCTTCGCCAAGTTCAATCAAAGGAGTTCAAAGCATGCTTGGCTTTGCCAATTTCTACCGCAGGTTTATCCCGGACTTCTTGCACATTGTACATCCCATTACAACGCTATTGCGAAAAAACAAATGCTTTGTGTGGACAGAGGAAGCCGAGAACGCCTTCCAAGACTTAAAAGCTAAATTCACATCTGCTCCCATATTAAGACACCCGCGCCCCGAGCTTCCCTACATAGTGGAAACAGATGCATCCAGTTCAGCCATGGGAGCAGTCCTTTCCCAAAAGGATCTCGAAACTAACCAACTTCACCCAGTGGCGTTTTGGTCAAGAAAATTTTCAGCCCCCGAATTAAACTATGCCATAACCGACAAGGAGCTGCTGGCCATCAAGTCCGCCTTCAAGGCTTGGCGGCACTATCTACTGCGTGCCAGACATAACATCACGGTCATCACCGATCACTGCAACTTACAATACCTAAAGACAGCCAAAGCCCAATCTTCGCGCCAACTCCGTTGGGCATTGTTCTTCGCCGAGTTTGATTTTGTAATAACCTATCGACCAGGATGTAAGAATGGTAAAGCAGACGCCTTGTCCCGGATTGGAATGGGAGAAGCAGAAATAACTTTAGAACCTGTACCCATAATTCCGGAACAGTGAATCCTTGGCCTGACATCCATACAGACACTGGAGGACATTCAAAACAAGATCCACCAACTCTTTGATTCCGTTGCCCTACAGGACTGGGCAAAGAAAGGTCCAGAGTACTCTGTCATCGATGATTTACCTTATTACCAAGGCCGGCTATTCTTACCGCAAAAGGAACTACAGGAACTTGTCATTTCCCATTACCATGACACCTTAATAGAAGGGCATCTGGGTATTGCAAAAACCGAAGCTAAAATTAGGAAGCAATTTTGGTGGCCCACCTGGAGAAAGGATGTCAAGTCATTTGTCATGTCTTGTGGCATTTGCGCACAAAATAAAGGGCAAAAGAAAAAACCTGCTGGATTATTGCAACCATTAGACATACCACCTACCCCTTGGCATACCTTGTCATTAGACTTCATCACGGATTTACCCCCTTACCAAGGTTACAATACCATTCTAGTTATTGTAGATATTTTTTCTAAAATGGCCCACTTCATTCCTTTAAAAGGGATACCTTCAGCTTCAATCCTGGCCAAGGAATTCCTTGAAAATGTTGTCCGCCTGCATGGCTTTCCTTCAGTGTTAATTTCAGATCGGGGCAGTCAATTCATTTCACATTTTTGGAGGAAATGCTGCCAACTGGCACAAATTGATGTTAGGCTTTCGACCAGTCACCACCCTCAGACTGACGGTCAAATGGAGAGGACCAACCAGACTCTTGAACAGTACCTCTGTTGTATGCTACATCAGTCTGAGGGGAATTGGAAAGACATTCTGTGGATCGCAGAGTATGCGTACAATAATTCCGTACACTCAGGAACTGGACAAAGTCCTTTTTTTACCATTTATGGGCACCATCCTCGAACCTCGGATTTGGACTCACCCCAGCATTTAGAGATGCCCGCAGTGGACCATCTCCACGCTGTTATTACACAAGCCTTTAAAGAAGCAACCATCCATTTGCAAAAAGCTAAGGAAAAATACAAAAAGGATGCGGATCAGCACAGAAGTGAAGCTCCTCAATACCAAATAGGGGACCAAGTATGGTTAGCCACTAAGCACTTACCACTCAAGGGGACTCAGACCTTTAACCCCATGTATTTGGGACCTTTTTCTGTCAAGGCAATTATTAACCCATTGGCCGTCAAGTTGGACCTACCTGCTCATATGCGAATCCATCCCGTCTTCCACGTGTCTCTTTTGAAGCCAGTGCAACCAGGAACTAGGCTAACCACTCCACCTGAACCTATCCTCCTAGACGGGGAGCCCGAGTTCGAAGTCAAGAATATTTTGGACTCAAAAAGAGTGAGATCAAAGCTCTTTTACCTAATTGACTGGAAAGGTTATGGTCCGCAGGAAAGGTCTTGGGAACCTAGTGACCACGTGCATGCACCTCGTTTAGTGAAGAGGTTCCATCGGGAATTTCCAGACAAACCACGGCCAAGGGGGAGAACGACTTTAGGAGGGGCCTTGAGGGGGAGTGCTGTCATGATGCCTGCCCCCGGAAGACCAGACCCGGCCCAGCAGCCCCGGAAGCAGGCATCATGCCACTTGGAGCATGCCCAAAAGCCCCAGTTAGGGGCTGTTTGGGTGCAATCCTGGCGCCTATGGCGCCAGGCACATAATGATAAAGTCAGTCCTGGTGCCATGGGCGCCAGGCTCATTATTGATAACTTACCTGAAGCAGACCATGCTGCATACTCACCTGAGGCAGACCATGCTGCATGAAGACTCAAGCCAAATGAGGCTTAGGAGGGACTATTTTATTGAAGGGACTATTTTGTTACTTGGGTGGGGCTGTGGAAGAATACTTACCTGGATCTTCTTCCAAGGCTATTTAAACCACGCCCGGACAGCCACATGTGCTTCGCGTTATTCTGCTTGCTGCAGCGTAACGCTCACCGTGTTTTCAGCAGCTCCAGTCTTCAGCCACGCCCGCTTCAGTCCTGGGACTCCTGAAACAAGAAGAAAAGAAGGATAAAGGTTAGAACAGGAGATTTAACTTTAATCCTTACCTGAATCCTGATCCATTTTGCCACGGAACTGAAAGACAGAAGTCTTTGAAGCATCGCTTTGCATTCCTATGGCGCCGCGCTGAACTCACCTGCTTGGCGGTACTTCAGCATTCCATCACGCTCTCTCCATCTCGCGGCCGCCCTCCGACACCTAAGGAGACAAAGACAGCAAGGTGAGCAAGGGGAGAAAGCAAAGACAATACCAGTTACCCCCCACAAAACTTACCTGATTTACCACGGTGGTCTCATCTCATCTCGGGTCGGCACAGTCAACTCTGCTTCATCGCCGTACCCCGGCCCCTAAGGGGAAAACCACAATAGACTTACCTGAATCTTACCAAGTGCCATTTGGAAATCTTCGAGTGGATTAATCGGCAACCTGCAAGGAATCGGACAGAGTGCAGATCAGACATTTGAACTCTTATGAACAATTGGACTTTAGAGTCAATACTGGAACTCACCAATTCCCCTACGCCAGTGAAGTAACTGGTCATCAACGCGCCCCTACGGTCGACGCAGGATGGAGAGCTCATCCTTCCAAACCATCAGGTGAGACTAAGGAGGGGACATCAAGAGTGATCTGTGGGAAGACAACGGGAGTGGGGAAGGTGGGTTGACACTCAATTCCACGGGTGGTTAATTCCTCTTCTCCTTTGCAGAAGAATATTCTTGCGAGCCAGACAAACTAGGCTGAGAGGGCCAGTCCAGTCAGTCATCTCGGCGCTACACGTCACGCTGGTGGAAACAACAGTGGCCCAGTTCCAGTCGACGCCCCCGTGGGAACCAGGTGAGCGTAACAATAACCTATAATTTAATTGGGTAATCCTTATTTCCTGCTGACACTAACTTATTTAAGGTAGAGGGGTGTCTTTGTTCTTAAATCAGTTTAACCTTTTTATCCAGCTTCCCCAACGCAGGCCGTTTAGTGGAGGGGGGTCTGAAATCAAAAATTCCCCAAATCATTCACATTTTTCTGTCCGACTTGCCCAACACAGACCAAAGTAGGTGGGGTGAGGTCTGAAAAACAAACCGCTATATCACCCTGTGCTCATTTTAAACCAAAAGTGTAACCAAAATCATAATTGCCATATGTATTTGTTTCAATCTTGAAATCCTACTGCTAGCCTTTAAAGCCAGCATGAAAATCAAAATCGCACAAGACTACATGATAATTGCTTTCATTATTGATTAGGGTAATTATTTCTTGAAGTGAAATATCCAGAAAGTGCAGAATTGGGATTGTGTTCTTTTCAACTAACATTTGAGATTTATTTATGCTAAGAGAAGTTGATTGTGTTGTGCCACAGATAAAGTGGTGTTTGACATTATTGTGCTAATTTCTATTACTTTTAATTTAAATAAATACCAATATTTTCCTGAACACTGGCCTGGTTCTTGGCTCATTGTTAGCTCGGGGGAGTGAGCCAAGGGGTATGAAATGTGTCTGAGAAAGAAAACGGCTAAAGAAAAGAATCCGTTAAATAGTTTTATGCGTGACACCTTGAGTGGAGAGGCAAGGAACTCCCCATGTTGAGGGTGGTCTCTCAATAAACCGTTACACACCACACCCTCAAGCCTAAACATTCCACACCATGGTACACTCAACAACTGATCTTCAATAAACAAACCATCGGAAAACAAGAAAAGAATTGGTGAAAATCTTGCAGATTCGACCTTGCGCTGTTCACGGAAATCTGTGTTACATCCAGATGACTGATCACCAGTTCCAATGCCACCTACTATCAAAACACCATAGGAAAGCCCCCAATAGAAGCAGAGCCCTCTTCAAAGCCATCAAGAACGTCCCTAGCCCTAAGCCTGAGCAACTAATATGCCCGGAAAACTCACAGCCATGAACTCTTTCTTTGCCAAAAATATGATAACCAACATATAGACACCAACACCACAACTAGCAGAACACTACACATCTTATCTCTCAAAACTGCAATAACTTAGGCAACTTTCAAAAAACTTACTATGGAAGACGTCAATGCCACCCTAGCATCACTCAAGGCCACACCATACATGAATGACAACCTCCCTGCCTCCATTCTCAAGGCCCTTCCAATTGAAGAACTCCTCCATTAATATTATTGACAATCATCAATAGCTTCCTCACTCAAGGCACCTTCCACTCGGTGCTCAAGAGAGTACAAGCCCCCCTGCTTCTCAAGAAACAAACACTGGACCCAGGCAAACTGAGCAATTACCTCCCCATCACCCATTTTCCCTTGAGAAAGCAGTAGCCATGCAACTCCTCCAACACCTCAAAACACATTAGGTCCTTCAGTTCTACCAATCTGGCATCAGGCGTAGATGACATACAGAAACAGCTACCATTGAGGTGGTCAACAATGCCATTAACATCCTCGATGATGGCCATTTTTGCATCCTGGTTCTCCTTAACCTTTCAGCAGCATTTGACACAGTAGACAACCAGACACTCAGTCAGTGGCAACCTACATTTTTGCATGGGGAACAGCACAATCGCCTGAGCTGGTTCAAATACCATGTTGCTAATTGCCAACAGCTCATACAAATAGATTCCTTCAGATAACCAACTGTACCCATCACCTTTGGAGTCCGTAATGATCCATCCGGTCCCCTGTCCTCTTAAATCTTCACATTGAACTTCTCAAAATCCTTCTTGCTCCACACGACATTCACATACACCAATACACAGATAATACTCAGATCTATCTCATCATATCCTCCGTTGAACACATCCACAGGCTCACGACCTGCCTCACATTGCTCCAGTCCTGGATGTCAAGTGCTGACCTGAAATGTAACCCCTCCAAGATCGTATTCCTACTGCTGACCAACAACACTGAACACCCTGACATCCAGACCTGGCTCTCTACTTCACAACCCTGTTGGCCACCTGCACCAAGCCCCTTGGGTTCGACATTGACAGACTCCTCACTTTCAAACAGCAGATAGCATCCCAGAGAACATCTTCAGATCCACTATCCAAGCTTTGGTCCTCTCCCACCTAGATGATGGAAATATCCTTTTGGAAGGTCTTCTGACGACTACCCTGGCACCCCTGAGTTTTATCCTGCATGCAGCAGCATGACTCATCAAAGGACTACACAAATTCGTCCACATCACCCCGACCCTCATCAAACTGTATTGGCTCCTGCTGCAAGCCTGTACCATCTTTAAATCCTGTTGCATCTCCTATATGGTTGTCATCCTGTCCCCAAGCTACCTTACTAAGAAACTCAGCATCTCCGGAGGCCTGTGATCGACCAGAACTAAGGACATGTGCACACTTGTAAAACGTCATTGCAGGAAGGAAAGAACCAGAAGACAGACATTCTCCATCTCTGCCCAAAGACTCCTGTCCCTCCTCCCTGTCAACATCAGACATGTCCCATCGCTTCTACAGTTCAGCAAAGTAATCAAGACCTTCCTCTTCAAGGAATGGGTTATCCCTAACACCTTGTTCTTCAAACCCTCTACTGCCCAACCTACCTACCTGAGACTTGATGATCTGGTCCTCACTCTGCCCACCCCTGGTTGCTTGTATATACTTTGCAGTCAATTGCCTGCCATCCCCTGTTGTTTGCTCCCTGCACCCCTTTTTTCTGCTTCCCTCACTGTGTTCTTCTCCCTATGATTGTTAGGCACTGTGTTGCTTCCCAAAACTAGGTCTGTGATAAATATACTAATAATAATAATAATAATAATAATAATAATAATAATAATAATAATAATAATTATAAGTATAATAATAATAATAATATTTTAAACATTGGAAAGCTTGTTATGGACACACATTTTAAATGTGTCAAATTGCGTGCCGATTTTGGTTATTCGCTATGAGCTTGGCTTGCTACCCTATAAACCTCTAGTGAATTGGGGGCTGCTCTTGATCTATGCTGAAGGCCAAGACCCTCTTCTTTAATCTTTATATAAAAAAAATATGGATTTCTAATATGGCTCTTTTTGCTAATGCCTCCTGGGGACCAGGTTTCTAACGGTGTTGCTTGACGCTGTCTTTTTCCCAAGACAAGCATGTGGCCCCTGAGCCATTCGCCCTGCTATCTGCATGTGGGCAGATACACTAAAGTCATTAATGACTTTACAATCACGTGTGATTTCCTTTTAGATTGGAAGGTTCTCCTATCACTTTAATTAAAAACAGCTCGCTAGCAAAAAAAAATAAGAAAGCTATGGGAATCGGAGTGGCTGTGCATGAGAGAGGCAAGTGTTCATTATACATTACACCGTGATGTTTCTTGAGAGGAACAAGCATGGGCCTCCATCAGCCGTACCTAATAATATTCCCGATTTTTAAACAGAGAAATATATGTATATGTTTCAGATTCAATGTATTACCTAAACAGCTTATTTTGGGGGCCAGGACAGGATGGCCTGTTTTGATCACTCTTGCCGCTTCTGCACGGTCTCCTCTAAATTAGAAACGTTATTTCATTTTTGTTTGCAATGCCTCATCTTTCATCAATTAAGATGTTTACATTTTGAAAATGTTGTTGAACTCTGGAGTTTTGGCAGCTTATTTGGGTGGGTAAATTTCGGTTGGTAAACAGATTGGCTTAATTCTAGCGACTTCAAGGTTTATTCAATTAGTTCCTCCTAGAACTGTATTGATTGCTTCATTGAAGTGTTTGTGATATTAAGTATCAATGATTTTTTGTTTACTTCCACACACATTTGAGTTGAATTGTAAATGTTGTGTTATATGAGCATGATGTTGAACTTGTACTTGTATGCTGATATTTTGACCTTTGTATACGTTTTGTGTACAGTTTAATAATAACCATATCTCAATAAAAATATATATATATTTAATTGTCTAACTTGCCAGTGACATTCTTCCTTGGATGGGTGGAAAACAGTGCATAATGTGCATGGTATGGTCAGCGGGTTTATCTCTGATTCACAGAGACATGTGTTTGGAGATGCATCAGTTTACCCTATGCCTTGTGCACTTTCCCAAGACAAGACACAGCAGAAAGTGCTATGGAGTGAGAGATATTTTCCCATTTAGAAATGTCTCTGATTCGTAAGTGTTTCAAGTTATTTGTTTACTTGCATTTCACACCTAAAATACGGATGGAAATGTACACAATCACATTGAGCTTTCCAGTTCATATTGGGTCTGTCTTTTCCAATATGTGACCATCACAGGAAAAGGCTGTGCTCGGCCCTCTGGGTCCTGCCGTAATGCATATCTTATTGTTGGGTGCACAGTTGATGCAGTGCATGCAGAGATTGGTGTGGTCCTCTTGCATCTGAATTCAGTTCCCTCTCTTGCAATCAAATCACCTGCACAAATCAGGGAATTTGTGTTCTGTAGGCTGCAGGTTTTGAGACAGCAGGACAATAATGTATGCAGAGGTGTGCCCAAAGGTCTGCACTTGCAGCTTCCACAGAAACAAACAGACACGAATGCCTATTTCTATAGTAGGAATAGGTGAGTGGCCTTGGAAAGACTGATTGTAGTACGGCCATTAGTACACAAGCCCCCGATTTATAATACAGTCCTGAGGCTGTTGGCCGGATGGTAATCGGGCAATGCCAGAAAACCTTTGTTAATACCTTGTTTAATGGGGAAACTGGGTCTCTCTTCAGTGGTTGCTATGGTGCTCTCAGAATAATCTGCATATATGCCTTCCCTTTCAAACCAACTCCTTAAACTTCAGTTAATTAGTTAGGTGAAACAAGTCAACTTTTAGAAAACAGGTCAGTTTACTCAACAACCCGCTCTTTGTACAGCACTGAACCAGAGCAGCAACATTGTGGTTTGGTAAGGGAGGAAGAGGGCAGGAAAGTACAGGAAAATGAAGTGAGCCCAATATCCAGATATAAAGTAATGGCTCCCTGGACCCATTTATCTTTGTAATTAGCGAGGCATCTTCACTTCAACCACACCTCATTTATGGTACCAAAGAGATAGAAACATAAGGGTTTGCTATTGGTACTCTTGCTGAGAGCAGATCTGTCTGGCTTTTTGGCATGACCACTTTTATGTACTGGTCAGGCTGATATGTTCTCAATCGGTATGACACAGAGAGCAAATGAACTTAAGTGTAATTGAAGTCCTTTTGAGAGGGCTACTGCCCAGAGAAAAAGCTGTTTTAGCTTCTGATCATTCTCAGTAGAAGACCTCTCCCTTGAAGTAGGGCATTCTGCCTGATTATTGTTTGGTGACTGTGTATGGGCTATACATATGATGCCGGACTCGCTTAACCCTCCCCCACCCCTTCTCCTAAACGCTCCTTAAGTGTGAAGTCTTTAATGTATATGACATACTCCATTTTGGGTAATAAGAGTTCATGCCAACTGGGGTTGGTACAATTTGTTTAACTGATTCGGGTGGAAAGGCTTGCACTTATTTATGCATGCTGCATACATAAACAGGCTCATGTTCCATAATGAATAACATAAAAAACAATGCGTAAAATCAATGCATAAACATGTTATACAATAATTTTACGCTACTCATTATTTTAATTTATTTTCAGAGCGAGAGAGGGCACACATTGTAATTCACTATCCCGCCTTCTCCTTCATCTCCGTCCTACAAATACTCCTGCATTCACGCCAGAATGCACATTTCATCCTGGTGTAAATTCTGTGGAATCCTAGGGAAGCTGCATGCTTTTTACACCTGAAAAAAGCAGGGTGATTTCATAGGAATCCATTGTAAATTCTGCCTATCATGCATACATGGCAAGCTACATGTACGGTTTTGCCTTCACTTTACACCTTCCATATGCACTGTGAAGTGAAAAAATATGTAGAGTGGCCCTGTTTGTGCCTACGGCCAAATGTAACGGGTTCACTCTGGTTAATTCATGGTAAAATATGCCCCAAGATTTGTTCACGTGTTTGCAATAACATTCTTGGCTATTTCTGAAGCTCTTTCTTTTTAGCACTTCAAACACACTATTCATTGCATGAAAGAAACTTGGGAGTCATTTTATATGGGGGCCGCGGCAATTGAAGGCATAGAAGCAAGACGTAAAGCTTTACTGTCGTCATTTATGGCTACTGCCTATTTTCAATCAAGGAACGGGCACAAAGCAGACTTAACATCTACTCCGTGGTTCAATTCTCCATCTTGAACATAAAATTCTTTTTACGCATGTATGAGATTTTCAAGGCTATTTCACCTGGTTGTACCCCAGTTTTGCACTACGCAATTAACATTTGACGTAAAATTACCCCCTCATCGTCTTGCAACCACGACAGCCTGCAACTTATATTTTGAAAACACAGTGAAAATATTCGATGTGCATATTGAATAGCAACTGAATCACTATAGGAACATGTAATTTGCAGAGGATGCAAACACGAGATCCATTGATCCTATTGTGTGCACCCCTGAATTAATTGGACATAATTACTTCTCTGTAAAACACTGGATTTTATGAGATATTGCACCAGGCGATTTATGACATTTTACAAAGTGTTGGTCTTTTACAGGTCCAGAAGCATAAAACGGAGGCATAAACCCTAGGTGTAAAAGGTTAGATCTTGGAATTATGCTTTGCCGCATAGTGTCTCATTTGCCCCGTGCCCTCCATATTTACACCACCAAAGACAAAACCACCAAATGATCAAGCCGTACAAACCGTGCAGACTTTATTCGGTAGCCATGTTTTTACATACTGTTGTTTGCAACATATTTTACTCCAAAAAAGTGCACCTGCTCAGAGCAGGTTGAATTCGTCAAAGACACAGGAGGTATCAATCTTCATAGCAAGCCATTCAACTCACACAGCAAGCTATAGATGCAAACACACAATAATTGGGATGTGGAGATTACATAAAAACCAGAGAAGACAAAAGCCTCCCTTCTCCAAGCACTATGAAAGGAGAGCTTCCATTATAGCTCCAACTAAGGCAGCTACAACAAACTACTTTCCAGATTCAGTTGGCACAACAGCAACTGCACTCACCCCAGGCAGCAAAGCATCCTTTACCTGAGCCCCCACACCAGACAGCCTATCATTCAAACAGCATGCAGCCAATCAGCCTGAAACCCTGCCCTGACAGAACACAGTCCATCAGCCTGGAGACCAGGCCTCATACCCAGGCAGCCCATCAGCTTGAGCCCCATCCCAGACCACGGGCTACCCATCAGCCTGGAGCCCATTACTCACTCCAGGCACCACATTAGGTGAACTCCAGAATCCACACCAGGCAGTAGAGCCAGGACAGGAGGAGGGATAGGGGATCCTGACCACCCCCAACAGAAGGTGTATTGGCCCAGGCTCATTGCACTAATACCTCACTGACCAGCAGATCATTACTGCAAATCATAAGGATATGCCCACCATATAAGGATTCCTGGCAGAAATCAAGAGCCTGCCATGAACACAGACATCATGATTCCAACACTTTTGAAGATCCTCACAGTGCTCCATTTCTTAACCACAGGCTCTTTTTGGCCCTCGCCCATGGCATCACCCCACTATGACTCTCTTACATCCTCTCAAAGTTGTGCTATAGCACCTTGAAGCCTCGCTTGTGCTAAATGGAATTAACAATAATGATCTCAGACCAAATAACTGGACAGATTAAAAAAAAAGTTCACAACATACTACTTAGTTCTCAATTTAATAAAGCAGGGCAAAGTGGCAGACATCGGACTGATGCTTGCACTCAAACACAAACTTGATTATAAAGAGGTTATATACGCCAATATGTGTCATCTATGACATTATCCTATGTGGCAAACTCCAAAACCTAGTGAAGGATTGGTTAAGGGAACTTAGTACCCGGCGATGGAGGTTTGGCGGCCTCCCAGCCAATGGGGAGGCTAAGGATTTATGATCTCATTCTCAACCGAATGTGTGCAAATGGTCTCTCGCCTAACACGAGTAAAACAGAGTTAGTGCTAGTAGGTGCTGCTCCTAAAACACATACATTGGAAGGGTACGACATTCAAGTTCGGATTGGGGAATGTTTAATTGAGTTTAAAAAGAAAGTTAAAACGTTAGGGGTTATTTTGGACTGTAATCTCAGTATGAAGGCTCAAGTTGTTAGCCTTATGGCCTCCTCAGCATATTATCTAAAACTCTTGTCTCATGCTCGACCTTTCCTTTCAAGAGTAAGCCGCAAAACATTTGCACTGGCTTTAATAAACTCCAGGTTAGACTAGTGCAGCAGCTTGCTGGTAGGCCTTTATAAAAATGAAACCAACCGATTGCAAGTTATGCAAAATAATTCTTTGAGAGTTATTGCTGACCGCAAGAAAAGAGATCACATATTGGATGGCAGAAGAGTCCTCCACTGGGTCCTGATTAAGGAAAGAATCCATTTTCAGCTAATGGTGGGTAATCACTTTCAATTGTCTGAAAAAGTTGGGTCCATCGTATGTTAAAGGCGCTCTGATCCCAAAAGCCAGTAACTACAGTCTGAGATCTACTGACTGTTCTATTCCTTCAAGTAAGTTATCACAAGTGAAAAGGGAAGTTTTCTTCTCTGCCTCTCCAGCTTTGTTGAATGGTCTACCTACCAACCTCAGAGAAGAGACATCAATCAGAATATTTAGAAAGGGTTTAAAGACCCTCCAGTTTAATTAATGTCCTTGTGCTGGATCCTTGAGCTTCCTTACACTCTTCTGTGGTTCCTCTGTCTTGTTATTTTGTGATTTTATGTCATGTTTGTTTAGCGCCCTTAGCCCCCCGGGTCCGTGCCTACACTATATAAATTAAAGTAATGTAAAGTAAAGAGGGCGGGCGTTACCAGATGGTAATGCTGCTGCCCTGAGCCTCCTCAGGGCTGGCGGCCACATCTCTCCTTGCCTTCCTCTCTCCCTCCCTGATCCAAAGAATCCCCTAGCCGCCTTTCCACCCCCACTGACCTTAATTTCTGTCCATTTCGGGAGCAGAACGCTGAGAGCACGCTGTCCCCAGCGTGTCTGCTCCGATGTGTGACAGGCCATCATGGAAAGGAAGAAGGGACTTTGTTTTCCCTTCCCCAAAGGCAATCTCTCCTTTCAATGGCAGCCTGTTTGTTTGTTTACTTTTTTTCACTTATTTTCAATGGCCGCCATGGAACGGGAAAATCGACTTTGTTTTCCCTTCCCAGACGGTCATTTTCTAACGTGTCTTTGCTGTTCCAAAACACTAGAGCGTTTCAGAAACAGAAGAAAAAGCTTTTAGTACCCCAGTCTTACAGGCCAGGGTACTACTAGCTTCGCTCAGGCCTGTAACTATGGGCTCCAGGACATTACCTGAAGTGGTAATGGCCCCGCTGCTGTGGGTTTATTGCTTAACCATGTACCTAAGTTAGTACTTCATTGGCTGCCCCTTATGTTTAAGGCACACCTCAAACTGCCTCTAATACATATAATACTCATTATAGCAAAGAAAATTGCAGCAGATTGATCTATACAACATTGTATAGCATGTTGCCCCATAGACCCTCTGACTGGTTTGCTTCCTCACTCAACCTTGGACTTTCGGCTCTTTAGCAGCACGTAAGCAAAATGAACCCCAGGTGATTGAGTCACATCAGATTACTGCCCACTTTCAAAATGAATCTATTACCTCTCATCAGTCTGGCCATAAGCCAAAGTAGTATATAACGTATTTCAAAACTCAGAAATGGGAGAACGGATTCACCAAGAATTTCAGACATGGGATTTGATCCCTCTGAATGGAGTCTTACAGTCCATTATACCGCCTAGTTTTTCGTGGTGCAACAATCTTTGGTGATCGACAATTGACTACGTCTTTATGTCCTCAGAGCTTTTAGCAAGGGGTGGTACTCTGGAGTTATGGTCCACTCAGCTAAGTGACCAATCAATGTTAGTGTACACATTCCCAGCCATATGCATTTGTTCTGGTAGCAATGCAGAGCTGCCAATAGTGGTACACCTAGGGGACCACAATGTCCGCTGGCAAAATACATTTTCACAGCAGTTCAATGGGATAATGGAAGTGAAGTTTGAGGAAAAAATGGCCTGACTAGGTTCACCCGAGTACTTTGGTCACACTGTTTTTTCAACTTTGGGGACTCTGGCAAAAGGTTTACGCCCACGCTTTTGATAGTGTATTAAGGCTCCGTAGGAAAGAGATGAGGCACCACATAAAGGGGTTGAACAAAAACTAAATTTTTCCCAAAAGGCTTGCCCTAAAGACTAAATTTAAAAATTGGATTCGAGAGCACACATTTCTGAGATCAATAAATGATGCAGAACATTTTTTATGTTGCTTGTCAGGGTCCAACTCGGTTAATTTCTGGTGGCTTCTTAGGTCAAACTGGTTCTTGCAGGTGCAATCTATTTCATAGTCAAGCTGGGTTGACCTCTTCGAAAAACTATATAAGGCTAATAAAGAAGGGTGTAGAGCTGACTACAAGGTGTTGTGGCAGGGTGCTCTCACCTGGGACCTAGATGACTTGTTGTCCTGTAAGTGATTTCAATCTGGCACACACCCAAGTCACACCCAGCATGTAGTGCGCAAATGAAATCCTTATTTATTTTTATCTATAAGTTCAATATTCTGAACGATATAGCACTCATATCACACCCTTCTCCTGAGACCCCCCCCCCCCCCCGGTCACACTGAACCAGGAATCAGGCTAGTTTGCAAAGGTAAATATTTATTTATGTATATAGAATTTAAATTACAATATATTTTAATAAGTAACATCATTCACAAATGGGGTGACAGAACACTGAATAATATCTTCAATGCACTATGAATCAAGTAATGAGCACACAAACAAATGCAGCACAGAAAATAATACTTTTGGGTTGGTTTGGAACAGATAGCACCATGGTTAGGGATTCCCCCTGCAACAACCCTCAACCCACCAATAGGCAATTTAAATAGATGCAAGGAGAGAGCAGGTACTCAGGAATAAAACAAATAAAACAGAATATAACTACCACCTTCCCCCTTCAAACACAAGAGAAAAACAGAATGGACCTTTCCACTGTCAGAATGGCTTTGAAATTGTCTTTGGAATTGGCTGAACAAAAACACCAAGGGCCTCATTACGAGTCTGGCAGTAACCCTTAAATGTGGCGGTAGCACTATTACCACCGCATTTAAGGGTCTACCAGATCAGGGCCTTGGGGGATTTCCCCCCAGCTCTGAGCTGGGGGGAAATCCGCAGCAAATTTGCCAATTTTCAGTGCTATTACCGCCAGCGAGAGATCCGCTGGCGGTAATAGCGCACATTTTCCCCATTGGTCACAATGGGGAATGAGGAATTCCTGAATGGGCCCAATGGGGAATGGGCACTAACCATTCTGCCAAACCTGTGATCCAGCACTAATAGCGCCAGGGTGTTTGGCAGTAGGGCTAATAGCGCTGGTGATAATAGCGCCACCGTTACCACCCAACACGTGATGAGGCCTGCAATGTGGTCGAAATGCTTAAATTATGATACATTTCTATGGGAGCCTCTTTGAACAGATGCAGACAATCACAAGCAATGGTTTAGTCAGACGAAAACATATAATATCTCAAAGTCAAAGTAGGAAATAATTGAAAGCTAATTCACACGTGTATACATTTTCAGAATGTCAAATCGCGGCAAACTTTTCCTTTTGCGATTTTAGCTATAAAGGGCCAATCACACTCTTTTACACTGCGGTTTAGGTTGGATAGCTATTGATGTTAGGTACAAGTAGGAGTTGAAATGCTGCTTCTATCACACAAACTGAGGGAGTTATGGAGGTTTTAGTAAAAGTTGTTTTTGCAAAATAGGTGCGAGAATGGAAAACAGAAATTCAGATTTAAAACTGACAGATAAGTTTTCTTATACTATCTTAAGGACTACAAAAAAGAGAATGCCACACAGGAATCAGTCATTCACAGCCGCTCATATCTATTCATGTGTGATGCTCTATTTTCTGTTTGGTTTGGGAATTACTTTTCTTAATCAAATCAATAAGAAGTTAGGGTTTAGGAACACAGATGAGAGAAAAGTCAGCGCAAAGATGGTTCTAGTAATACTATGGTTCTGAATTAAAGATGGGATGGGTTTGAGATTGGGATCATACAATGCAGATATATTATGGGACACAGTTCTTCCTATTAATACTTACAGTATACGTTATTACATTGGACTGTCAGTTCTGGTCATGGATTGGGTCTGTCAAGGAAGGACAGCACATCAGGCGTGGGATTGGTTCAGCTAGGCCGGTCACAGTATTTGCACACATTACAAATCAGCTGGATAGCGAGTTCCTCAGGCAAGCCTTCTGGTGGCAAGCCAGATAGCTTCAGAATACTAGTTCAGATGGCCTTCCCACACCACAGCACTATACTGGGTTGTGAAAATACGTTTGAGGATTTAGGCCTTGCTGAAAGTCAATAGTTCTCTACTGCTTGGCCAGAGTCTTGGCATCTGGATCTGGAAGGATGTTAAAGTTGGATGTAGAATGCTGGAACAAAGTGCTTCGCCGTAATCAGGAAAGTGAGTGAATCAGTGAGACCTTATGCGTTGTCAGCTGTTTCTATTTATCCTTCCAAATTACATCACAAAATGGGTGTATGGGTGGCTTAACTACGCTTGCCCCTGTGAAATGGGATTGGATCAGGACCTCATCTCCGCCTTGCGTCTGAGTGGTTGGATCAAGGCCGGATGATGTCACATTTATGGTTTAGCTGTACAGTCCGTAGAAACCTCTTGTTTCACCTTTCTAAAGAATTTTGTCCTTTTCGCCATGAATACATTTTCCAAAATGTCTGCAAATTTTCATAAATATGTGTGTTTAACATATGGATGTGTGTCACAATTCTAGAATTAATACAGTTCACATAAAACCACATATATTGCCATTCCTGTCCAGAATATGTTAGACAGTTCTACCGCCTCTTAAAACGTGCAGCCAAAAATTAGACTAACAACTCTGTCCTTTTTATATTTTTC
This sequence comes from Ambystoma mexicanum, assembly GCF_040938575.1. Classification (NCBI taxonomy): domain Eukaryota; kingdom Metazoa; phylum Chordata; class Amphibia; order Caudata; family Ambystomatidae; genus Ambystoma; species Ambystoma mexicanum. Next base: position 393,601,764 of record NC_090941.1, on the reverse strand, counting down.
ACCACTTTGAATAATAAAGTGAGTCTCTAAAAATTGTTCATTGTTCATTCTTAACAGCAAATTCTCCGCCCCTTTGTCTCTCCCTGGGGTCCAGGAGTGGCCCCCTACTTTGGGGTATTCCTTCCAGGAGCAGTTTATGACCATTTCACACATCCATTTCCTTGGCTGGAGGATCTGCAATTTTTCAATCTCTTTTTGTAGACAAAAGTCTGGCCTAACCCACATTATAATCTCCCAGTGAGTTTCTGCTGAGTGGATTTCCCTCCCCTTAGGAGAAACCTGTTTTTTCCACTTCTTGCAGCTCAGGCAGGCTAATTTATTCTTATTTTCTTAAAGTCCAGCAGAAACCAAACGTGTTGCATCAAATAACATCAATACATTACTTTCTTAGCTTTAAACCTGTAGGATCAAAAGACAACTGAGATCTATATTCCTTTTAGCAACAATCCTTTAATGTTTGCTAATCCGGCAGACTTTTAGTTTAGATACTTTGAAGTTTCATCAGGAGCTCATCTGACAGCTGTTTTTCACAGGTAGTCCAGTGTAATGCACACAGATTTTGACAGGAGCTGTCAGTTTACAGATAATCCAGTTTGTCTGAGGAAATGTTTTGCTCTTTACACTTTAGGACTTTGTATATTTGCCATGCTTCATTAGATTGCATGAAATGTAGCGCCAAGCAAGATTTTGAATGTTGAGAAGTGTTGTGTATAGGCATTTTGGAGTTTTTTAGCAACAAAGCAAATGCCATTTATACTCACATTTTGGAGTTTCATTTGCAAAACGCTGCTTCTCTCTCTGAACTCTGTTTGATGGTCGTGGAGCCCACTGGCAACTTTTCTGCAGTGTGTGCTCTATACCACCACATATGCACCATGGGTGGCAGATTGTGCATCCATCTTTTTGTGCATTTAAACACACGGTTTTGGAGGTTTTTGGCGTGCACCAGAGTTTTGCCGCCATTGTTGCTGTTTCTTGTGCCATAACTATCAGATTGATGCCGCATAAAATAGCGGAGTGGGTCAATACATCCCACAGATCACCCCTCCCCACTTGGTTTTGACCTCCCGTCAAGGGGAAGTCGGGAGTTTGGGATGTTCTTTTCAGTCTATGTGGAGAAATTCAGTCGCTTCTCCCGTCAGTGATTGAGGCGACCCGCTCTCCTTGCTGGTTCTGGTTGGCAGTATGGAGCAACACTCTGGGCTCCTTAGGTTTTTCCTCCCGGTCCCCGAGTGGTCCTCCTTGGTGATTCTTGGGATGATTCTTAGTTCAACTGAGTCCTTATGCTAGAAAATAGAACATAGCAGGTTATGGAAATATTCCCACTACTGTGTCCACACATCTTCGGGGATGTCAGCAATGGGAAAGACACTTGCATTCCTTAACAATTGGCAATATTCCCCATCTATGTTTACTAATGGTCTTAACAGGTGGATTCTGTAGGTGAGGCCTGGGATGGTCACCTCTGCTCCATTTCTGAAATTCCATTTCCTACTGTAGCACTAGTGCTGACCGGAAGGCTTCCTTTAGGTTTGCCAGGACCCTGAGATTTACTCTCCAGTTGGGACCGGGATTGGCAATAGCTAGGGTCCAAATTAATCTCAAGTTGGTTGAGGAGGTCAGGGCTCATATAAAAGGTGGAAGGAACACCTCGCACAACCCAACAAGTATGCATTATGCTTTGTCATTCCTGAACATTTTGATCATACAACTGCTAAGCAGAAGATGTTTGGAGCAAGGCATTTCCAGGTCCCGTACCCATTGCTGCACTGACTCTACGGCGGGTAGGGTCTGGCCTTTTGCAAGTTTTTTGAATAATGCTCCTCTGATGAAGGTTTCTTCGCTATTCAAGTCAACTCGGGCAAGGACAGACTCCTTCCTGTCATTTAAGTGAATCGGGAGGAAGAACTGTTCACCCTTTTTCAGAATGCCAGCTAAGTTTTGTGCTGGTTTGATATCAATTTTGGCTATGGACTTGGGATTTTCGGATTTTTCATTAGTATAAAATGTCAATGTATCTCCCTCCAGGGTGGAATGCCACTTGAGACTGGAAGGGAAACTGATTTGCAGAAATGGAGAGGAGTTCTCATCACTGTTTGGTGGTCCCACCGCTATGACGGTGACTTTGGGTGTGTCATTGTTTTGAAAGTAGAACCTAATTTGGTCCGGTTTTTGTTCAACCAAGTTGGCTTGTGCCATTTAGACTCACATGGTTGATGGTTTGTTTTAATTTAATTGGCCTGTGAGTCTGGGTCCAGAGGACCTTGTTTACACAATCTATGAGGGGAGACAGCCTACGGAGGATGTCATTCCCTAATAGACAGGGGTTTCCTCTGGCACGACAACTAGGACCGGGTGCTTCATTTTGTGTAGCCCAATTTTAATTTCCAGCTCTGCAGACCCTTCAACAGATCCTCTTTGACAGCAAAGTTGCTTGGTATCCATTGCCCACCAGTGCTGGAATTGCACATTGCCCTTGCATTTGGATGGAGACGTAGAATCTACCTCCCTTCTCTTACAATGGGCAAAGGTAATGGGTGCTCTTGGTAAGCTTGATGGTCAATTTGCCCCTTTCTGGAGGCAGTCAACAGAAGTGGTTGGTTAGGTTTGAGATTCCTCTTGTTTTGCCTCTGGGTTGCTTCCCCCTTCTAGCAGGCGGCCCCTAGAAAGGAGTTGGATGGTTTGGGAATCTGAGCACACAGTTTCATACACAGTGATTAGAGGAGCTTGGGCTCCTCCCTTTCTGATTCGGGGCTGCACCCCCCTTTTTGGAGACAGTACTCAGAATAGCTTTGGGGAGCCATGGACTCTTCTTTCACCGGTTCTGGGCCGCCCCCCCTTTTTAGAGGCAGTTCCCAGAATAGATTTGGGCATGATCCTTTGTGGGAGCTTGGGGATCTGCAAAAAAACAAGACAGTTGGATATGAGGGGAGTTTTGGGCTCCCCTGGTTCTGCTTATGGGCTGCCCCCCCCTTTTGGAGGCAGTCACCAGAATCGGTTTGGACCAGGTGATTTTGTAGCTGGTCATTCTGGGGCTCAATGATGGGTGGTTTTAACTCGGTCCCCACATCTACCCAATCTTGACCAGGATTTCTTGGGACCCATTTTTCTTTGGGAGGAGTTCCCCCATCCCTTAAGGAGAAGAGGGTTTTCCTAGAATCCTCTGAGGACCCCTCTTCTTCAAATTGGAAGGTTCAAACCTCCTCCACAAAATGGGTCTTTTTAGGCACTTTATTTCTCCTACACGCCTTCTGTTCCTTAGGTTGCAGACTTTCGGGGGCATGAAATTCTGGTTCCTTTTCCTGGGTTTCCAGGGGCTTTTCAGAAGTGGGGAAGGAGCTTCCTCTAAATCTTTACGCCCCTCTTCCCCCTGTGCCTCCTCCCTGGGAACCGGTGGGTTGTCGGGGTTCTCTCCCTGTCATTGCTCTGGAGTATCAGACCCTTGATTTGAGGTGTTCTGAGTCACCATGTTCATCTGAGGGTTCTGCTGAGCCCTCAACATGCAACCCAGATCCTGTGCCAAGTTCTGGACCTGGCGCTCCAGTTGTGACACCCGCTCTGGCTGGTATGGGGTTCTCTGGTCTACCCTAGGTTAATCAGGGAAGAATAACTGTCCCTTTTCCCATAATACCCTTGGTTGGGATAGTTTTGGTACCCCTCCACCCTTGGCCTCCCCTCTCCCAGATTGGGCTGTATGGGCTCAGGGAAGTGGGGAAAGAAAGAAGGGTTGTTTTGGGGGTTGATGTTTGGCGGGTACCGGGGAAAGAAACTCAACCCGGTATTTGGAGGATGACTGCCCTCCTGGGGAAAGTTAGGAGGGAAGTTTCCTGGGTTGGCTGCCACATGGTGGATCCCCCCCTTTGGCTGGGGGAGTCCACACATAGCCCAGGATGGGCCTACTGCCCTTGTAACAGGGGCTGATGTAGTCAGGGGTGTTAGGGGTCCCATTTGTGGGGTTACCTCCCTGAATCCCTGTTTGGAATTTGCCCGAGGGCCTTCTGGATCTTTGGTTAGTAGGATTTTGCGCAGGAATGTTTTTAGGCCCCCCCATCTCCAGATCTAAAATGGAGGCAACCTTCACCTCTGCCATCTTAGCAGCAGCAGGGGTGTTGGTTGGTTTTGGACTTTTATTGCCACTTTTATTTTCTACTTGTTTCTGCACTTCATAAATGCGAGTTGCTTGTTCAATGACCCAGTCTAGTGATCTTTTCTCATGAAAGTCCCTCACCAGCTGGGTCATAATGTATTTAGGGAGTGCATGAAAGAAGGTATTGATGATTTCCCTACTGTCTGTGCGCACCCTCCTGGTTGTCTGTGCAAAGGCACGTTTCAGCTCTTGGACAAATTCTTGTGGGGCCTGGTCTTCCCCACATTGCAGATTGTAGGCCACCTTGCGTGCCTCTTGAGGGTTTCTGTGTATTGAGAAATGCTTTAAAAGGGCCGCCCTATAGGTGGACCATCTTAAGCGGTTCTGATCCTCCAGCCCCACAAAGAAGCTGGAGTATTCAGGGGAAAATGACCACTTGACATACTGAATGCAGCTTTGGCTATCCTTCAGGTGGAAAGTCTCCATCATTTGCTCATACAACTCGAGGTGCTCCCAAACTGAATATTTGGCAATTTTATGGTAGGGCGTTATGACACTCCCAATAGCCTTGATTTGCTTCAGGGGATCTTTCAGTAGGGCCCTCTTAATTTTGTTGGCCTTTTTAGTTTGGTCACCCTTGTCCACTCATCCTCTGACTCAAAGGCACTGCTACCGGAGGTGGCTGTCTGATCCTCTAGGCTCTCCCTAATTCTGCGGGCTTGGAAATGGTTGGCAGAATGTGGGGGCCTAGCCTCTTGAGACCTGTGGGGTTCAGAATAGTCTGCTCACTCTCCCGTGCTCCCAGGATTGGCTGAGTGCACCCCACCCCCACTGCCCTAGCAGGGAAGAGGTTTTTAAGATGCTCTTTGTGGGCCTATTTTCACGTAATTCCCCACCAAATTTGACTGACTGATCCCTTGGTATGTGATATTTCTGAGGATCCAGTTCTCTGATCCTCCACTCACGGGAGTCTCCCTGATCAGAGAGGCTGGCCCTAATACTTGGGAACCTGTACATAGATGCCCGCCCATCCATTTCTGGCAGACGCTGATCTGTCAGTCCCATATCTCCAATTGTATTGAAGTCTACCATCCCTGTGGCGCTTGGTTCATATGCGCCAGTGGACATGAAGATGGCAGAGTCCATGGAACTGAAGGGATTAAAGTCCCTGATGCCAGGGGTCATGAGGTTATGCTCCAGAGTTTCTCTTTCCCACCTTACCTCATCTCTTTCAGCCCCTTTTCCCTGATGAAATGCCAAAATCGGACTCTTTTGCTCCTCTATTAATGCCTTACTGGTCTCTATAATTTGTTCTTGCATGGCTATCTGTTTGAGGAGCCTGTCATTCTTTTCTCAGAGAGCCTCATTGTCTCTCTGTGCTGCCTGCCTGGTTTGGGAATACTGGGCCCATTTTTGCTGCAGGGGACTCGCCTCCTGAGTTTGGTCCTTATTTGTCTGATTGTTCTTTGCCAAAGCATCCTCCACCCGCCTGGTGTGCTCTAACAGCTTTTCATAATCAGTTTTGATTTCCCCGAACTCCTGAAGGGCCAGCTTACTTTCCTCCAACTTTGTTTTTAAATTGCTGACTTCCTGGCCTAAGGCGGTCCTCTCCTGACTTAGAGTGCCCCTCTGTGCAGCCACGTCGTCCCTCTGCTTTTTAAATGCACCAGCTTTCTGGCGCTCCTCATCAAACTCTGCTTGGGATTCTAGGTCTTTAATAATGAATGTATTATTTTCCTCTTTTAATTGGTCTATCTGGTCTTGTAAGACACCATCTTTTGTGCGCAGACTCTATTAAAAGTTAATTGTTGTGCAAGCTTTTGTTGACTCTGTTTTAAAGAGTTAAGCCTTTCCTGACACTCTTTTTGTAGTGTCTGTACCTGGGCATCTAGCTCTGCATTCTTTTGCAGTAAGAGAGCCAGATCCTCTTGGAGTTTGGTGACATACTGCCTAGCCTCCGTTTCAGATTCTTTCATATCCTGGAGCCTTTGCTCTGCAGAGTCCAGGTTGCTCTGTATTGTCTGCAGTGCTTCCCCTTCCCTCTTAGTCAAATCTATATTGTCTGCATACTTTTCCTGTATGACTCCTATGTGGAGGTACAGGTAGGCTGCTATTTTGGCAATTTTACACTGCTCCTCTTTTATTTTAGGGGCCATATACAATTCGCTAAGTGCTTGATGTAGTGTACCCTTGTCCTGCCAGGTATCAAGGTTGATTCCAGCAATTCGTTGTTTTATTCCCTGCAGCCATACCTGTTCGTCCTGCTCTGGCCATTCATCCCAGACAAACAATTTATTTAGGTCTGTTCCCTAGCAATATTAATTTCCACTGGGGTCGCCATTCCGGAAATATTAATTTCTTTCTGACTTATCTCAGGGTTCTTTTACTTTTGCAAACAGGCCCATTACCTTTTAGTATTTCTTTTGAGGGGTGCTTGTACAGTGTAGCACAGTATGGCAACCAACAAGGTGTATGTACCCCTTTGGCTAGCATGTAACTCGCACAGGCGTTTCCCTCCACACGGGTGCATAGTGATTGTATACATGCAAATACTGCACATCCGGGTGTCACTGCATGTAATTGGAGGAAAGGCCCTTAGCACGTACACGCGTAAGTGACGTCGCACGTGTGGGCTGCGTTAAAAGGTACACGTAGGAAGCCATTTTCTTGTACGTGCTTTTTGTGGAGAGTGAGCGGGTGATTCTTGTACTTCTTGTCGGTTCACACGCGATTACTTCACAACGGTTCCAGTTCGTACTCCTTGTATACTCAGACAGCATTCAATTCTTCTTTTGGCGGGTGTGTTGCCATCGCGCACATGCACGTCTTTTTTACATTCTTTTTCCAGGCAGACAGTGAGTCGCGCATATATTTTTCAACTGTGGTTGCCCCCGTGTGTTGCGTACCAATTCAGAGGTCATTGCATCCTGCATGTACCAGGCGTACGCTTATTTTTGTGTTTCTGGGTGCCACAGCGTAGTGCGCGTTCTTTATTCCATGCATGTGGGCTACCAAGGGTCACATGCACATTAAATTCTGTTTTCGGGGTGCCTGAGCGTTGCGTGACCCGTCATCTTCCCCCAGGGGTCACAGACAGCCTTGCTAGAGCACTAGGGTATGTATTCCATCTAGTACCCTGCCCCCTTCACCCCAATTGCCCAGGACAATTGTTTACTGCACCTCCTATTCACACAAGAATATCAGTGCCATGGTTGGGAGGCGACCAAGTGGTAAGGAAGGCAAAGGTGGCTGACCATCAAGAGGTGTCTGTGGTAGGGGACGTGGCCAGGATGTGCAGGGTGGCCCAAGAGGCCAATGTGTGGAGGACCAATCAGGGACACCTATCCCCCCTCCAATGGGTTGGGGAGATGCAGCTGACACCATCCCTGCTCAGGCCTTGTTAACCCGGCCCATATTGTTGACCAAACTGGCACAGGATGACTCACAGACCGACTTCCGTGTCACCAAGTCAAAGCCATGTGTGGCGGTGAAAGTTGCTGTCACCAGGCCACGTGGATCTGGGGTAGCAATGTCATCTGCTGCCCCAAGTAGCCAGGGTGAGGAGGCTGCAGGGGCAGCTGCAGCTCAATTCACCCCAGCTCCGAGTCACCCAGCCAGGACAGTGTTGGTCCAAGACCATCACACCAAGGTTGGTCATGCCAACATCACCCAGCAGCCAATGCCTGCATTGAGACCTTTGGTCATCGTGCCTTAGGCTTCTTCCAGTGCCCAGTCCACCTGCGCTTCAGCCCCTACAGACCAGAGCAGCGTAAGCCACTCAGGGTCTGCACCACCTCTCAAGAGGTAGAAGAGTGCTCTTGCGGTACAGGCTGGGACCCCAGACACGGCTCTCCCCTCCGGCACATCAAGGAAGCGGAGTTTCAATGATGTGGAACTAGACGCACTTGTGGGCTACGTGTTGGCCAAGGGCCACAAAATGCTGATGACTGCAGGGTGCAAGACTACGACTGCTCAACATGGGGCCCACTGGCAGTGCATCGCGACCAGATTAGTTACCTTGGATTCGTGAGGTGCACAGCTGATGATTGCTCTAAGCGGTGGATTGACCTCAAACGCAGAGCAAAAAACAAGCAAGCTTCCAATCATGCCTCTACTCTGGTGACTGGCAGTGGGTCTCCACCAGAGGACGAAGTACTCACAGAACATGAGCCAATCGCTGCAGGCTTCATCACAGAGGATAAGATCCAAGGCGTGGGAGACCTACCAGATCTTGAGCCAATGTCCGGTGAGTGGACATGCATGTGTGTGCAAACCATGTGTATGTTGCTTGGGTGATGTGTTCTGATTGAGTGCCAGGTGAGTCTGTGTAGTCATGACTGCTATGGGTCACCCATGTGGTGCCTCCAAACCATCCCCCGTCCTTGGGTTTGGGTTTTACAGTATCCCTTCTGACCGCAGTTAACAATTTGCACTTGATTACTGCACTTGCCCTTCAACTGCCATCATGCCACAACATTGTTCATACTGTTTTCCTGTTCATTCTGCCTGATTGATGGAATCCTTTGCATGATTAACACACATTTTTGTGCCATTCTGCCCCAAATTCAACATACTTCAGACATTGATTTCACCCCACAATGCCCCACATTTGTTTACTTATTATGGGAATGATTTCATCAATCAGGCTGATTGAGTATTGTGCACCTACACATTCCCTGCACACAATCGCTTCGGGGCCCTGTTTGAATGTTCAACATGACAATTGTTTTCTGTCATGTCCAAGTGACCAACCATTGATGCATCCATGTGCGTGCCATCACTGTATTAGTGAACACTGGTTTTGTTGCAGCGTGTGGCACATGTACTCTTTCATACTCTTTTCCATATACTATTTCATGATGTCCATGTCACATGGATGGGTGACAGTACTGATTTGCTACCATCTGGGTGTCCTCTTAAAATCTGCCATGGCTATGGCTATGCTACGTGCCAGCTGTGTGCTGGCATGTGTCATGTATGTGGATTGTCCAGGCAACTCACAGGCTAATGTGTGATGCAGGTGCTATGCAGAATGCAACACATGTGTTGCTTTTTCATCTTGGAGTCCTCCGTGTCTGCTTTTTGTCTCCCCTTCCACTTCATTGCCAGTGTATGCATGTCAGAGTTATTGTCATGTGGGACATGTGTCATTTATGTATTCAATGTGTACCTCGTGATGCCTAAGTGTGTGGGCTATGCTGCTCATGCCTGTCTTCATTACTTTTCTATTATGTTTTTGCAGGTGATGAGGCACTAGATGCTGTTGAGGAGGAGGAGATGGCACAGAGGCAGGAGTACTCACAGCCACAACCAGGCACCAGTGGAGGACGTGGGGTGGTGGTGGGTGAAAATCCATTACTACTACAGACCATCCTGTCCACGGGTGTCTCTGGGTATACCTCCAAAGACCTCTATGGCTCAGGTGCTGAATCTGACATTGAGACAAATGTTCCATCGCAGGTGAGTGTTTCTGGCAGGGATGCTATTCTGTCCAACTCTCCTGCAATGGGGTAGACCCCTCTATGGGGCATTCAGTGATGGAAAGTCCACCTGTGCCGGTTACTGATGCAGGGTCACACTCCACTATATTTGCTCCTGTTTCTGGGCCAGCAGATCAAAGGAGGAATGCAGTCGTGCAGCGTCAGGACGTGCCAGCACAGCAAGGTGCACATCACCTTGCCCCAAACAGGTGTGGTGCCCGCCAACACGGTGGCCGTGCGCCACCAGGCAATACTGTGTGGGAGAACTCCATGTATACTCTAGCAGCACAACAGGGGGCATTGTGTGAGATGATGGCTCAGGCCATGGATAGGGTGGCCACTTCCATTCTCCCCCCTAAAGGCAGGTGGAGCTCCAGCAGCAGGCAACAAAGTCCATGTGCCGCTCACACAGGGAGGACATGTTGGCGTCCAAAAGGGACCGACGGGATGGACTGGAGACTCTGCGCACAGCCATATCTGCAGAATCACAGGCCCACAGGGATGCCCTGAGGTTAGAACAAAGGTCCCTCAGAGATACTCTGGGTGCACTTGAGGTGTCCTAGAGTACAAGGTCAGAACAGCAGCTGGAGCAGTTAACATGCACACTCTCAGCTAAGCTCCAGGTAACCCGCGAGGAGATCCGGAAATCACGCCAGGCATTGCAGGCAGAAATGCATGCTACCCGTGAGGTGCTGCATGGGGATCTCCATACCATCATCCTACAGAACCAAACCTTTCAGACCCACATGCTTGCTGCCATGGAGGAGCATGCCATGGAGGAGGCATGGTCTGCCTCCCATATCACGCACACCTTGTAATGTACCACCAGAGGATGATGACAGCGACAGCAGTTCTCCCTCTGTAGGGTAGCCGTGCACGCCATGAGCCCATGGAGGGTTTTTATTTTTTTTTCTCAACATCCACCAACATGGGTGTGTTGGGGTGCACCCTGTACCTCCTCCCTCCTGGGTGCCCCCCCTGGTCGACACATGGCCATTTTTGATATTTTTTTAAGTTTTTTTCATATTTCATTCCGAATTGCAAATTAGAATTAGACCTTAGTTCATTCATTATCTTTTTTTCTTCTTCTTTTTTCTATTTATTATTTTCATTTTCATTTTCATTTTTAATGTGTTTTTTATTTTCATTTATTTTTTTATTTAAATTGTATTCTGATTTTTATTTTATTTATTTGGTTTACTTTTCATTTACTTTTTCTTTTCCTTTATTTAATTTGCATTTGCTTTTTTTTCATAACCATTTTCTTTCAGATTGTGAATTTATGTTACAGTGTGTTGCTTTGTGTGGTTCCCGTAGGCATCCACTGTCTATTCCAGCTGGACTCATGCAGGCTTGTCCTGTCTTTGGGTTAGAAACTTGGGTTCCTGACACACATGCCCCTCCTGCTTCCCCTTTCCATGGCCTCGCAAAGGGTGTGACCAAGTGACAGTAACTTACACAGAGGCATTGGGCTCCCATAAGTTCTGTGGGCAGTCTGTAGTCCAAACTGTGTATACATCCCTAGTGGGGATTGGAGTTGATGTATCCACTACATGGTTGATTTGTATATAGTATTACATAGAGGACTTTTTGCATATATACATGTAGCTTCTTCATGTCTTAACAAGCCCGTCTCCATTGCATATGCAGTTCATGTTGTATGCAGTACACTACCACATTTGCCTACCAGCAACACACTGCAGTTGGAAGGGGTCGATGTGCTGCCTTTGTCAGGTTGTGACACTTGCACTACTTGAATGTTTTACTGTCATACATTGCCACTGTTGGATCCTGTACTAATGTTTTGTCTTGCTGGTAAGTATTTGTTCATGTGTGCTGTTTTTTTTTTCATTAGTGAGAGGAAATTGTCTCTGGCCTGTTTCCATTTGGGACAGTGCACTTTGTGACACTTGTGTCACGTGTTGTGCATTCATTTGGTTGCTTTCACATCGCATGCCATGCCATGGTATGTTGGGTAGCTGAGATGGGGTTAGAGAGGAGTTGGGTGACATGCAACTATTTGGTTGTAGTATTTTGCAAGGGGGTAGTCCTTCATGCTGCATGAATGTGTGCCTTTTACTGACACAGCATTGGGTGTTTTTAAGTAACTAGGGGTGCACACAATGTAGCACGTCCATGTAAACAATCTCAGGGTGGTATGGTTGTGACAGTTGACTGTCCCTTTTGTCATCATCATGAATTGTCAGCTGGTAAGTGCCAGGCCTGTGTGCACTCCGCAGGGGTGGGATTTTAGGTGAAGAAATTTGCCACAAGCTGGGTAAGGGCTGCCTCACCACATGCCCTTTCACCTCCCATGCGCAGCGGGCGTGCATGTGGTTGGGGATGTGGGGGCACCACCATGTCCACCGGCACGCCCTGCCGGGTTGCAACATTGTGCAGGACACATGCTGCCACTATGATCTTGCACACTACTGGGGGCACATGTAGCAGCTGCCCAGCAGAGCAGTCAAGGAGGCAAAAGCGTGACTTAAGCACTCCGAATGTGCGCTCCACTATGGCCCGTGTTGCAAAATGGGCTGTTTTGTATCTTACCTCGGGTGGTGTGGTGGGGTTTCGCATTGGTGTCATCATGTAGGTGCTCAGAGGGTAGGCACTGTCCCTGGTGAGGTGATAATGGTTGTCATTAGTTGGGTTCTCCCATTTCTCAGTTTCTGATATGCCTGCATGTGCAGTCATCTGCATGTTGATGGAATGCCAGTGCTTGTGGTTTTAATAGATGTGCTCAGTGTCCCTGGGAGGACATAGAGCCACATGGGTGCAATCAATGGCACCTAGCACTTTGGGGAAGTGTGCCACCCCGTAGAAGTCCTGGACAATGGCCTGCCTTTCTGCAGGTTTTCTGTGCATGGATATGTCCCTGCGGACTGAGGAGTGTGCAGTCATGATCGCCAACACCTGGTGTAGGTAGCGTGACTGCGTGGCCTGTGCGACACCCCCAACTATGGCACTTGTCTGCATAAATGACCCAGTAGCCAAGAAGTGCAGTACATTGAGCACCTTTTCCAAGGGGCTCAGTACTTGGGAGCACAGGGTGGGTGATGTGAGGTCATCCTCCCACTCCCTGACCAGTTCTAGGATTATTAGTGGTGGAAACCTGTACCTCCCATAGACCTGGTCATCAGGCATCCCAAAAAGGCTGGTCCTTGGTAAAAAAAATGTGGGGCCTGGCTATCCTCCTCCTCCTGCGGTATCCCACGACCACTTTTGCGAGGAATGGTATATTCATTGTAGTGTATGAGCTTGTTTGTTGTTTGCGTGCACTTTTATGCTCCGCGGAGCTGCTTACGCCTGCTTCCTGCTGGCGTACGTGTTTCCAGATTAGCACGTCTTTTTTGGCACACGTGTTTTTCACTGTTCGATTCAATGAATGCGTGTTGTTAGCGTGCTTGTGGGAGTTGTGAGCATTTACCTCGGGTACTTCCCCCGTAACGCCCACATTTTCACGCGTTGTTCCCCATTCTGTGTGTTACGCCCCGTGTTCCGCCCCCATTTCTTGTGTGCGCTACACGTTGTGCGCTTTCGCTGTGTGCGTCGCGCACAGGGTTTAGTGACGTATGCGCCTGTGTGCACCACCCACGGATTTGGCGCACATCCCAGGGCTTACACGTGCAGCTCATTCCATGAATCAACGAATGGCTGCGTGCACGGCTTTAGCATGCATGCGCTGTGATTTTCACGCTTGCGCTCCCCTTTTCGGCGCACATTTATTCCATGAATTACCCTGTAGGTATTTGGGAAGTTCATTGATGGCCTGTATATCAGCATTGCAATGGATATTCATGGAGTATTTTGATTTCTCTTTGATAGTCTTCAGCCAATCATTCCTTTGCAGCTTTATTTTGGCATGTTGAGGACGTTGTATTAACATTTGAAGAGAAATGTCTTCTTTTAGCAATTCCTCTTTTAGAGGTTTTATCCACTTTTTCAATTTGGTGCTGTTTATTGTGTCATCTGTACATTGCAGCATTTGAATAGCTTGTGTGTCTTAATTTGCAAGCATCTTTCGCAGTAGATCCAATTGGTAATTCATAGAATTTTGCGCAAAAGTGGTGCACACGGCTGGCGCACAGTGTGCGCGTGCAAATGTCTGTGCCAGCCGCGTGCGCTAAAATCGATTTCCGCGCACAGCGTATTCATGGATTTTAGCCTCCAAAACCAGCCGTGGCGCAGAGTGGCGCAGCGACCCTGCAGCAGCGCCAGTTACGCCCCCAAGAATGCCCTCGCGCAAGGAAAAGCCATCAAAATTCCCAATTCATCGCAAAGGGCTGTGCTAACCCTGGACCAGTTCCCAAGGCTGCCAAACAGCAAACTCCAAGCGGGGAATGTGTATTCCAGGGGTTCGCGGGAAGTTTCACACATGATTGTCCTGGGTACGTGTACATCAGGGGTGCGTGTGAAGTAACACACGCGATTCCATCAAGGCACGTGTATTCCAGGGGTGCGCGGGAAGTATCACACGCAAAATCAGCAGGGTACGTGTATTTCAGTGGTGCGCAGGAAGTATCACACACGATTCCATCAGGGTACGTGTATTTCAGGGGTGTGCGGGAAGTATCACACGCGATTCCATCAGGGCACGTGTATTTCAGGGGTGCGCTGGGAGCACTACACGTGAATTGCTGTGTGGGTCCTCCCAGGTGTTCCCTCTACACCCTCCACGGCCCCTGCAGCCAGCCCACACCACAGGGGACTACCCTGCACCCCTGCTCATGTCCTGCAGGCAGCCCATCCACCATGGCCATGCCCCCCAGCCAAGCCACATGTCACCTTGCACTACTGATCAACAACGCATGTCTCCCAGCACCCTCCCCCCCCAGCACTGTGGGGCACCTGCCAGCAGGCCCCCACACATGTCCAACTCATGTCCCCCTGCACCCCCACCTCCCAGCACTGTGGGGCACCCTCCACCAGGCCCACACTCATGTCTCCCAGCACCCCCAACCCCCAGCATCCAGAGGCACCCTCCACCAGGCCCCCACTCCTTTCTACCACCCCCCCACCCCCCAGCAGTGCGATTCGCCTGTGTACGTGTATATCAGGGTTGCGCGTGTAGTCTGACACGCAAATTCATCAGGGTACGTGTATTATGAGTCCGCGTGAACTTCCACACGCGATATCAGCAGGGTACGTGTATTACGGGGTTCGCAGGAAGTTCCACACACGATTGCCCTGGGTACATGTATTTCGGGGTGCACGGGAAGTTCCACACGCGATTTCAGCAGGGTACGTGTATTCCAAGGTGCGCGGGAAGTACCACACGCGATTGTCCTGGGCACGTGTATTTCGGGGTGCGCGGGAAGTTCCACATGCAATTTCAGCAGGGTACATGTATTCCAAGGTGCGCGGGAAGATCCACACGCGATTGCCCTGGGCACGTGCATTTCGGGGTGCGCGGGAAGTTCCACACGCGATTGTCCGTGGTGCATGTATTCCGGGTTGCGCGTGAAGTTTCACACGTGATTTCAGCAGGGGACGTGTATTCCAAGGTGCAAGGGAAATTCCACACACGAATCCAGCAGCCTATGTGTATTCCGGGGGTGCTGGGCAGTCCTACACATGAATCGGCCGTGTGGGTCCTCCCAGCTGTTCACTCTCCAGTCTCCACGGCCCCTGCAGGCAGCCCACACCGCAGGGGACTACCCTGCACATGTCCAGCAGGCAGCCCATCCACCATGCCCATGCCCCCCAGCCAACCCTCATGTCACCTTGCACTACTGCCCACCAACGCATGTCCCCCTGCACCCCCACCCCCCAGCATCCAGGGGCACCCTCCACCAGGCCCCTACTCATGTCCCCCTGCACCCCCACCCCCAGCTCTGTGGGCCACCCTCCACCAGGCCCCCACTTATGTCCCCCTGCACCCCCACCCCCCAGCACTGTGGGCCACCCTCCACCAGGCCCCCACTCATGTCCCCGTGCACCCCCACCAACCAGCACTGTGGGGCACCCTCCACCAGGCCCCCACTCATGTCCAACTCATGTCTCCCAGCACCCCCACCCCCCAGCATCCAGGGGCACCCTCCACCAGCCCCCCCCTCATGTCCCCCTGCACCCCCACCCCCCAGCACTGTGGGGCACCCTCCACCAGGCCCCCACACATGTCCAACTCATGTCCCCCTGCACCCCCACCCCCCAGCACTGTGGGGCACCCTCTACCAGGCCCCCACTCATGTCCCCCTGGACCCCCACCCCCAGCACTGTGGGGCACCCTCCACCAGGCCCCCACTCATGTCCAACTCATGTCTCCCAACACCCCACCCCCCAGCATCCGGGGGCACCCTCCAACAGGCCCCCACTCATGTCCCCCTACACCCCCAACCCCCAGCTCTGTGGGCCACCCTCCGCCAGGCCCCCACTCATGTCCCCCTGCACCCCCACCCCCCAGCACTGTGGGGCACCCTCCACCAGGCCCCCACTCATGTCCAACTCATGTCTCCCAGCACCCCCACCCCCCAGCATCCAGGGGCACCCTCCACCAGGCCCCCACTTATGTCCCCCTGCACCCTCACCCCCCAGCACTGTGGGGCACCCTCCACCAGGCCCCCACTCATGTCCAACACATGTCCCCCTGCACCCCCACCCCCCAGCACTGTGGGCCACCCTCCGCCAGGACCCCACTCATGTCCCCTTGTACCCCCACCCCCAGCACTGTGGGGCACCCTGCACCAGGCCCCCACTCTTGTCCCCCTGCACCCCCACCCCCCAGCTCTGTGGGGCACCCTCCACCAGGCCCCCACTCATGTCCCCCTGGACCCCCACCCCCCAGCATACAGGGGCACCCTCCACCAGGCCCCCACTCATGTCCCCCTGCACCCCCACCCCCCAGCACTGTGGGGCACCCGCCACCAGGCCCCCACTCATGTCCAACTCATGTCCCCCTGCACCCCCACCGCCCAGCACTGTGGGGCACCCTCCACCAGGCCCCCACTCATGTCCAACTCATGTCCCCCTGCACCCCCACCCCCCAGCATCCAGGGGCACCCTCCACCAGGCCCCCACTCATGTCCCCCTGCACCCCCACCCCCAGAACTGTGGGGCACCCTCCACCAGGCCCCCACTCATGTTCCCCTGCACCCCCACCCCCCAGCACTGTGGGGCACCCTCCACCAGGCCCCCACTCATGTCCAACTCATGTCCCCCTGCACCCCCACCCCCCAGCACTGTGGGGCACCCTCCACCAGGCCCCCACTCATGTCCCCCAGCCAACACGTCATCGCAATCTATATCCCTGGGCCTTATGGGCAGCCTCCAAATGCCAAACACCCACCCAAGTATTGCATCCACCCACTTAGAAATGGCAATTACATGATACAACCCCAATGCCAAGTTTGTAAATGAACACATGTCCTTCACATACACACAATGGGTGTCAGTGAATGTCAAAACCCATATCATGATATGCATGAAACCAATGAGATGGTACTACACATTGAAGTTTGAAGAAAAAATATGTATTAAAAGCAACATAAATTGAATCAAAAATAAACAAACGAAAATGGGAATTAAAAAAAAGAAAGCAGCATGTGCGTAAAATAATATAAAACCACAAATCATAATCCAAAGGAAAGGTGTCCAAAGTCACTGTTCACAAAAGTAAATCCAATGGAAAATTAAAATCGAAAACCATTGCTCCATGGGTAAATTATAAAAAAAAAATAGAAAATCCAACAGTCAACTATATACAGATAAACAATCCAGGGTCCATGATCCCAACTGAAGAAATGAAACCTATCTAATAACACTACCTAATAAAAAAAAAACTATACACAAAAATGTTGCCCATTGTCCAAAAGGTCCAAAAAAAATGCAAAACCAAAGGAAACCTAACACTAACTACAGAATTATTTACAAGGGCAGCGGGCCAGTCCGACGGCTCACTTCGGGATGTTCCGGGCCAGGGCATCATCGAACTCCTGCTCAATGTCCCGGAGGTGGTCCTCCTCCATGGCCCCGCGGGTCCGCAGGGCCGTCGACATGTTCATCTCGGCCCGCCTCAGGGCCCGCCGCATGGAGTTCTCTGCCCTGACCATCGTGAACCGTTGTTAGGGAGAATTCTCTGTTTAGGCTAAATTTCCTAACCTAGTGAGTCCCCCAGCAGCTTTGCTGGATTTCGGGAGTTTGTTTTTTCCATCCTGCCAAGAGTGAGACTCTTTTTCTCCCACTCTTGGACATGAATGTGTGTAATTCCTTTGAATGTCAATGTGTTCTATGGGCTATGGGGACTTTTACTCCATAGGGTCTCATATGTTTTGCTATGTGTGTTACAACGCACCCTCCGTGCCGTAGCACTGGGGCGTCCTAGCGGACCTCCATCATAGACTCCATACCCGGGGACTGACTACTGTCTCCCCGGGCATGTAAAGTCACCATTGGCTTTACTAGACCTAAATTTACTAACAGAACTAGTACACACCATCTTATTGTGGACGTACTAGTAGGGGTAATTCGATTACTCCTAGGTCTGTTATTCGAGGGGGCACTGTCCCGTCCCCCCTCGTCGAGTTTTGGCTGGTGGCAGTGGAAACTACTTGTTATATTCGACCCCGAATATAACCCTATGGGATTCTACCCATTGTTGGAGATTGATACTTTTCCTCGTTAATCTCTAACATACCACCTATTTACTTATCTTAAATAAGTCTATCGGATGGTATTTTCATGACATGAGTGGGGGCCTGGTGGAGGGTGCCCCTGGATGCAGGGGGGTGGGGGTGCTGGGAGACATGAGTGGGAGCCTGTTGGAGGGTCCCCTGGATGCAGGGGGGTGGTTGTGCTGGTAGACATGAGTGGGGGCCTGGTGGAGGGTGCCCCTGGATGCAGGGGGGTGGGGGTGCTGGGAGACATGAGTGGGGGCCTGGTGGAGGGTGCCCTACAGTGCTGGGGGTGGGGGTGCAGGGGGACATGAGTGGGGGCTTGGTGGAGGGTGCCCCTGGATGCAGGGGGTGGAGGTACAGGGGGACAGGAGTGGGGGCCTGGTGGAGGGTGCCCTACAGTGCTGGGGGGTGGGGGTGCAGGGGGACATGAGTGGGGGCCTGGTGTTGGGTGCCCCTGGATGCTGGGGGGTGGGGGTGCTGGGAGACATGAGTGGGGGCCTGGTGGAGGGTGCCCCTGGATGCAGGGTGGTGGGGGTGCTGGGAGACATGAGTGGGGCCTGGTGGAGGGTGCCCCTGGATGCAGGAGTGTGGGGGTGCTGGGAGACAGGAGTGGGGGCCTGGTGGAGGGTGCCCCTGGATGCAGGGGTGTGGGGGTGCAGGGGGACGTGAGTGGGGGCCTGGTGGAGGGTGCCCCTGGATGCTGGGGGGTGGAGGTGCTGGGTGACATGTGTTGGTGATCAGTAGTGCAAGGTGACATGTGGGTTGGCTGGGGGGCATGGCCATGGTGGATGGGTTGCCTGTGGGACATGAGCAGGGGTGCAGGGTAGTCCCCTGTGGTGTGGGCTGCCTGCAGGGGCCGTGGAGGGTGGAGAGGGAACACCTGGGAGGACCCACACGGCCAAATCACGTGTAGCACTCCCCGGCACCACTGAAATACACGTACCCTGCTGAAATCGCGTGTGAAACTTTCCGCGCACCCCAAAGTACACATACCCAGGCCAATCGCATGTGAAACTTCCCGCGCACCTTGAAATACACGTACCCTTCTGAAATCGCGTATGAAACTTCCTGCGCACCCCAAAGTACACATACCCAGGCCAATCGCTTGTGGAACTTCCCGCGCATCCCAAAACACACGTACCCAGGCCAATCGCGTGTGGAACTTCCCGTGCACCCCAAAGTAACCTACCCAGGCCAATCGCGTGTGAGCCTTCCCACGCATCCTGAAACACACGTACCCAGGCCAATCGCGTGTGGAACTTCCCGCGCACCCCGAAACACACGTACCCAGGCCAATTGCGTGTGGAACTTCCCGCGCATCCCGAAACACACGCACACACTTTTTTTCACACAGCGGGTGTCCGTGTTTGTCGCGTACCCCTTTGCACGTAATTTGTCCTAGAGGGCCACAGTATGGGACATTCATCATAGCTGTATATAGGTGCTTTTTGTTAGCGCACATTTTGGCGCACATTTATTTCAGGCGCAGGGACGCTACCGACTGCTTTCTTGTGGCGGACGTGTTTGGTCCTGTGCGCGTCTTTGCCCGTGCGCTGGTTTGCTCTATTCGATTCCATGAATACATGTTGTAGATGAGCGTGTGGGCGTTCCGCGCACTTGCCTCCTGTACTTCCCCCGTGACGCCCACATTTTCACTCGTTCTTCCCCATTCCAAATGTTACGCCCCGTGTTGTTCCCCATTCCGAGTGTTACGCCCTGTGTTCCGCCTATTTTTGTAATGTGCGCCGCGCTATGTGCGATTTCGCAGCGGCCGTGGCGCACGCTGTTGGATGACCCATGCGCCGGCTTGCGCTGCGCACTTTTTCAGCGCACATCCAATATTTTTCTCACGCACGGACTTCCATGAATCGATGTGCGCTGGTTTCCCTGCGTTTTTTGCAGTTGCACTGCGATTTTCGCACTTTTCCTGCGATTCGCACGTTTTAGCACCTCTGCGCCGGAATTATCGGCGCACATTAATTCCATGAATCGTGCCCCCAGTTTTTTCCAAAGGACTATAGAGGCCAAAGTCTGCGTTGCTATTTCGTGCCTTATTCTAGGCACTGGATAGTTCTTTGGCAGTCCCAGAATTTTCCACAAAAATTGAGGCTTCTATTTTTTGACAATTGATATTTCCTGCGATGATCATTGCTTCACTCCCATTAGGTGTCTATAATAGGTTATTATCGGTTTCATGGAAAACTTTCTATATTTTCTGTGCAGGAAACATCCTTGTCTCGCCATAGACTGCATTTTATTTTTGACATTGATTGCCCATTGATTGTTTTTTGGTCCTGGATTGATAGATTAGTACACCAAGATACTAGTTACCTAGAAAGTAGTTACTTCTTCCACTGGTTTGCCATCAATTGAAAACTTCTGGGGCCTTTTTTTTTGGCCGTTGATTCATCAAAGTCATGTATTTCATTTTTTGCATTGATTCGTAGCTCGTTGAGATCCATGTATTCAGCCAATTTTCGCAAGCTCACTTTTAGACCAGATATCATTTTGTCCAATAGTATGATGTCATCTGCGTAAATCAATGCAGGGATCAGAACACAGTTGATTTTTGGTGGATTTAAGGCAATATCTTTCATAGATTCTTCGAAGTCTGCTGTATATAGACTGTAGAGGGTCGCCACGAGCATTTTTTTATCGGAGAAGTGGTCAATCCATCTTTTGATAATCTGATAGTCATTGTCATATTTGAATACAACAATTTGATTGGTTCAATTATCTCCAGTGGGAAATCCCAAGCTGTTAATTTGTTCCATACTTTTTGTCTATTTATGGGGTTGAATCCCATATTAAGGTCGACGAGATATTGCATATACAGTAGACTTTGACATTAAAGATTCATGTTTGATTAAGTTCAAAGTCAAGAGGTTGATGTTGGTACCTACATTGACAGTAAAACCTGTTTGTCTCGTCGCAAATTGGTTGTTTTGATTGGCCCATCCCTTCAATTTCTTGAGGAAAAATGTGGCAAATAATTTGCCCAGAGGGTCGAGGAGAGCAATGGGACGATAGTTAGCTGGATCGCCGCTTGCACTCTGTTTGAAGATTGCTATTAGGGTGGCCTTTCTCCATTAATTGGGATCTGATTTAGTTTGTTTATCAAGATAAGTAGTTGGTCCATCACGTTTGCCCAGGACTCAGGATCTTGTTTTATGATGGTGTTAGACAGGCAGAACTTTTAACTTGAGAATCATTTCCAAAATGTCTTGATTTCCCCATTGTAAGTTCCACTTTTTTGAGATATTCAGTGGGCAGATGTCCAGGACTCGTTCTCTATACAGAGTATAGAAGTGTTCAATCCAGTTGGTTTCTGTCACGTTTGTAACTAGGAGCTGTTGATATTGAGATTTATTATTAAGAAGGATCCAAAGATCTCTCAAATTCGATTTTTAAAGGTAGCCAATATGGTTTCTACATCTGTTTGTAGCATTGTTATTGTATGAGTTTTTTTCCAATTTATGTATGCTGTTTGGCTATTTTTATCTTTTGCTTTTTTTCTACATTGTCATTTTTCTTCACTAACCGTATAGTTTTGCGTAGACCTTTCTTTTTTGCAGCCAATTCAGGATTATAGTGATGTTTATGGGACTTTATTCCTGATAAAGGCTTTGCTTTCTGGAAGGGCAATAAAAGCCATTCATAGTTCAATTTTGTTTCATCCTCCAACTTAGCGTTGTGAAACAGTCTGGGTAATGTGTTTAATTGAGTTGGGTTTATTCTTAATCTTGATAGTTTATTGTTAACTTCAAGCTGCATTACCAAATGCTTCTTAATTTGATGGTTCAAGTCTGTGCCATAAATTGTCACCATATTATGGTCACTTTTGAGGGTTGTTATGGTTTTTACTTTCGTTATTGAATTATAGCCTCGAGTTGATGTATATATGTAGTCAATGGTTGCCCTTGAGTTACCCCGACCCCAAAGATTTGTCCTACCCCAAAGATTTGTCCTACCCTGGCATTGATGCGTTGGGGCCTCAGGGGAGGGGTGGCATTGGGGCTATGCTTTGTACAGCGTTCTGATGTGCTCGTTGATGTGTCCTTCTGTGTCCATTATTTGCGTTGATCTTGCTCAGGTCTGATGGTGAAAATGATGATTCATGGAGTAAGCATGCAGCAAAAAGGCGAGGCATAAACTTGCGGTTTATACACCACCCTTTCACATCTTTCTTTCATGGCCTTTCAAAGAGGTACTCCATTCTGCATTGGGAACCTGTGTAAGGGTTGTGACCTGACTAATCACACTAGGACGAGGTGAGGTTAATATCTAGGAGTCCTTGTGCTGAACAGAGTTGCTTGACTTCGACAGCGCCTCTGCGAATATGAGAAGAGTTGTTACGTGTGAAATAATCCCCAAAGAACATCGAACGGCACGCTACATTATTTCACATTTGCACATTTTCATATTGACAACATAACGCCGGCTCCCACATCGAGATTTTCTACACATGCTATCTGGCTGTCATTAAATACAATTTGAACAAATCAGGAATTCAATGGACTTCCCTAATAAAGTTAAGCCTTCAGCTTGCATGTTTCGGTTCTCAGTGACATCAGCACCAATGACTGTAAATTAGGATACATAAACTTCCCCAGAGATCATAGGTTGATAAAAATGGCCCGTTAGGTACAGAGATAATTCAGTGGTCACTGCATTCAACCATCCGGTAAATAGGGGTGAATCCTTCTAAGTTTAATATAATTATCATTACACTAGGAACTATTAACGACTGTCTGATTAAGCACTTCTACACAGCAAGAAATGTGGTAGCAGGTCATCCCTCAAAAACAAGTAATTATCAATTACATTATGTTTGTTATTAGAGCATAATAATTATATTATTATGAATAATAATATAACGGAGACGAAACACATTGCGGTGCTAGTTACAATAGAAACATAGAAACATGTATTTCAATAATAATAATAGTAATATTTTAAATAAATAAAAAATATACCAAATTATGACAATACAAATAAGGAGAATGATAACTATTGTAAAACACATGCAAGTTCCAAACCGTTGTGTTCTTAATGGCAAAAGAGATGAGGATCGTATCACACACGCAATAATATCTTTCAGTTTATTGATACATTGCCACATACAACGAGGCTTTTCCACTACTTAAGAAAGTAGTTGCTATTCCATAGCATTTTCTATCGAAGCATTCATAAATCCTTCAGGCATAACAAGCGCACAGATTACTTTGACTATACATCACTGCTGCCAGATGCCAGAAGCATCCCACTGAATCGGAAACTTAATTGCAGCCTTTAAAAATGATCAAGGGATTTCTAAAATCAGCATCAATTCAATGCGCTCATCTCCGTTTCGCATATGGCTCTATAAAAGGATGCTGAAAGTATGGAAACAGTGAGAGGGACATCAGTGATCAGTCCACACGAGAGAAGTACATAACGCTTACACAATGGTGGCATTGAAGGTATGGTTGGGGGATGCGGTAATTGCGATGAGCAACGCACAAAGAAGCTGGGGTGATGCATCCTCCCTGGTTTTTCCCTAAATAGCGTGTAGTTCGCCAGCTGCATTTTCGTGCATCTGTTTGATGCATGCCTCAGTAGTGATGCGTAATGTCTATAAGAAGATATCCCTAAATTGCAGCTGTTCTGGTTACATCATTGAATTGCCACGATGGGTCGCCCTGTGGGCCTTTCTGAGGTCCCTGTCTATCTCTGACAGACGCGCTATTGAATCATTCAGGGCAGTAACGATGACTTGCGACGTGGAGAGGAAGTACATATTACAATTCTTCCGAGAATTCACTTGCTGAAACTACAGTTTGACTCTTGTATTTTCACATGCTTGGCTCAGTGTGTGTAGCAGTAGGTGATTGGCTGTTAGGCATCTTTCTAAAGTGCAAAATGGACAATGTAGAACCAATGCAATGTCCTCTTGATAGTAGGAGAAGCTCAACTAGAAAGTATGCTTGCGGCTGATTAAGCTGGAAAGAGCCTGGCATGTTGCAGGTATGTAAACGTGAGGCAGTCCCTATTATTCCTCATTGTTAAAGGAAGTATTTTTTTATACAACAGATGTATTTAGACAGAAAAAGTTGCTACTTTTAGAAATGTGTGTACTTCAGACCATAGGGTGCAACAGAAATTTGTGGTTTCATTTTTGATTTCAGAAAGTGAAGCATTTTTGATTTTCACGTGGACTGTACAACCCCTTCATGCATGTCTCAGCACGAAAGGAAAAACAAACTGTAAAGGAAATACTATGCATCTGTTAGAGTTGGAACCCCAAGCAGGCTGAGCCGTGCTTGGAGTCCGCGGATGCCGAACTCATGGAAGGCCTAACTCCTTCCTTTGCTCAAAAAGAACTCAAGGTCCACAAAAGTAGAAAGGTACAGCTGTGGTTTATTACAGCCAGAAAAACCACAGGGATAACATGCGTGGAGGGAAGTCCATGCACATCTCAGCGGACTCTTGTTCGCAGGCCAGTTTTGATGACGTGTGACGTCACAATTTGCATCACTCTCTAGGCCCTTCTCCAAAACATATCTCCACTCCGGATAGGCTGCTGAGTGGTAGTTCCCATATAGGACCCTATAGAGAGGTGGTGTTTTTGGACAAGGCTGCGTCAGGTGTTAGGATTGGACCATCCCCGAAAACTGCTACTCCAGAATTGTTACAGTGAGCAGGCCCTGTGATTGGTCTATAACCCCCACCATCCACCCCTAGGGTACTGGATTCTAGTTGACTGAGTTGCGGGCCCCCAAGCCTGGGACTAACTCTGTTCCCAGCCTGCAGGTCATCTGTGAACGGTCCATGTGCAATTTTGTGTCTGCAAGGTGCAACTATGTGTCAGCATCATAACTGTGTGTGGACCGTTACGGCCATCAGAGCGCTCCCAACACAGAACTGTAGCATAGGTGTAACAACTTTGTTGCAATTGCTGTCTGGTCCATCAGACAGGTTGTTCTTCTCAGCCACCAATCTTGGCAGCTCCTCAGCTCAGCCAGAATAACGCGCATGGAGACCACATTTGTGAACACAGGAGCGCTGAATTATTCTGTATTTGTCAGAGAGTGCACCTCTCCTGCAGCTGGTGTTACTTTTGTTCAGAGCAAATAATGTCATATGCAACATTGCGACCTTGGCAGTGGCTTTGTTCCCGCTTCAGTGGTTCTGCTTGCATAGCATTCTATGAGGCTTGGGGTCTCCCTCAGTCGATCATGGCCTACTAGATTTCCTAAGCCATGGTCTGGCTTCTACTATAAGTGTCTTCCATAATGTCCGTAGGTTAATGCATCATGGCTGTCAGGTCCCTTGAGTGCTCCTGCCATACCATGGGGTTATTTGCATGTAAGAATCTGCAAGCATTTACACAAGCCATTCTTGCTTCTTGCGTTCCTGTGCTGCTGTAGCAAGCCTAATGGCAAAATAATGAACATGCAGACAGTATGTATATGTCACTGTCCTCTAACTCATATAGCTGCATACCTGTGTTCTTTATGTAGTTGGGTGTGTGAATGTCCAGAGTGTGCGGATGGCACTTGTATTTCATGTCTAACGTAGCTATGTCGTTGTGATGGCTCTAACGACTTGAGGCATGGCTTCTAGGTGCTTTAGTCGATTCTGTCCATGTAGCTGCCTCCAGCTCCTTCTTGTGTATCTTCATCCACTCTATGTAGAGTTCGTACTACTGCAAGGTTGTAGGGTCTGCTAAGAGTGTACCTTTCGTGATAGAAGTCCATCATAGGAGCAGAGGAATTGATGTGAGCTTATATGTTTAGCGGCCATATTGTCTGTGGTGCTTCTTCCATTTGGAGGGTCTTTCGGGACAGAAGGCATAATCTGACCTTCCCTCTTCATATCAAACAGCGATGTAGCATTAAAAGCATGAAAAGGCAGAGGCTGAACATTTCCGGAACAGAAGGGACCAATATTACGTTTCCCTTCTGTACATTAGATTAGGCACTAAACTAGATCCACTATCCACAGCTCACTCCCATTATTATTCCCTTTAAACATCTGAAATATTTTGCCATAACACCAAGAGGCATTGAAACATACTAGCCTGACAGTCTATGGCAATTTCTTTAGATCTGATGCAAAGCAATAATTCAGCCTGTCAAACAATCACCCAGAACATACCTTATTATTTTTATTTATTTATTTATTATGCGCTTAAGCCTGTAGGCTTCCCTAAAGAAGAAATTGTATGGGTGTTCATAGATCACTGGGAGTATGTGATGATGACACCTATATAATGGATTAAGGCAGAAACATATGAGTGGCAGAACATGTGATATTAGAGTAGAATACAATGATAACTTTTTTATTCATTTTTGTATTTTGCATCAATGATTGTGTTTACAATAAAATATTGTAATTATTAGCTATATGTGTATGTATATGGTTGAGCAGTAACATTGAATATGTGGATCTGCTATCCGAGATAATACATATAAGTACTATATCTATTTCAATAAAGCCCATCCGAGTAGCTTGGATGCCTACGCATTATAGGAGCAAGAGCTGGTTATCCACTGTTTGTAGTTGCTAAGTCAATAGCATCTCTGGTTGCATGGTATATCTTTCTATAAGTGGCATAAAAAGGAGGTATCATAGTGAGAAAAACCAAACCATTTTATGGATTAACGTGCGGACCATATGATTGAAGGATGGATTATGAATATCACAGAACAATACAATGACGAACTTGTAGCATCAGTTTTCTCATTAAATGACAACTGTCCACCAGGGACTGGACTGACAGAATGGGGAAAAAGTATTACAACATAAAAATGACTAGTTTGAACACAACTGTATTGTATCTTGATGAGAGAATACTTAAGAAACAAAGTCTTACCAAAATTGTTATTTGATAGAAACCAGACAAGATTGTCCTTGGACTCTAAGTACTTCCTACTCAAATGGAGTGAAATTGCTAATAAGTGTGGCCAAGATTGGTTGGTGCTCATCATTAACACAGCAAGAGATGTAGCAAAGAAATTGAGAGGAGAAAGTGAGAAATTAGAATCAGACAACAAAAACTAGAACACTAAAAGGATAACAAGAAATGACTTGGGATTAATGAAGAAATCAAAGATGTTAAAATGTTCATATTAAATGAATAATTTTAAACATTGTAAACGGATATTAATAACTTCAGACACGAAACAGCACTTCCCTACACAACAGAAGATTTTCCCTGGAAGACCAATACCAACCACGTAAGAATAGTTACAGACAAGTTGTATTCTATGTAACTTCATTCAGCTCAGAAAGTAGTGGGGAAGAAGAGGGAACATCCTGCAGCACAGCAGGACAGGACTGTATATACACAGGTAACAGAGGACAATACAATCGAGTAGGCAGATGATCAAATATCCCAACGTAGAAGTATTTTTTAGTCAGTGCAATAGTCAACTAAATGAACTGGGGGGATCAGAGGTTGAAAACCACACTTAGCTGTCCGCAATGGTGATGAATATTTCTAAACACACAAGAAACCCATCAGAAGAGACTGAACTCAATAAAATATTAGGTTTAGTACACACTAACCCCTACAAACCTTTTGAGTTTTACAGCTTCTAGAGACATGTTAGACTGGCCAATATTTAGAACAAAAGGAATGCACAGGCTCTGGCAATATCACAGTCCTGAGAAGGCCATCCAGGTTTGAAGCACCTAACCATTCACCAGAATGTATAGTATTTGAAAACAAAGTATTGCAAACACTAGAGCAGATAGAACAACACAACAATAAGTGACTGACTAACAATTGTGTAGAAGAAAGAAAGGCCCCTGGTACTCTTAAAACCAATACCAATATTTTTCTTAAGAATGCAGATATGGGCAGATCCATAGTGGTTATGGTTAGACAAAAATGCACAGAAACATGTGTATACCTTCAGAGCTATAGAAACAGCGATGAATAGATAAACATACATCCTTATCCATGTCTAAAAGAAATTATAAAGGACAAGATGGAAGAGCATTGTCAAATGGTGGGATGGGGAACAGGAAAGGGAATTCCTCACACTTGACAACTCATGAGTATCGATTTTCTATGTAACACCCATGAGCCACAAAGACCCTAAAAGGCCTCCAACTAGTCCTACAGTATGAGGCATTGAATATATCCTGGAGTACCTCTCAAAATATGCAAATATTTACTTGATGACACACATACCCAAAGTGGAAGTTATCATACAAGACAGCTCAGACATAATCAGGATAGTTGAAATTATGGACATAGACAAGGTGAGAACCATTCAGATAATGATGGACATTGAGTCCTTCTACAACAAAATGCCACAAGAGGATAGTGGAAGTACTTCATGGGAATCCATGTAAAGAAGCACCTACAGAATGTATCTTCTGGTGCTCTGAAATGACCCTAAAAAGACACTTTTTGTTCTCCATGTTTGATGACAAACTATACCAAAGAATGGGCAATGCAGCCATTGGTGTGCCAGCAGCCCACAATAAAGCTAATCTATACATTAAAGCTGTCAAGAAAATGTTTATATACAAGACTGACAACCCATACCTACAGCACATCATTTAATGCAAGAGATACATTGATGATGTATTTATAGTTTGGCAAGGGAACATACAAGTAACTGAAGCTTTCATAGAATGAATCCAACTGTGAAATACACACTTTAACATTACTGCAACAATGCATTACAAAGAGGTGCATTGTTGGGAATGTGTGCCATATAAAACTCACGGTTCTCTCAAGATGAAACAATATGCTAAACTTACAGAACAGAGTTATTATTATTTTTATATGTTTAGTTTAGTGCAAACTTTTAATAATAAAAATGTTTCCTGCAATTCATCAGGTACATCAAATTTAAAATGACCACCAATACTATCCAATTCACACATCAAATCAAACCAACTCACTGCTTATTACAAAGTCAAAACTTGAGCTAAAAAGTTAATTACCGCAAAAATCATATGAAAGTTATCCACACTTAAAAACATTACCTACCAATGTTCTATTTCCACAGTTTGCATGATCTTATTAATATTTTGCAAAAACATATTTTGCAGTGATTTAAGAGCTCTGCATTCTAAGAGTAGGTGCCGCCCTGATTCTATCATTGCCTGCTCTGTGCAACATCTGCAATACGCCTCACAGGTGGGAATTTTCCCATGCATACTTAACAACTTTCTTGTTGGTATTATATTTAGGCGTAAGCACAGAAATAGATCTTACAAAACCACACAGGGAAATTTTACAGGCATAAGGGGATTTGACCAATGGATATCCTTTCACAGGACAAGTCCAAGGATAGTTTGTACGTACAGTTTGTTTTGAGTATTGATCCCATCTTGTGATTGTATCTTATTTTTGACCTTGTCAGGGTTAGTCACTAGGATCTTCTCAGATAAGTCAAGTAACAACCAACATAGACAATCCTCCTTCCATGTATCCACCTGCCACTCACTTCTCTACTTGTGTCTATGTCTAATTTTTTACAATTAGTTACATCCTAGATACCTAAGGTAATCTTCCAGTAGGCCAGTTGTTGACACTATATATGAATTGTTCTGAAATATCCCACTATGAAGAGGGATCAGGGATTCTCTTTTGAAAATTACAGAACAGTGGCTAACCTAAAAGAATGATCTATCAGGCCAACAAGAGGGCAAGAAATAACAACAGAGAAGCACATTTGAAGAAAAACGTTTCTAAAACAATGTAAAAAGAGAGAAACCATGCCTTAATATTTGTTAATAAATATTCTAACCTTTCAAAGAAGCTCAGAAATATTGTCAAAAAGCACTTGAGTATTTTAAATAGTGACTCTAGAGTCATTATTTGTCTTTAAAAGAAATATATCCATGAATGACAAGATCAATAGATGTGACACCAGGATGAAATAATCCAGAGCACTTCTTAATACTCTGACATAAATGTGTGATATATGTGCTGCTTGCAAATGGACGAACTCAAGAGATTGACATTAGGCTGACCAGACCAGGCAAACAGAAGGAATGTGCTAATTGTAACAGTAGTATGATAAAAAATGGTATCTCGTGCCCATTTGGCAAATGCTATATTGGTAAACCTTTGAGAAAGTTCAAGACATGTCTTAACAAACATCATACTTATTTGTGTAACCAGATAACTACAGCTCCCTACATACAACATTATATGTAGGAATTAAATCATTAGGATGACATTAGATGGGCGTTAATCAGTCAGATACACTATTATAGCATTGAGATAGAAGAGCAAATTATTGTCAGAATGGAACAAAAACTAATTTTCACAACAAAGCGACAACCCGTGGGAATGAAATTCAGCAGAGTGAAATGTACAATTCAAACAGATACTCATTAATCAATCTGGTTCAAATCAGCCTCCCAGCAATAGATGTTTGACAGGTAACGGGACAGCCATTACACATGTTTTTTATTGATAGAAATGTCTTGGGCTATCCTGAATATGAAAAGGGAAAAAAAAGTTGTATACCTCCTTATGAATATTCATCATAGAACTGCTTTACTGATCCATGTTTAAAGAATCGGTCAATGTAAATGAAAAATGTTCTGAGCTATGAGTGCTTTTATTGTACTACATTATTAATTTGCAGACACATCCAGAAAAGGAGACGGATAGCATGTTGTATATGTTACTGTGTACTTAGAAATAAGAAGCATCGTGCTGGTCCATGTCAAGGTGTCAGAAGGTCTTTGTGGTGTATTGCAATGTTTTAAATGATATTGTAAGAAGGGCACAGGCTGTAAATTGTATACATTGTCATTGATATGATATGATATGGCATTTGTAACGCGCCTATACACAAGTGCTTCAAGGCGCGACGAGGCAGGGAGGGGGGAACAAGGGGAGACAGACAACAATCCTACTAGGCCAGGTGTCATTCAGATCGTGCAAGTGCATGAGTAAGGGGGACGGGAAAAGTGCAAGGGGGAAAGGGAGAGGGGAAAGTGCAGTACAGGGTTAGTAATGAACAAGATAAATAATAAGGGCCAGCTGGTGGCAACTGCAAGATAGGTGCAGACAAGTGCTGGGAAGTGGGTTGCCAGGAAGGCAGTGCAGGGGAGAGTGGCTGGGCCAAGGACCGAGATTGGTGAGTGGCCCAGTTGCTGATTCAGTACCGTTTCAGTGATTTAGCAGGGGAGAGGGAGAGAGAAAGCAGAAGCAAAGAGGAAGGTTTTGAGGTGCTTCCGGAACCGGAGATGGTTCTCCTCAACAGTAAGGCTGTTCCAGAAGGAGGCCCCAGCTGCAGAGAGAGATCTCCCCCCAACTCGTTGCTTGGAGAAGCAGCTGACCCAGAGGTAGTTAGAGGCGGAAGAGCAAAGTGCTCGAGAAGGAAGATATTTAGGAAGGGAGAGTTGAAGGTAATTTGGCCCCAGGCCCCAGAAGGCCTTGTGGACAATGCAGAGGGTTTTGAACTTAACCAAGGACAAGTCTCGCAGTCCTGACCTGGATGAATTGCAGAGGGCGGAGAGTAGAGGCAGGCAGATTTAGATAGAGGCTGTTACAATAGTCCAGCTTCGAGAGAACCAGGGCTCTGGAGACAGTGAGCTTCTGGGGCCAGGAGAGGAAAGGAAGGATACCTCTGAGGAGGAGCAGCTGGTAGTGTGACTTCTTAGAAACGTCAGAAATGTGAGGAGAGAAGGAGAGTGTGGAGTCGAAGATGACCCCAAGGTTTTTTGCCTTGAAGGTAGGAGCAGGAAGAGGGCCAAGAGAGGCCGGCCAGAGAGCTGCAGGGAAGGAGGGAGTGGGTGTGACGATGAGTAGAATCTCGGTCTTACTGGCATGAAGGCAGAGGTCGTTGGCGGCGCACCATTCCTGGATAGCAGAAAAGACAGTCAGAGATGAGGGAAGGAGAAGAGGAGGCCGAGGGTAGCCTGAAAATGAGCTGGGTATCATCCGCATAGCACTGAAAGTTGGGGCAGAGAGCAGCGATGCGGTGGGCAGTGCCAGATACTGGTTGAACAGCCAGGGAGAGAGGTTAGAGCCCTGGGGGACACCTCAGGTAGAGAAAAAGATGTCATACAGGAAAGACTCCAGTTGGACCTGGGAGGGTCGATTTGAGAGGAAAGAGGTCAGCCAAGCAAGAGCCTGACCAGTGATACCCAGGTTATCACGGAGATGGTTGAGCAGGATGGTATGGTTGACAGTATAAAAGGCAGAAGAAAGATCAAGCAAAATGAGAACACAAGGAATGTTAGAATCAAGGTTCGAGAGCAGGTCCTCACGGATGTTCAGGAGAGCAGTTTCAGTGCTTCTGGCATCTCTGAAGCCAGACTGATGGTCATGAAGGCTACCAACAGATTCAGCATGGAGATTAAGCTGGGAGATGGCAAGTTTCTCCAGGAGCTTGCCCAGGAAAGGATGATAGAGATAGGGCGATAGTTAGCTGGGCAGGACAGGTCGGAAGAGGGTTTCTTAAGAAGGGGGTGCACAAGGGAGTGCTTGAGAGGGGATGGGAAGACTCCAGAGGTGAAGGAGTGATTGCAGAAGTCAGCAAGGGCAGGAGCCAAGGAGTCGATGTGGTCCTTAATAGTTTTGGAGGAGCAGGGGTGGACCTGTGTTGATGAGACTTTCATAGATCGGACTTGTCTCGAAACCTCATCAGCAGAAAAAAGGGGAAATGCAGAGAAGGAGAGAGGAGGGGTGGCTGCAGAAGGGCCAGAGGATGGGCAGGGAATAGAGGGGGGAGGTGATGGGAGGAGAGTGAGGACAGGATGTCCTGAGTTTTTTAAATGAAGTGAGAGGCCAGTGCCATACAGAGGGCCTGGGAGGGGTCAGGAGAGGTAGAGACTGCAGCAGGGTTGGCCAGCTCCTTGCAGATTTTAAAGAGTTCAGCCGAATTGTTAGATGCCGCAGTGATGCTTAGATAAGGGCTCTCTTCTTGGTGAGAACAGAGAGCCGGTATTGCCAGTGGAGCAGGTGACAGGCCAGTTTGTCAGAGGATGAACATGAAGCACGCCATTTCCTCTCTGCCACCCTGCACAGGCGTTTAAGGGTGACGAGATCCGAGTCATACCAGGATTTACATTTGGCTTTGGGCTTCAGGCGAATTCTCATAACAGGGGCAAGGATATCAAGAGCATCAGATATAGCAGAGTAGAGAGTGGAGAGGGCTGTGTCAGGGTGGGAGTCAGCCGAGGAGGAGGGGGTGAGAAGGTGGCAGCAAAGGCCTCAACTGACACACGCTTCATGGGTCGGATGACCGAGAAGGAAGATGGCAGTGATGAGGGTGGCTTTGCCTGTGGGGTAGGGAGGGTGAGGTGGGAGGAGAGGAGAAAGTGATCACTCCAGGAGAGAGGAGTGGAGAGAGGGACAGAGAGGGGAAGGTCAGAAGAGATCAGGGCATCAAGAGTGTGTCCAGCAGAATGGGTTGGCCCAGACGGGAGAATAGAGAGTGAGAGAGAGTCGCAGAGGTTGCGAAAGAGTCCAGAAGGGGGGCAGGAGGCATCCAGGTGGATGTTGAAGTCTCCAAGAAAGAGGAGTTGAGTGGTTGAGGACAGGAGTGAGGAGGAGAGGTCCGCCCACTCGGAGAGGAAGGAGGAAATTTGACCAGGTGGCCGATAGATAGTAGCCACGGTAAGGAAATGGCTAGGAGAGAGAGAGAGAGTCAGCAGACAAGACATTCAAAAGAGGAGTAGGTCTGCGTGGGAATAGCAGTGGCAGGAATCCACTCAGGGAAGATAAGGGCCACCCCCCCCAGCACGGTTGGGCCTGGGCACGGAGAGGATCTTGTAGCCGTCAGGTAGGAGTGTGTCAAAGCTGGTGACAGAGCTGGCCGTGAACCATGACTCAGTGAGACCGAGTACGTCAAGGTCCAGTTCCTCAAGAAGGCGGCAGATATCAGAGGAATGTTTGACAGCAGAGCGAGAGTTAAGAGTGGCAATGTGGAGAAGGTTGCCATCTTTGAAGGACTTCCGGGGAGGGGTACAGATCAGAGGTACGCCCTGGGGAGGAGAAGAAGGAGCACGGGAGGGGGCAGGGAGGGAGGGTAGAGGCAACGTAGCCGAGGACAGAGGAGGGGGGACAGCAGGAGAGGAAAGGAAGTTGATGAGGCGCGGGAAGCGTCTATCAAAGAGGTGAAGGTTGGCCTGAGGGCCTTGGACCAAGACGGTCCCATTAGCGAAGACATTAATGATGGCCTTAGAGGAGTGGAAGGAGGCCAAGGAGCGGGTGCCACCATTAATGGGAGAAGAGGAGAAAGGAGAGAGCACAGAGACCATATGAAGGGTCCATAGGTCAGGTGAAGGCTTGAAAAAGAGGATGTCAGTAAGAGTTTCCTTAGAGGAGGCATTGGTGTAGGTGTCAGCGATAGGGAGGCCTGGGTTGGAGACCAGGATGTCCTTTTTAAACTTTTTCCTACCAGATTTAGTGAGGAGAGGAGGATAGTCAATGGAGAAGCAGTTAGAAAAGATAGGTGAGATAGAGAGCACCATGGGATAGGAGGGAGTGGGGGGGTGGGACAAGCACAAGCGTGCAGGAAGAGAGCAGCAAGCCCTAGTTTACCACAAATTCAGAACACAGTGAACGCAGTAATGCATATCAGGTACACAGTGGAGAGGCCACCTAAGTTTAAAAATCCTGCGAGGGGAGAAAAGCCCTAGTTTACCACAGATTCAGAACACAGTGAACAGAGTAATGCATATCAGGTACCCAGTGGAGAGGCCACCTAAGTTTGAAAATCCTGCGAAGGGAGAAAAGCCCTAGTTTACCACAGATTCAGAACACAGTGAACACAGTAATGCATATCAGGTACCCAGTGTATGCAAATTCAATGCATATTACCCAGTGTAATATGCAAATTCAATGCCCTAAACGTGAAGGGTTGTGATAATATGAAATATGGGAGGGTGGCTGCCATTTTACTGTTGGTATTGTTGCCGTGTTGTTTTAGTGTCTCAGCCATTCTGGATTAGGCCTCTTATCTGCCATTCAAGAGAACATTTTAAAGTTGCTGAGTACGTGGCTGGATAGCAATGCAGTGCTAATATTAATCATATTTCATATTGTTTCAAAGATGAGGTTCCGTTTATCCTTTCTCATTCAGCTTTTCCAAAGGAAGCAGCACATGGAACAATAAGGTTTTAGGTCTTTAGCAGATGGAAATACAATAGTTGCAAAAGACGTGTTCTGGTGTGATTTCGGGTTGAGGCACTGCCAAAATTCATTATCAGGTTTTGAGTCTACTGTGCTCTAGTGAAATCTTAGGAATGCCGAGTTTGTGGCAGAGTGGCTTGGTAGTACACATAATTACTTCTTAAAAGTGGGGTCTCTGTTACATGTTTTTCTGTGAGTATCTCTCTTTCCCAAGAGGTGAATCTCCCCATATGATGTACAAGATGACATCAGTAAAGTGCTGAAAATGAATACATTAACCTGGGGAAACCCATCTTAAAATGGGGAAAACAGAACTTAATATAAAGTAATGTTCATAAGGAAACTTGAGGCGGGTTGAGTACCCTTGGCTCGAGGTAAGGAGGCAGTGGAAGGATCTACATCATTGTGTAAAGAAATGTGTTTTTTGCAGGTATTGTTAGTAATTTTGTAAATAGAGGCATTATTTGTTGTGAGGCATTTTTAGCTCAGGGTGCATACAGAGGTGCTTGTTGGTAGGGAGGTTTTGACAATTGCACAAGAGAAGGTGACCTGGGGTTTGGTTTTTTGTGACAGTTATGTGAGTAATTGGTATTGGAAATAAGGCGCAGCTAGTCTGGTATCTGTCGATACCTCTTTTCAGTGAGGTTGCAGTATCATGTTATCATGCATTCCCCATTGGTGCATATGCGTAAAACACTTCTGCAATATATGGAAAAAGGTTTCAAAGTACCACAAAGAATGGGGGCAGGGAACAGTGGGTAAACTGTTTGAACCATGACCTGGAGAGGGCACACACAATAAGAATGTACCAGAACATATGAACGCATATTTGCTGTCAAAATATAAAGGGAAACAGTTGAAACATAGACAGAACATACTTGATCTATGGAAAATATTTGTAGAGGACGGGAATGTCCCAGAGAATGCTAAAGAAGGATCTAGCCAGGTGCACATTGAAGACATTTTGCCACCCCCTTATGGGTCCTACGCCTTCCAGCCTACCATAGGATATCTAACCCCCAGTTCTCAGCCCCAACAGAAGACACAAAGACATTGTTAGTTAAATCCAGGGATAACACCAGAGACCCACTGATTTTAGAAATTGAGAATAAGGCTTGTCGACAATTGGAAGCAGCATTACAGAAGGCAGAGGAGGGACTGCCAAAAGCAGCACAGGGGCGAGGGTAAGAGAAGTGTGCGTCAATAGGGACAGACCAGTGGAAGGTGGGACATATTTATTTCTTTTAAGATTGATAGTAAAGCTATCAAATATCCTCAGGTAGCTGCAAGGGAGGAAACAACCAATTTAGCTGAGGCTACTGGGGTCCACAAGATATGAACGTGTGCAACAACAGTGCAGACTATGACTCAATATATACCAACAGAGAATTAGAGGATGATGATGATTGGTGTGAAGCAGAGGACCCAGAAGAGATAACACAATGGGACTGCAAGCTTAGACCAAAGCTTGGTTGAATGATGCTAATCAAGGTTAAGAAGTGAGGTTATAAAAAGCAAGGAACACAGATCCTGTTACTGCAAAAGGGACTGGGATAATCTCATTGTGTACTTTATTCATCTTGGCACCACATGGATCGTGACAAATTAATGCGCACCTTGCACTCCCTCACATTTAATGCGCCTAATACTGTACCTGAGATTGGTTCCTAAGTGTGGATCCGGCATTCAAAACTCTGTTCCTCTGTGTGGTCTTGCTTTCAAGACCAGCACATTGCCCCTGTGCTATACTCTGTTCACTCACACAGCTAAAGAATCACTTTAACTTTAGGAGATATAAAGAGTTTGTTTGCCTCCCTGTTGGGCAAGCAGGCTAATGAGATATGGAAAAAGGTGTGGTGCAGGGGAGTGATGTTGAATAATACCACCCACGATGGTGCTCTATTTAGTAACTGGTGAGCACAAATATGGAACGCTTTGAGAGACATGTACTTCAACAGACCTGAACCAATTTCTGTCATGGCTTGCACGATGAAGGTAGATGAGGACCCTGCATTTTATATGCAGCAGATATAAGAGATGTGGCCGTTAGAGGTGGGGGAGTCTTGGGATAAAAATATAGCCGTTTCTTATCACATGTTGCGCACGGCCCTCCCCGCAGAGGTACAAGCAGATTTGAATAAGGTGATTGAGATTGAACCAAAGGGATGGCCCGAGATACAGGCACACATAATAATTTATTGCAGACAGTAACAGGAAAAGGTTAAAGATAGAGCAGAGCAAACCCAGAGGGCAGAAGCATGCTAGAGCAGAACAAACTGGCTAAGTGAAGCAAGGATGTGCCGGTATTAACAAATACCATGGAATGGCAACATAGCCCCATTAAGGGAAGGAAAGAAGGGCTGACAGATGGTAGATGAGAAATAGGAGGTTTTCAGAGAGGAAGAGGAGGTTTTCAGGGAGGTAGAGTGGGAGATTTTGGGGCTTGAGACCCAAATTTGGGGGGCAGTGTTGGTCCTGTGGGAGGACAGGCCATTTTGCACTAGAATACCAAAGTAGACTAACCATACCCCACCACTCTAACAACCTAGGGTTTCAGCCCAACATTTACCCACATCCCCATTTTCCACAGCAATAGTTTGCCCCATATGCTCCGGGCCCCATTCAACAACAGCCAGTACAATACCCAGCACCAAATCTCAACCAGTCACATATGCAGCTGTCTCCTGCTTAGTTGTGGGAAAAGAACCCCTTGCCACAGTGGAAGATAACTGACTACATAGTAGTGAGCATGTTTAGTTGCAATGCCTTCCCGCTAGTGGGTATGATTGGCCACCTACAATGGGACAGCCCACAGAAGACTCTGACATGCCCCGTACTATCAGTAACTGCCAACCTGGATCTGTAACCCCAAGTGGGAGTGAATATGCAAGCTTGAACATTTTCATTTTTGGTCAACACAGAGTCTACCAAGTCCTGTATTAGAGAAGGGAGGTTTCCTTTGTCAGAGAAAATAATTGACACACAGGGATTTCCTGGGGTTTATTGTATCGGTTCCTTTAAACGTAGACTTATCCTTCACCGTAGGCACAAAAGAAGTTTCAGTGCATTTATTGTACCCAGTCAACTTCTTGGGCCTGGACCTCATGAGCAAGCTGAATATCTCCATCTAATTCCCAGGTGCATATCATTCTAGGGCTGCAGCACTAATACAGCCACTCTGCAGTCAGAGCACCGTGCGGGGCGTAACACCTGATATAGATTTGTTCCTTTATGGGGTAACAATTGTGTTTGGTTGGGTGCCAACGATTAAGGACAAGGTTTGGTGCATACCTGCCGAGTTTCTGTTCAGACCAGATGACCTGCAGAAACGGACACCAGGCACCATTATCAAAATACATTTGGAATCACCAGGGCAGACATCGTAATCCTGTCCAGTTTGAAAGAAGAAGATATTGCATGGCACACAGTTATACGCATTGTCCCAACACACCGATTGAAAGATCTATCCAATGAATGGCTGTTCGACGACACCGAAGATGAAGGAGAAAGAAATGATATTTGACATTTCCATACCTTTCCAGATAATTGTAGCACACAGAGAAATACCTCGCACCATGCTCCTTGCCAGGACATTAACACTGCACATGTAGAGAGAGTTAGAGAAGGTGCCCAGCGAGCAATGGACCAGTATCCCACATGATGTAGGGCTGTTAAATGGCAAAGGGGTGGTTTGCATCAAATTGAAGCCAGATACAGTGTTGCACAGAGTACAGCAATAGAGGTGGAGGACAACATCTTTGACACCATTAGATTCATGGCAGCAGGGCAAAAACATCATGTAACACGGCTATATACACTTAAAAAAAATAAAACAGGTCATCCTCAAGGATGGTTCAGGACTTCCACCCGTTGAATAATATAGTATAGGCAGAGTTCTCAGTGGTCCCCAACCCTGCCACCATCCTTTGTAACATCCCCACAGAAGCAACTCATTTCCCTGTAGTAGATCTTAAGAATACATTGTTCTCCATCCCATTACATCATGAATCGCAGACCCTCACAACATTTACTTATGGGGCCCCAATATTCCAACTCATTAATTTCCTCAAGGGTATTGTGAATCCCCTAATATTTTTAACAGAGCATTGCAAATGGAATTAGGAAAGCTACAAGTACAGAGCATAGTGATTCAGTATGTGTACAACCGTTTGGTCTGCAGGCAAAACAAAGAGAAATGTAGAAGGGACTCTGTAAAACTACCAACTTTTTAGTCAGGAAAAGGCTTCAAGGTAGACAAAGAGAAACTGCAGTATGGCCAGAAAGAAGTTGTGTACCTAGGACAGATTGTATCACTGGCAGGGGAAATAGTAACGCCAGAAAGGGGAGCAGCAGTACACAACATACCACAGCCAACCGCAGTCAAAAAGATGCAGCAGATCTTAGGGTTATGTAACTACTGTCAAGCATGGACATTTGACTATTCTACTAACACCAAACACCTAATGCAAGGGTTGAAAGAAATACATAAAGTTAAGGCACCGATTGTTTGGATAGATAAAATGATCCAATTGTTTCAGGAACTTAAAAAAGGCACCAGTTTTAGCAACACCAGATTACAAAAAAATAATTCATCCTGTTCTCACATTCCAGTGGTCAATTGATGATGGCGGTCCTGACCCAATGAACATCAACGGTACATAAGCCTTTGGCTTATTACCATGGGCTCCCATGTGAGCAACCTCTAGCACCCACTGCAGTCGCAATACAGAAATCATCCATCACTCTGGGATCCCCAGTCACCTTCTATGTGGAACATGTAATGTTTGCAATATTAGAAAAATCAAAATCCACTCTCACCACACAACAAGCATAAGGGTATGAGATAATTTTGTCCAACGCCTCCATTCACATTGATAAGTGCCAAACTGTCAATCCAGCAACATTCATTTGGTTATATGTGATTTTAACAAACAGAAAAATAACACACACTTTTTTATCTAAACATGTTTAATGAAAGAAATACCTCTCAAGCCCCCATTTCCCATTATTTATAAACCCACCCCAACCACCCTCACCACCCGTTTTAACCCCTTACCCTACCCCATATATATATTTTAAAAAATCTGTATTATTTTGTTAAACATTTTTAGATATAAATGTTATTCATTATTTTCTATTTGTTTAAATCACTGCATACCCATTCATTGCTGATCCCGCATAGCCAGATGACATAGTGCATGATTGCGCTACATATCAAGAGATTACAGACAATACTATCCGAATTAGAGAAGAAGCACACATGGAAGATACAATACTCTTCATTGACTGTTCATCACAATCAATCAGGGCACAGGAAAAAGACACACAGGAGCAGCAGTGGTAAGCTTTGTTTCGGGGAATTACCAGGCGTTAGTAAAAGAGTGACTGCCCACTCACTACACTGAACAGTGAGCAGAGCCTATTGCACTCATAAGAGCATTAGAACTATCCTGATAATGTCCTACCACCATTTATTCAGATTCAGCATATGTCACCTCTACAGTACATTCAGGTCTATCCAGATGGTGTAGGTGAGGGTTCACAATATTAGATGGCATGCCCGTGCAGCATGTAGCTCTACTCTCAAGGTTAATTGATGCATTGACAATCCATACAGTGGTGGGAGTATTAAAGTGCACAGCCCATACAAACAATGCAAACCCAACTGCATATTGCAACAGTGCAGCATACCTAGCAACAAAAGAAGCAGCAAACTCAGACAATTCCAATGCCACAATATTACCTGAGGCAGTCTTACAGCAAGTAGAACTCACTGTTCCTTATAATGTAATCACGTTGGCCCAAATGATCAAACTACAAGCACAAGCTCCCCAGCAGGAGAAAGAGTTATGGACAGAGCAACGGTGTTCGCTGACAGAATATTTCAAGGAAACCAGTTATGCCCGAAACATTGCTTATAGTTGTCCTCGAGCAGTTGCACTTCCCTGCAAACACATCCAAACAGTACATTCCAGTGGATTTACCAGAAGAGTCGTTGATTCCAAACCTTCAAGAATACATATCAAATAGAATGATGTGCAAAATGCACACCACTGGTTGCATAATCATGACCCTGAAAGTAATATTGCCCCACCCTTTGGGGCCTTTCTGACACTTCCACATTGACTATGTGGACATGGTTAACAGGTGCAGTAACGTTCTCTATCTAATTGTGTGCCCATTCTCCCAATAGCCTGAAGCAGGTCCCTGTGTTCACCCCGATGCCAAATCAGCAGCCAAATTTCTAGTACATGAAATATTGCCCCGGTGGGGAATATCTGATGGCCTTAGATCAGACAATTGGGCTAACCTTTTCAATTAGATATTTAAAGACACCTCCTATTGATTGTGCATGAACCACAAACTTTGCTCAATTTACCACCTTCAGGCCAATGGGGTAGTGCAGTGCTTAATACTCTGCAGTAGAGCTGGCTACACTATACGCCATTCACCTTGTTTGCACTAAGAAACCTGCCATATCATCACCATACACCCCATGATATACACCCCTCACACCACATGCACATCATCTGACGCACATAAATCTGCTGACATTTTAGATGACTAATTTCATGGGTATCTTATGGAACTAATCAGATGTATATCTCACTATAGATTGGGTCCCACCAAAAAGTGCATTTTCCACCAGTGACCAACTCATCGCAGCAAAGGCAAGAATCATCACAACTACAGCCACTACAGCTCTTCCCAGTTGATTATATTTGGATACAGAACTTCATGTACAAGTGGAAAGAACCTAAGTTTGAAGGACCGTACTACATCATCTACGACACACCAACAGCTGTCAAAGTTGCTGGCCAGAAACTAGGGAACTACATCAACTATGTCAGGAAAGGGAAGAGCTCTACCATCCATCCTCAACAGTAGGAGGAAGGAGAGGGGGGAATAATAAGATGAGTTACATTCCTTTAACCCTTTTAAAAATAATATGTCCATTTGGATGGTTGGACATCAACGTTTATCCACAGCCACCAAAGACTACTGTCAATTTTACAAAGTATATGCCTTACATTGTTCTTTTCTTCTGCCTTATGTCTTAGCATGGGGTACCACCACATGAGGGCAGT
Organism: Ambystoma mexicanum; assembly: GCF_040938575.1. Classification (NCBI taxonomy): domain Eukaryota; kingdom Metazoa; phylum Chordata; class Amphibia; order Caudata; family Ambystomatidae; genus Ambystoma; species Ambystoma mexicanum. The sequence goes on along the minus strand of NC_090941.1, from coordinate 393,559,387 downwards.
GGGAAGAGAGAAATTGAGCAAAACTTGTTTTGTTTGTTCATTGATCCCCCGTTCAACAGCAACACCTAGATTGGTTATACCACAAGAAATACCACCTGAGGTGGTACAGTGTTTAGTGTACCTGGCCTTATGTAGGGTGTGAGGGATGATTCATGGACACAAGGTTCAAGTACAGTGGTTAGAAGTGAACATAACAAAATATGAAGATAACTATATAAAAGTGAAAAAGATGATAGAGAGAGATAGTTTGAAGGATATTATACTTAGTATCAAGCAGAAGGAGAGGGGAACAATGTGGTTGTTTTTATGGTACCACCCACGTTCTTGGGTTTGATGAAGTAGGACAGGGGGAACTTCACTGCAGAAGAAGACTTTGGTTACAGATGAAATGTGCTGTTTTCTAGAAAATGAATGAGTCTAAGGGCTGATTTGGTGCATAACAGGAGGGATGTTTGGATTACCAAAGAGTGTAGTGCTACAAATAAATTAAACATGTTTAACTGGCTGGGAAAACGATCCCAAAAGTTGGACATGGAAAGATCAATATAAACCCCTGAAAAAGATCATGAAACTTACATGATTCACCTTGTGTTTCAGAGGCAACAGCAGTGTGTTTGTGGGTACTAAAAAGCAGTGTGACATGATGATTGATCTCCCAGACATCCAAGGAGGTACAGCAGCACTCATGGACATTTACTGGGTGTGTGGATGGATGGCTTATATACAACTATCACCAACCTGGAGAGGAACATGATCTGTGGCAGGAATACAAGCCCCCATGTTGGTAATCCCAGATGTTAACGTCACAACAATCCGCCAACGCTCACTGACCAAGCCTGTGTACTTAATGCATCAGCGGGTCCAGCACTGTTTGGGCCTACAACATCACAACTTTGCAACTACCTGACCCAGGACTCCAATGATAGGCTCAACGACATGCATGAGGAAAACAAATTATTTAGAAAAGCAGAAGTGTTTTTCACATTATTGTTCGCTCCTGGGATACAAATAGCAGGAAAGGCCAACTGGCTCCAATTTACAAGATGGGAACTAATACAAATGGCTAATGAAACCAAACATGGGCTAAATGCCATATGTGAACAACAGAGAGTGATTAGGCTGACCACTCTTCAGAACCGGTGTGTTTTAGATTTACTAACTGCAATGGAAGGTGGAGTTTGTGAGAAACTGGGTACTTCCTGTTGTACTTATACACCTTCCAACAAAACAGATAATGGAGCTCTTACCTAGGTGATACATGCAATACACACTTTACGCACCAAAATGGAGAAAGAAAGTGGGGTGAAGGAAAATTACTGGTTCACGTCAAATTTGTCATGAGTGTCCTCATGGATGAGTAATATTTTAGAACTGTTGATTCCTGTTCTTGTTTAGCTGCTTGATCTTTTTTTGTACTTGTCAACTGATTGTGGGATGTTCCAAGAAGATAGTATTCAAAACAATGCCCATGATGTCACTCACACTGAAACCTGTAAATGACACTCCCATTCTAAAAAAAATAACACACAAACAGAACAATGCACTGGTGAGGTGCCATCTTGCATGGTTAGAATAGAATGTCTAATTGGTCCACTAGGAACATGATTCAATATCCTGAGAGAGCCTGAAAACTATATCAAAACATATGTTGTTTGCACGGGGGATGGGCATTGCTGTTTTTACAATGCAGCCCAAAGAATATGGAAGAGATTTGAACAAAGTGTGGGCACCGAAAACTCCTCTTGACAAGATGAAAGATAGCAGGGTATAGTTAATAAATTAACTAGAGCTGGGAATGTGAATATGCAAATGCAATGGCCTAAACATAGAGGGAAATACAGGATGCAAGAATCTTAAAAACATGAGGGTTTCTGCCATTTTAATGTTGGTATAATTGTCATGTTGTTTCAGTGTCTCACCCATTTCGGATTAGGCCACCAACCTTTTAAAGTTGCTGAGTATGTGGCTGAATAGCAATGCAGTGCAAATATCAATCATATTAGTCATTTTATCAAAGATGTGGTTCCTGTTATTCTTTCTCATTAAGCTTTTCCCAGGGAATCTGAACACATTGAATAATAACAATTTAGGTCTTTAGCATTAGTCAGACAGAAATACAATAGTTGCAAAAGACATGTTCTGGTGTAAACTAGGATTCGGCTCGAGGCACTGACAAAATACTGAATCAGGATTTGGGTCTACTGCCCTCCAGTGAAGTCTTAAGACTGCTGGGTTTGTAGCTGAGGGGCTTGGTAGCACACATAATGCAAGAAATTATTTCTCAAAAGTGGGGTCTCTGTTACATGTTTTTCTATGAGGAGCTCTCTTTCCCAAGTGAGATGAAAATGCTGCAAACTAATAGTTTCTGTCATTGGTCTAGCAAGAAGGATGAGTAATGGTGACAGCAACATGTATCAATGCGGTCATTGTAAAGCTATGTTTCACAGTGAGGAAGCTGCAAGGTCTGCGAACAGACTAGAGTGCCAGGATGTCTGTTGTCTTGGGAAATGATGATGATGCATCTACTATTGTTGCCATGAGGAGCTAGTTCCACTTTCTTAATAATTACCCTATTAGGACATCTGCAGGGGGATGGATTTAGAATATAATTTGTAAAGCGCTAACCAACAGAGTAGGAAAATGTATGTTGTTATTAAGGTTTGTACATGGTGACAGCCTGTAGGAGAACAGGGATTTGCATTTACTTAATATCTGAAAAACATTGTAATTTTGTGGTTTTTCTCTATAGATTCTGCAGCCCGATGCTGGTGGTTCGAGAGTTGTCAGATGATGGTCACTTGAGACTGACTGACCTCCCGGTCTATAATTGCATGCATTAAAGAGCTGTCTTTTTGAAATTTGAGTCAAACAGGTTACCTAATCATCTGAAGTTGCATTCTGCAATTCCCTGTCTAACATAGAGACACGCACTAACTGGCCCCAGGCCTCACTCCCGCCTTAAAACATCTGTGCAAGATTGTTTATTAGAAGAGGTTGAAAGAGAATCATATAGATATATGTCATTACTAGCTAGCATGTTATTTTTCTGCCTAAACTAAGAGAAAACTGCAAACGCTGATATGGTGTCTGGCAGAATTAGCAGCTAGCGTGACCGGATGGACTCAGAGATCTATGCATGGGATTGACATCAATAAATAGGTAAGAGGCAGATGAGCAGGCCTATAGCGCCATGTACACATTTTGATACAAGCCCTCACAGAATGAAGAGAACATGACTAATAAGTAATTGTCTTTTTGTACAGCAAAAAACATACACAAATATGTGTAAGACATTTACAAGGGGCCTCCCACAAGGACCAACCAAATCTGAGGTCAGTGCTAAGGGTCATAAATAAATAGTGAACAAAGTGTTGCACATAACCCTCACATTCTTCATTTAACACATACAAAGTACCACCTTGTGTTATGTCAGAATCAGGAGACCAATACTCTGTCATTTTTGCTTTAAGGGATCTTTGTTGTTAAGTACCTAAAAAGCCTTATACATATCTCATGTGCTGAGCCCTACTCTAAAAGACGTCAAAAAGGGTGCACATCAGGAAGCAGTTATGTCTGACATCCAGAGATCTATTCTGCCCCTACCACTTTGAACAAAGGAATATTTCCTAACAAAAAATACAATAAGGTTTCTGCCCTAAGCATAGGAATGGTGACTTGCTTCTGACCCTACTGTGATGCCTCCTTATCATAGGCAGAAAGAAGCTCCTTGTCCTTTGGCCATGTTCCATTCAGTAGTCCCTCTTCTTGTCCCGCCTGTCCCTCTCTTCCTCATTAATATTTAGTAAACAGTTTATCTCAGTCTCAAAATGAGCCTGGGTTTTTTATTGACCTCTTAGGCTACACCAGTTATTTTCCCTGAGATCCCGAACCAGGACTCTTGTTCCAGTCTATCCAATGGTTGTTACCCTTTTCTGGGGTGTTGGCTTTCTCACCCAACATTGGACTCTGGTTTATTTTGCGCTTTCTTTGTGCCTGGTTGCTTTTACCCCACACTGAGGTATGTTGTCATGCACCCTGCCTTGGGATCTGGTTGCTCTTACCCCAAACTGTGAATTGGTTGTGTGCACCATGCCTTGGGATATAGTCCCTTGTGGCCCTGGCCTCTTTTGCCCTGTCTTTGTGTATGATAGATCTTATCCCACTGTGGGGTATGTTTTTGGGAACCCTTGCCTTGGGGTATAGTTTATTACAGCCCTGCTTGGGCTATGACTTCTCTCACCCCACTCTGTGTTTGGCTTAGTCTCATTCTTCCCTCGAATTCTCTTGTCTTTTACCTCCCATGTCTCCCAGATCCACCTAATACCTTTAACTTCATTCCGGTCCTCCTTGGGCAGACAAAAAGCTTTGGGCTGGGCGTTGGTGGCTCCTCAGCATCTTTGGTTTACACTGCCACGGTTAGAGATGGTGCCCCTCACTCAAAGGATCCTCTCAACTTGGTAGCTCCCATTCTTTGGTCCACCATATTATTATTATTATTATTAATAATATAATTAATATGGTTTTTACTTAGCGCATATTTAGCTTTGAGAAGCAACAGAACGCTTTACAGAGGTATACAAAAATGCACAAACACAATGGAGCGCTTTACAGAGGTATACAACAGTACAGATGATAATGGAGCACATTTCAGAGGTAAAAACAGAACACATATACAGCGGAGGTATGATACACAGGGTGCACAGAGGAGGGGTCCAGTTGTACCAGGTGATGGGAAGTAGAGGGGATGATGGCTCAGGAGGCAACATGATGGGCCAGTTGTTGATGAGGGATTCCTTGAAGAGGTGGGTCTTGAGATATTTTCTGAATTGTAGGAGCATTGTGGGGAAGTCTGATGCTGACTTGGAGGATGTTCCATAGTCTTGGGACATAGGGAGAGAAGGCTTGTTTTCTGGTCCTTTCCTTTTTGCAGCAGCTGATTTCAAGTCTGCACACTTCCTGGCTTCTGGAGATGCTGAGTTTCTTTGCGAGGTAGCTGGGTAAATTGAGGTCAACTGTCTTATAGATGATGAAGAAAGACTTGAAGGTGATTCTTGCATGCAGTGGAAGACAGTGAATGTTGATGAGGGTCGGGTGATGTGGACATATCTGCGTAGACCAAGGGTGCACAACATGCGGCCTGCGGGCCAAACACAGCCCTTCACATTTGTATTTGTATTTTGTTTATTTATATTGCGCACCCTGCCCGAGGGCATCGGGGCGCATGTTTAGGATGCAGTCACAAGTTACAGTAATAGGTACATTACATTTATACATATCTACAGCAACGATAAGACATTTGAACGGAGAACAGAACAGAACAATGTATAAAATATGTACAGTGTGCAGACAGTTTACTGCTAACAGTTGGCTATCTTACAGTGGGGTGGCCAGGGCATCCTGTTCATAAAGCCACAGTCTGGTTTTATTTTTGAAGGATTGGAAGGCAGGAACATTTCTGAGAGCATTCGCTAGAGAGTTCCACAGCTTGGCCGCCAGAACTGGGAAGCTCACGCCTTTGGCTGTCTGCATCTTGAAACTAGGAATGGTTAGGGTGTGAGCCTGTGCCGAGCGCAGTGTTCTAGTTGCAGTGTGTTGTGTAAAGTGTGTGGACAAGTAGGCAGGTGCTGAATTATGCAGGGCTTTGTGTGTTAGGGTGAGTGCTTTGAGGGACATGCAGTGAGTAATGGGTAACCAATGCAAGTTGCATCTAGTGGATGGGATATGGGAGCGCCTGGGGACATTGAGAGCTGTCCCTATGGCATTGTTCTGCATGACTTGGAGTTTATCAAGATTTCTTTGGCTCCTCCCTAGATATAGGGCGTTACAATAATCGATTTTGGACATGATGAGGGTTCTAGCAAGAATTAAACAGTTGCCCGTTGTCAAAAAGGGACGGCACACTGTGATCAATTTACAGGTATAGACAGACGCTGAGGTAACTGAATTAGTTTGTCTGTTGAGAGAAAGGGGGAAGTCTAGGTACATACCAAGTGTTTTGGTAACATTAGTGACTTTAATAATGTTGCCATCGATAATGAAAGAGTTGTATTTGGAGTCTAGTTTAGCAAGTTTGAACTGAGAGCCTAGAATGAGTAACTCAGTTTTTTCATCATTGAGGCATAGCCTGTGAAGAGCCATACAGGCCTGGTTGACGGTGTAGACTGCATTTAGTGCTTTGACATCGGTTACATAATTGCCAGTGATAGGGATGAGTATCTGGGTGTCATCTACGTAATTGGTGTAGGAGACACCCAGATAGTCCAGTATATCAAAGAGCGGTTTAGTAAATATGCTATATGGGAGAAACACAAGAGCCTTGCGGGACTCCATACGGGACATGTGCTGGGTCATGATTTATGTCCCTCTGAAACACAGACGTTCAAGAACAAGGTGCAGCCCTTTTCTAAACCAAGCAACACAGAAATAAGAGGCTGACAACTTAATTCTTGTTTATTCTTCAATGTAGCCATTGCTTAATATGTACCATGAATTAAGAAATTCGGCATTGAATTTTGGACAAAAAGTGGTTGCAAATTCCTGAAGCACACAATACGTACTTTTTAAAGGGACTGCATCTTAAATAAAATATAGTGTATTTCTTCAGATGACTGCATTTCATTTTTCGTATCGTAGTTATGATTTAGCATGCCAGTTGGCAAAGCACATGAGGCCTCATTACGAGTCAGGCAGTCCGGAAATAACGGTGGCGGTAAACCCGCCGCCATCGTTGTTTCCGGATCGCCTGATCTCGAGTCCTGCAGGCGGAGGTGCCATTCCTGCCAGGTCTGACCTGGCGGGTTTGACACCGCCCACCTGATATGATATGATATGATATGATATGATATGATATGATATGGTATTTGTAACGCGCCTATACACATGTGTTTCAAGTGTATAGGCGCGTTACAAATACCTGCTGGCGGACATGGAAACACTGCCACCATCACTAGATGGTGCAGGTGTTTCCATGGTCCCCATTCCCATTGAGTACTATTGGATTCAATGGGAATGGGGATTTACCGAATTCCGCCTACGGAATTCCCGGGTCACCGGGGTTGTAATGCCCTGGTAATTCCAGGAATCACAGAGGCGGAATAGTAATACGAGTCCGGCGGTAACCGAGCCGGAAAAAACGGCAGGTTTCTGCCGGACTCGTAATGAGGCCCAAGGTATTGGATAAGTGAAACTGTAATGTAATTTATTTTCTTTCTAAAACCTCCTAAAATAAAACACAATAACAGTTAGGCAAACAGTACACCTCCGGGAGGGGTGGTTATCTTGTCAGCATCCTTATCTTGTTAACCACAGATCTCTACTTCTTTCTTCTAACAAGCATGTCATTATGTTACCATGAAATATTACAGGACTTTCTCAGAACATTAATAAATAGAACAATAACGTTAATACGCTTATTTTAGAAGGCACCATTTCTCTCACTTTGTTTTGACATTATTATGGTGCATAAAGTCTGCAGGATGCCCTTACACAGTCCGGCCAACCACAGAAGGATTGCAAATGACATTTGGCCCTTCATCAAAAACAGTTGTGCACCCCTGATGAGACATACGGCTACACATAGTACACTTCTAAGGCAAGCAAGAGAGGACAACGGGAGGCCTTTGAGGTGGGTATCACCCCAATCCAGGTGTAATAGGACCAGTGCTTGAACTCTGTATCTAAAGCTGTCCGGAGACAGGAAGGGCTTGTCGTTCCGCAGGTGGGAGAACTGGTACCAAGCTGTCTGAGGTTTCTTAGCTATGTGTGTCTTGAACAAGTGGTGTTTGTTCATATGGAACCTAAAGAACTTGGCACAGGAGGGGAGCTCAGGTTTGAAGCCCTCAGGAATCATGGTTGATATCCAGGTCTGTATGTCTGGGTGTTCAGTGTTGTTTCTGAGCAGAAGGACTTTGGTGTTGAGCCTGTGGATGTCCTTGATGGAGTGCATCTTGAGGTATAGCTGTGTGTCATCAGAGTATTGATGGGTGTGGATGTTGTGTGTGGCTAGGAGGTCTCCCAGCGGCTCCATGTATACATTGAAAATCACTGGGGAGAGATTGTAACCCAGCAGGACTCCACAGGTGATGGGTAGAATGGGAAGCTTGAGGAGTTCATCTGAGCAAACTGATGCAAGTTGGCGAGGTAGAACTTGAACCAGCGTAGGACAAGGTTGCAGGTCCATGTGCCAATGTAAGGTGTCCATGAGTGCCTGATGGTCTACTGTGTTGAAAGCGGCTTAGAGGTAAACTAGAATTAGGAGGCAGAGGCGGCCATTATCAAGGATGCTGGGGTTGTCCTTGACCACTTGTATAGATGCCATCCCCTTTCTGCATCTGGGTTTGAACCCGGATTGGTAGGTTTGGAGGAGATTGTTGGTGTCAATGTGCTGCTGCAGTTGTGGGGATACCACTTTCTTGATGACTTACCTAGGAGGGGTAAATGGGTGCTCGGACGATAGTTGCATAGGTTGCTGGGTTCCAGAGTGGGTATCTTTAGTACAGGGAACATATGTACTGTTTTTAGGGTCAAGAGTTAGAAACCTGTTGACGATCTCCATGTAGAGAAGCAGAGCTTCTACAGAGAGGTTATTGAGGATTGATGATGGGAGGATGTTGTCTATATACAATTTGGCTTGGAAGGCTGGCAGTGGTTCTACCAGGTCCTCTGCAGAGCATGTCTTGAATGATGTACAGGGTGTGGAGATTTCACAAGGTGGAACGAGAGGTGGGTCTGTGGATGCAAAGCAGGTGTCTATGTGCTGGCAAATCTTGCTGATTTTGTTAATGAAGAAGGTGTTGATGGTGGTGGATTTTTTGATGGAGTGTGGTATAGAGGGTCGGGTAGCAGATTGACACAGTGTTTAATCACTTTGAAGATGGCTCTGTTTTTATTGTCAGCATTGGCTATTGCATTATGATAGTAGGAGGCCTTGACTGTGTCGATCAGTTGTCTGCGGTTTGCACAAAGTGCCTTAAGGAGTACCTGGGCGGGTACGGTCATGGAGCGCGGGCAAAGGTTTTCTCTTGTTTCCTGATGACTCTTTTGCTGAGGTTGGGTTACTGCATGTACAAGGGTGCTTATGGTTTTTGTGTGTGTCATTTGATGCAGGCTGAACGGATGGTGTTGACTGCTTCCTCTACAGAGTCACAGTTTGGTTGAGGGTGTTGAGTCCATGTTAGGTGAACATTGGTGAAGTCTTCCATGAGGGCTTCCACCGGGAAGTTCTTAAAGGACCTGAATGTTCGTCTGATGGGTTTCTGCTGGGAGTGGTTTACTCGGGTGGCATGCAGGATGCTGAAAGGCACAGCCAGGTGGTCAGACCAGTCAAGCAGGAGAGGAGAACTGCATTGAAAGGAAGGCAGTGCGTGATGATTAGGTTGAGGATATTAACTTTCTCATGCATTGGGTCGCTTTTGTGCTGTGCAAGGCTGAGGCTGTCCACAAGGCCAAGGAGAGCTTCCTTCATGGGTTTGGTGGTCTTGTTGCCGGGGAGGTTGAAGTTGCCTAGGAAGATGTTATGGTGTGCATGAGGGACATGGTGGTTACCAGGTCAGTGAAGTCTCTGATGAAGGTGGTGTTGGGTTTGGGTGGTCTGTAGATGAGATGGAATGTGACTGTGTCCATCGGGGAGAGCAGAAAGTGGCAGGAGTGGACTTAGAAAAAGTAAATGTTATAAATGTCAAGTCTGGTGCAGGGCCATAAGGACTTGTGGATGAGGGTGATGTCTCCACCTGTCTTGTTTAGCCAGGCTCTGTGTTGGAGGATGTAGCCATTGGGCACAAGGATGTCTAGGATGTGGGTGGGGGTGGTTGTCAGCTAGGTCTCAGTGATGAAGATGGCATCAAGGTTGTGTATAGTGATGAGGTCGGCGATATCCTCTGCATGGGTGATAGCTGAGCGGATGATGGTGAACATCAAATTCTATGTTGTGGATGGTTAGGGGCTGCTGATGTGCTTTAGGCAGATGTGGGTGAGGTTTCTGTATTGTAGAGTCCATGCCATAGACGAGGGACGATGTTGTTGACGTTGGTGTTGCCTGGTGATATTGAGGATGGCCTATGGGGACGGAGGGAGAAAACGCATGTCCGTGAGTGCTTACCTGTTGTCTGAACAGAGGTCTGGGCCCGGGGTCCTCCCAGTCTGAACATGAGCAAACAGGAGTTGTCATTTTCCGCATCTGCCCTTCACTTTGGATGCACAGGCATAGGTCTCTGGCTTCAGAAATGCACTTCTCCTATGCCACTGTTCCCGGTATCTTGGTGGGCAGATTTTTCTGCATTCCATGGGTTTGACTCTGAGCTTGTTACTCTTGCTAAATGATGGTCTGCCTACTCTGACCAAACCTCCTACGAGGAGGTCCTTCTGCCTTTTCCCCTCAGTTGCCAACTTGCTTTCCTCTCCTCTGTGCAGATTGTATCTTTATGTCCCACCAAGAAAGTGGAGGGTGGGTCCGCTTTTTTGTTTCATTCACAGACAGTATCGGAAGGGGGTCAGAAAACAAGTCAATGACTCAGGTGTGAATTTGTGAGTGTAAAGACTGGAGGGGGTATCTATATTTCTGCCCCCTATACCGTTGGGGTTGAGGTACAGGACACCCCAGCCAAGGTTCTATGTATGGTAGCTATGGACAAGCAACCAAGGCTGAGACTCAAGGGAGGTGATGCAAGCTGGTTCTTAGATATCTTACATACAGTGAATCCCCAAGCCCCCACAAAGGAATGTCCACACAATATGTTATGTGCTAATACAATCATTTTATGTAAAATAGGGTTCAGGTAAATATATACACATAAGTAAATAACACACTTTGTACTCAGGCAACACTACCCTAATACTGATACTAATTTACACTCTATGTGGTACCACACTATACGTAGATTCAGCGACCATGCACCAACTGCTGACAGTTATTAAAAAACATTACAATTCTACACAAGGTGCAATTTCATAGATTACTGTAGGAAGGCAGGTTAGATTGGGAATATTGACTGAATGCTTTCTTTAGAGTAGATAAACAATACTGTGTGAGGATCCCCCCATCTGGGCAAACTGTAAATAGAAGTTAAGGTGTACTTGATCATGTATTTTACAGCCCAGTCCAAATATGTTCAATAATAGTATGCTTCTCTTTCTACAGATCACACTACCCCAAAGTACCTGGGAAGCCCCAAGAGAACAGGATCCAAGACAAATCTGGAACCCTTTGATGAATCTTGAGGATGGAAGATGCTCTTCCTAGTCACAGTATCTTGGGTGTCTTGGCAGCTGAAGTGGTGAAGTTTCTTGGCTTTACTCAATGAGACCCCTCAAGGATGGACCTCCCATCGAAGAAGGAGTCGCTGGGATTTTCATGTCGAGAAGAAGAAGGGAACCAATAAGGGTGGGAAAGATCGCCCTTGTGGTCTCTGCAGTGGTCTTTGTTGGCAGGTTGTTACTCCGTGTGTGGATGTCCCACGAAGGTGAAACTTGCTGTGGACCTCGAAAAGACCTGGCTGAAGATGTTATGACCCTTGGTGGTCCTAGATGACTTTTAGTGGTGACGGTTGCAGTGGCAGAAATAGGTGTAATATTTCAGGAATTTGCAGTTTACCACTGTTTGGTTCTTTGATGCTGGCACCACAATGTGGACATCAGGATGGCTCCTGGTATCTTGAACAGAACCACTGAACTGCACTGCCAACCCTCATTAAGTGTGGGCACTTGGGAAATCTTTGGAATTTGGTGGAAGGGTGACACTCCACTACAGGCAGCAACCCTGGACTTGTGTGGACGAGTAGACAGATGTCATGGCAGGGATACCCCTTGAAGGATTTAAGAACATTTGCAGCTCTGGGGATCACGCTACACTATGCCAGGTTACCTACTCTTATGGACGATACTCATCAACCTGGCTTTCAAAAGTCACAAACACTCCTCCAGACCCTTGGCAACGCAGCTGAACTTCTTGGCTTCAAGATCTTCAGGCACCCCTCTACTTGACCCATGAATATAACTTCTCCGGACGGCAGGCACACAGGAATGGCTTCAAGGACACTCCAGGTGAAGAGTAGCAGTTGAACTGTGAAGAACCCATACTCTGCTAAACAAAGTAAGACAGCATATTTGTTCAAGCTGTAGAAGGCACATATCCTAGTTTCATTGTTTTCCGCAATATATCTCCATGGCAGCACCACCTACCAGGAACTTGTTGCCAATTAAATAAACATTGCTTCCATCTCTTGTTCTCTTTCTATGGTGTCACCATTTCAAAAGTAGTTTTTCCGTGAATGACCCACCATACTGACAAGGCATTGCTTTAAAGGTAAACGCACAGGTATGTTATTTTGTTTACATCCCACAGGCAGGTCTGCTTTCTCGCTATCCCTCTGATGGAACCACTGTGAAATTTGTCATTGATAGCTAATAATCAAAGTTCTGTGAAATGTATTTGCTCCAGTGTAAAGCAACCTTTGTTAACCTTTGCTTGCAAATATATCAACCTACCTTTCAGAGCACAAATGCCACACAGCCCCACTCCGGTTACAGCATCTCTCTCTATATTAAATGTGTGGAGCATGGTTGCTCCTAGGTTTTATCAAATTAATTGATTTATTTTTATTTTATTGTTCATTTATAACGTGCTTAGTACCAGCAAGCAGTTTCTAAGCGCGGGATTGGGGTTCAAACCTGTGTTGCGCTGCATTGTCTTGCTTCCAAGACAAACATGTGGCCCCTCAGGGATTAATTTATTCAGCTAATCTCAGAAAAGCATATGCCCCACACAATCATATTTTATGAGCATACAAATGTACATACCTCCACACAGTTTCTCTTAGAACCCAGTGCACATTTAGTGGCATGGCTTGAAGGGGATTCCCTAAAATACTTTTAATTGCTAATTGGGGTTTAAGCAATTGTTCAAACATGTATCTAAATGCGTAGGGGTTATTGTACTCACTTTTAGTTTCTCTTTTAAAGCGACAGGTCAGGTAGGAACATCAACTGCTCCAGGCAGCTCCACCAAGTAGGCTCTGCTTCAATTGCATCCCCTGCTTTCAAAATCCATCTCAGGAAATCTGATTTTGTCTTAGGCAAGGTTTCCGTATCATGCTCCCTTTTAAAAAAAGGCCTTCTTAAGGAGGATTTGTATCAGATACAACCAGGTGGAAACACAGGAGAACATTTACTGTGGTATAAGGTCCCTTCATAAGCAGATTTCCCAACAACTCTCTCTATTTCAGTTTGTGTTCAATACTTGAGAAACTCCATCCAAGCAGCATCATTCAGTGCAGCATTTTCTCATTGACCTTCACTTGGTATGACACACAGGAGCAGCTGCACCATTCCATCGCTGATCTTGATGCATCCTTCTCCTTTGCCAAGGTAAACCCAGCTGGTCTCAATGCAGCAACACCTATTTGCATTTATTTAGAGCTCACAAACTCCCTTCTGAAATGGCCACCACCATTGCAGTGCCTGCAGAGATGAAGGCTGGGTTTCCCAGCAGACCACCCCTGCTGCTGCCTGATAGGCCGCATGCCACTATTTCCATTGGTGCCTTAGGAAGTGGGCTGGCAAAGCCGGCCCCCCTCAAAGGCCCCACTAAAAGTTCAGGTATCATTCCTGTCTGTCCCTCACTTGATGTGACCCACGAGGAGCAGCTCTGCCATACCATCGCTGATCCTGATGCAGCCCTCGCCTTTGCCCAGCTAAACTAAATGCTATAACATTAATTCACATTGAATTTGGAGTTCACTGACCCCCTTCCAAAATGGCCACTGCCATTGTAGTGCCTCCAGAGATGCAGGCTGGGTTCCCCAGCAGACTGCCGCTGATGCCGCCTGATATGCCGCTTGCCACTATTTCCATTTTGTGCCTTAAGGAGCCAGCAGACAAAGCCAGCCCCCCTCAAATTCCCTACTAAAAGGCCGGGTACATTCCTGTTTGGCCATTGCCAGCCCACTGGCCACCCTCTATGCCCTTTCACCAGCTGTGCCATATGCCCCTTTACCTACCTACGTTCCTCTGCTGCCATCACTTGCGGCCAAGCCTAGTCACAAAGCATTGAACCAAGGTAAGTCTCTACATATAATGTCAGTGCATGATATTTGTATCCACAATGCAAAAATCTCTACAGTGTTTGCGCTTAGCCCCAATCCCCTTTCCAGTTATGCTACACCATATGCTTTGCACAAACTGCCTTGCTGTATCCCAGCACCCCCACTAGCTAAAACACAATAGTCAGTCTGCTCTATCTCAACACTGCTCCTCAATCAACCCAAGCTGGCCACACACTCCTCTCTCCTGCAACCCCCTGCCCTGAAGCCTCTATGCCCCTGCAACACCCACACCAGAAGGATAGCACCTTCCAATCTGCTCACCACCAGACTGCACTGTCCTCCTTCTCTGGCTTCAAGCCAAATTGACACACTCTTCTCCACCCTGTAGCTCATAGACAAGTAGATGTTTGCCAATCCTTCAAACCACCTACAACTTTCCACTACCCAGGGCATCGCCACAGGCTCTTCCAAACCCATACTGTTACTCACAACCTTTTCATGTCTGCAAGCACACCATGCCCAGCCCACCCCAGACAATTCACTGCCTTCTAAGTTGCCTCCAAAGTCTCCCTACACAAAGCACGACCACCAGCACACATGCTGGATTGCGCCCATGCCACTGTCCGTCCTCACCCCCCACAACCTCTGCACTGGTTCCCATCGCACCTCCAGACTCTCATCACGCACAGTGCCAGCCTACTTTCCTCAACATTACTCACCCATTTCAAGATCAGACTTGTACACCTCTCCATGCATAACCCCTCATAACTTCAGTGCCAATTACTGACATTCCTCCCCCACAAGACCACAATCACTCCCACCCCCAACCCCTTTCCTGTGCACTCGTCAATGCCCGCTCCATCATAGCACATGCCACAGAGATTTGCAACCTCATCACAAATGAAATCACTGACCTCTTAGCTATAACTGAAACGTGGCTCCACCCTGCAGCAGGTCCTGTCCTCATCATCGCCATCTCAGCAGGCTACACCATCCTACACTGTGACTGCCAAAACCACAAAGGAGGTGGAGTTGCCCTGATATATAAAGACTCACTAGCCCTCCATCCCCTGCCCACCATCGTCCCCATGTCATGCAGACATTTCACCACCAAGCTTACATTCTCAGCCACCTCTACCATAACTATGCACATTATCTACCGCCCACCAGGCCCTGCCAAATCCTTTCGATGATTACTTTGCAAACCTAATCAGTACAACATGCATCCCACCATCCTCCAAAACCCTCATCCTCAGCGATCTAAATTTGGGAATTAATGACTGTTCTGACAAAGATGCCATTTTACTTGCACACTCCTTAGACTCCATAGCTTTTAGCCAACATATCTCCAAACCGGCACACCAACTACACGGATCACTGGACGGGGTTTACAGACCTCCAGTGTAACCTATCCAGCATACCTATCACCCATAACCTGTCGTCAGACCACCACACCATCACTGTTTTGATGCCTGTTACCTCTTCTGAGACTACCATCACCTATGCCCTCCCCGAGCCATCTCAAGATGAGAACTACTACCTGTACTCACAATGGATCACACCATCGTCTCTGCTGCTTTGCCTTCCAACCCTCCCTATGTTGTTGACACTTACAAGGCCAACCTATCAGCCATTGATGCCATTGCACCCCCCAAACTGGGGAAAGCCAAACCATCCACCCACATCAATTTCTGGTTCTCACCTGATCTCCAATTCATGAGAGCCAGCAAAATGTTCCCTCAAAACCATCTGGATCAAAACACCCATCACGGATAACAAATTCAACTTCCTTCAACTGTCAAAGGAATGCAAATAAGCCATTCTGCTAGCACAAGCATCCTCCCTCTCAGACAGGATCTCCAAGGCCCAATACCACTAACGTGAACTCTTCTCCATCTTAAATAAATTGGAATCGCCCATCACCCCTATCACCAATTTTACCAAAGTTTCCAAGATGCCCTCATCAACAAAATGGACATACTCGAAAACAAATTTGAGTCCAAAAGAAAATCCATCCTTTCCAAATCCAACCTGCTCGAGCCACCTACCTCCATGCCACCACCTACCACTATCACTATGTTTAGCTTCATACCAGTAACATTAACTGAAGTCTCTTCCATCATAGTTACTCTGAAACCCTCCCGGTGCCAGAGTGACATCTGCCCTGCCCCCCTTATCAAGGATTGCACCTCAGCTCTCATCCCTATCATCACCACATTTATCAACTCCTCATTCACTACCAGTTTCATTCCACCCACCCTCAAGGAAGCATGGATTTCACATCTCTTAAAGAAACCTTCCCTTGAACCTACCATTCCCACTAGGGCTGTACTGAATAGCATATTTAGTATTTGGAAGAATACCGACAAGTTTGTCAACTATTCGGCCGAAGCCGAATATGAAGCTGAATATTTGCTATCTTTAATAAATCATGTTTCAAACTTCAAAAAACACACTTATTAAAAAAACAAATAAAGCACCATTTTAAATGCATTCTATACTTTAATTTCTCTTCATTGTAATCAATGGAGCCTCTTTATTTAACGTATAAAAGCCAGAAATAAAGCAGATTTAACCAAAATGGAAGGGACCAAATGTACAGAACATTGTTGCATATTCAGTGCCAGTTAAAGTATGAGGCTTCATAAATGCAAAAGGACTGCCTTTGTGAATCAGATGCATTGCATTCTCTATCCAGTTGCAAAGTCGATGTGGTTGAGTTTCAAAAGTTCTTTGCAGCTCACATAGAAATATATGAAATGGTTCATCTGATCTCATGCAGGACACAAGTCAAGAGGAAATCTGAAATGCGGGAACTCCATTTCACAACTATTCACCCCACCCAAACAAATGCTGCTCACTTTTCACTTATCCTAGCCACTCTTTCTCCCCAATAGACAAACATATACAACTTATAATTTCCTGTTAAAATATCAGATAATGTTAAACTCAAGACTCAAGTCCTTAAACAAAAGAAAAGGGGGGGATATGAAGTATGCAATGGGAAGTGACATAACAGGAACTGAACGCATCTATGCACATTTCTTTCAGTTTGTTTTTTCCAACCGAAAAAAGTGCACATTGCATATAAACATTTGCCAAAAGAAAAGATGTTCCTGTATTGCAGGCTAAGTATAAAAGATGAGCACCAAAACATACCCTAAAGAGCAGATTACAATTTAAGATATTTTTCAGCTGTGTGATAGCAACGTGTCTGGTCTAATTCTATTCAGTTTTGCAAACTGAAGTCTATATTTGCATTTCTGAGTTCATGTTGCTTTGTATTAAAATGGGAATGTCAAAGTATTCGGCAAGAGCCGAATAGCAAGAAACTATTTGGCCGGAGCCGAATAGCTTTTTTTCAGCCGGAATTCAGCCAAATACTTACTTCAAGCTGAAGTTCAGTACACCCCTCGTTCCCACTAACTACAGGCCAATCACCACAGTTCCCTGTCTGCTGAAGATACTGGACCATGCAACTTACATTCAAATAGAAGCTCACTTAGCGCTGCATACAATCCTATGTCCACGGCAATCAGGTTTCTGCCCAGGGCACAGCACCGAATCTGCCCTCCTAGATTAAAAAAATACAGATGCACAACATCCAAAATGCAGGCAACCTCGCCCTACTACTAATAAATGTGTTGGCAGCCTTTGACGTGGTCAACCACAAGACCCTTAGTCGCCACATCACTACGCCGCCAATTTCTCCCCTGCTGCCACTCGGTGGATTGCTTTATTTTTTGCTGATATAACTACCCAAGTATACACCCAATGCAGCTGTCCACCCTACACAAGTCCCTTGTTGCATCCCACAAGGCTCCTGTGCCCCCCCATCTTTTTTAATATTTATACAAAACATCTATTTGACCACCTTGTTTCTTTGGGTATCTCATTCACAAATTATGCTGATGATTCTCAGATCCTTATTCTCCTCTCAGGCAACTATGATCATGACTCCGACAGATCTCCAAAATATATAATATTATCCAATCGTGCATGGCCATGAACCAACTTTGTCTCAATGATGATAAGACTGAGATGTAGACCATAGGCCCGCCCTCCCGCCTCACCAAACTGGACCTAGCCTACCGCTATTGCCCGATCATGGCTGCACCATTGTCTCCACAGCTGTCAAAACATTAGGTGTCTACCTTCATCATTCTACCCTCAGCATGAACCACCATGTAACTTCTATTGCCACTTCGGCTGCTTTAAAAAAAATAACAAATTTAAAGTGCATTGTGGGTGACTAGCCGGGCTGAAAGGCCAGTACAGCTATAATTGGTTCTCGCAACTGTGGTCCAGAACAGCACTATCTAGGGTTTTTACCTGTGTTATACATATTGCACAATACATTTAGGATATATCCCATGCAATAGGAACATAAGCCTTGAGAAAGAGCATGAACTCGAAACATGTGTCGGCTGGTTCAGAAGTTGTTTCATCTTGTGAATTGCTCAATCAAATGCAATATCAAGGGCCTATTGGTGCAGTGTGGGTGTTTCGCTGTAATTCGACACATGAATGGATCTGGAAAATATGCAGAGAGCACCCACTGCAGAAGCAACACAGGGTGCAAGAGGGTGACAGGACATAGAGTGTGATCTGCCCATGAGTGCAGCATAGCACAACAGAGAGCTAGAGAGAGAGAGTGACAGTGAGAGGGAAGGCCAAGTTAACCGCAAAATGCACTACACCTCCGTAGCTGTGGGTATCATGAGTTCACCAAGGGAGGTAAGACAGTGACATGAGTACCACTTAAAAAAACATCCTGGCATGGTAGCATGCAAAGCACATATAAGTAAAGTTACACATGCAGCAAAAATGTGGAACAATGACACAAGCTCAAAATGAAAGACAGTGCTCATGCTTACTGACTGACTGTGCCGGCATGGTGTGACTCCGGCATCACCTTCACCAGGGACTGTGTCTCCAATTAGTGACGGAAGGGCCAGTGCATGGTAGAGGACATGGGGAGCATGGACGTCAAAGGGTGCAGAGTGTCTCCCCGGGGACAGCAGTCACCACCACATCATGGATTACTGAAACAACATGGGAGAAGAAATTACAACAGGCATAGTGAAGTACCATTCATACTGCACACATGTGCAAGGATACACTGAATCCAC
The DNA here is from genome assembly GCF_040938575.1 of Ambystoma mexicanum. Lineage (NCBI taxonomy): Eukaryota > Metazoa > Chordata > Amphibia > Caudata > Ambystomatidae > Ambystoma > Ambystoma mexicanum. The sequence continues at coordinate 393,540,219 of NC_090941.1, read as the reverse complement.
AGTTACCTGTACATGCCATCCTGTGCACCACCATGCAGACATGCCAGTTGACCTCACTATGCATGCCTGCATGTCCACCACTGCAAATGTCATGGCCTTGAGAGGTTAACTGCACACATCAAGGTAAAAATAAAAAATAAAAAACCTGGAAAGGGCAACTCAAAAATAACATGCCAATATCTGGGCCTGGGGTCAACAAAAGTAACCATAAATTGAATAAACAATCAAAAATGCCCATCTTGGACCAGGGGGGCTTCAACCAGGAGGGGAGAGGGGCAGGGTGTATGTCAAAGTCCACCCATGGGTGGACATAAAAAAATAAATGCATTAAAAAAATATCCCTCCATGGGCTCACGGACCGCACAGCTATGGTGGACCGGGAGGCATGTCTGTGCTGTTACCACCATCCTGTGTTGAATCTGAAGTTGGAAGTGGTGCTAGAGGCTGACTACGCAGTGCACTGGCTTGGTCCTCAGTGGCAGCCGCCATGCTTGATAGTGATGAATCCACCAGCAGACTGAGGGCTTGGAGATCACTATGCATATCCTCATGGGTTGCACTGGGTTCCTCCGAGTTTGTCTGCCTCAATCATAATGTCTTCTGCTAGCTGCATGTTCCTCATGGATTGCAGCCTTGTGGGCAAACAACTCATGCCTCAGGGCATCCCTGTTTACCCGACCCTCTGCAAGCAGGGATGCCTGCAGACACTGCAGATCTGCCTGTTGGCCCTTGATGTTGCCCTCCATGTGCAGCCTATGGGAGCAGCATGTGACCTACAGCTCTTGCTCTACCTGTGTTTCTGGGGGGACCATGGAAGTGGCCACCCTATCCATGCCCTCAGACAAACTCTCATAGACAGCACACTGTCGGTGTGCAGAACACAACATCTGCTTCTGCCAATCTGTCTGGCCAGTCTGCACACATCCCCCACGTGTGCAAGGCCCATGCCTGTCTGATCCAAGAGAGCATGACCCTTTGTATGATGCCCCTGTCCCTGTCTGCAGGACCGCAACACTCCCTTGGACTTCTGTCCCAGGACCAGAAACCAATGCATGGGAGCATGGCCTTGCAGATGTAACCACCACAAATGGGAGTGTCATCACTGACTGGACTTGTAAAGGCACCTGACCTCCTGCAGACTCACAGGCTACAACTGCTCCACCCACTCACCTCTGCCAGCATTTAGGAGTGCACATCTGGTTCAGTATCAGAGCTACTTGAGTCCAAAGAGTCAGAAGTGTCTTCAGCATGGCTCAGAATGGTCTGTAGCACCAGTGGGTTTTCACGGCCTGCCAAGCCACGTCATACACTGGTGGTTTGAAGCACCACAGACTCTTCTTCCTCCTCCTACTCCTCCCCTCCATCTGGTGCCTCCTCACCTGCACATGGACAGAAAAAGACATGTGGAGGCTTGTGCAAAGTGTCTTTAGTAAACATGTGTATCACATTGCTGTCATGCAACGCGGAAGGATAGCTCAGGGGCACTGTGCTCATCTTCAATGCAAGACGAGGCAGAGCAACACAGGTTTGATCCTCGGGTCCGCACTTAGAAACCTCTGGGTATTAAGCGCATTATAAATAACCTGTTGCAATTACAAAATTACAACAAAATGCAGGACATGTCACCAGAAGAAATACAGCATCCACACACTATGGACAACAAGCTACCTGAGCATGGCATATGCAGACTGGCAAACAATACCCTTCTAAGGGCCATGCTGCCAGTGCACACTTTGCCAACCAACATGACCGTTGAGAAGCACATTATGGCCCATGGCACCGCAAACTGTTGACTAATAGCAGTGAAATGGGTATGGACATGTGGCTCTGTGACATGCAATTACATCATATGGCAACAGGCAGACACACATATCCACATCCAAGTCTGCATCCATTACATGCCACACCAGTCTTGTCCTGGTACAGGGACTGTACACAATGGGAACATGCTGTATGTCTGGGAAAAGGAAAGAGTCCCAGTTGATGTATGGCTGTAAGAGCACCACCTAGGCAAGGTCTGTGAAGTGGAGAGAGTAAGTCAATTGAGTTGTAGATAGGAACAATGTACAGTGACACACAAGAGAGAGAGGGGTATGGACCCATGGAATGTGGGCTGAGTGTGGGAGGGAAACAGGGAGCAGGCCTCCAAACGATTTGCCTTGGGAGTCAATTACATGTGGACAGCGGGGATGTGCACTGCTGGGAAATATGCACACTCACTCAGAGCATGCCATAAGGTGTGTTGGTTGCCATCTTGGATGTTCTATGTAGCATGGATGCACCAACATACAAAGAGTCTCTATACCCTGCAGGGCATGAAGTGTAACTCGTATTTCGGACACCAGCAAATGTTTAGCAGAACAGAGTCACTGACATCAAGGATGCAGCTAACAAGAGTGCACGTTGTGGTATCATGTTGTGATGTTGTGGGGGTATGCTATTGGGAGAGGAGTACTGTCACATGGACATGTTCAACTGATGTGCAACACATGGTTTGTATCCACTCTTGTGAACTGGATATCCCAGCCACTTTGATAAGTAGCAGTGGCCCTTGAGATGGATGGGGATGCAGATTTTATTCATACATCAATAATCGAAACGCTAAAGTAGTGTGGCAAACGGAAGTCTGTTTTAATGTCAAGTATCTAAAACAGGGAGTACAACGAACATCAGCACTCGCTCGATCCTCTTACTCAACGAATCTTTTATTAGCAAAATCGTCATGAGTGGCATGTTAACCTGCATCATTACCAACGTCATCCTACGTGGCAAACTACAAAAACCTATTGAAGGAAGTGACAGGCTCTAAGTGAATTTCTAAGTATAAGTTCCATATCAGTATAGAAGAGTGAAGGGAAGTGAAAGGCTACTTAGCATCAGGTGGGGCAACTAAGCCCTCCCCTTAAAATGGCCTCTATGAACATCACTAAATACATGACGTCTCATTGGCTACACAAACTATAGGACCCTTAACCTCATTAGTGCCAAGGACGAGCTATCTCGTCCTTGGGATTCCCTCCCTGTTGCTAAGTACGAGATAGCTCGTCCTTTCAGGCACTCGGTTTTGTAATCCAAAACTGTAATCCAACCCCCGGGCTATGTGAGGGGGAGGTCCCTCCTCACTGCCAGGGGGCTGGATTACCTTCAGTTTCACGTCAGCGTGCGTAAAGCACGTCGGCGTAAAACTGAAAGTATAATCACTGCAGCAGCCATTTTCGGCTGCTGCAGTGAAGAAAGAAGGTAAGAGCTCTTCTTTCTCCGCTTCGATCTCCGGCTGTATTTCAAGCCAGAGATTGAGGCGAGTATCGTTGGAAAGGGGAGATTCTCCCCTTTCCAACGATACCCATTGTGTGGCATTTTTGTACACTGATCGGGCGCGGGGCGTGCGATCTGTGAGCAGCAATGGCACAGGATCAATACAGATCTGAATGTGACACGGGGAGGGGGGCAGCTTACTAGATAAGCAGACCCCTTCTCCCTTTGGGCCAAAGCATGGGGCCACAGTGCTGGAGACCCCTGGGGGCAGATGATCACTGCCCCCAGGGGTGGAAAAAAAAAAGTCGAGGGAAGGGAGGAGGTGGGAGGGGGTTTGGGCCCCTGGGGCCCACTAGCCACCGGGGATATTGGCAAATGTGGTGTCGTTGGAAAGGGGAGATACTCCCCTTTCCAACAACACCATATATATGAGGCATTGCTGGCCACGGATCGGCGCAGAGCACTCGATCCGTGACCAGCAACCCACTGGAACACCAGGGATACGTTTGTGACGTGGGGGGAGGGGGGCTGCTTACAGTAAGCAGCCCTCTCCCCCCTGGCTCCCAAAGCATGGGGGCACATATGTGCACAACCCTGGGGGCAGATGGCTGATCATCTGCCCCCAGGGAAGGGGACAAAACATTTTTTTTTAAAATAAATAGAATGGGGATGGGGGACCTGGGATTTTTTTGCCCCCATAAAATGGTGGTGGCCCTCCCCCTCCCACACCAAGTGGAAAGGGGGGTCACCCCTTGTAGCCCTCCCTGGGGGCAGATTTATGCCCCAAGGCAGGAGTACATGAGGTGGCCCCCATCCAATTGGGGGGTGCGGGGAGGGCTACCAGGAATTAGTGTGCAGGCCCCCCAAAGGATGGAGCCTGCATGATAGGCCCCCGGTGGGGGGCAGATGGCTGATCATCTACCCCCAGGGAAGGGGGAAAAACAAAACAACAAAAAAATGAAAATAACTAAAGGGAATTTTGGGTGGGATTGGGTGGGTCACTAGCCACCAGGGATATATTTTACAGAAAAGGGGGTGGTCCTCTTCACCTCACCCTAAGGGTAAATGGGGGCACCCCTTGTAGCCCTCCCTGGGGGCAGATATCTTCTCCTAGGAAGGGGCATCTGACCCCAGGGAGGGCTGAATGAGATGCCCCCCTGCATTTGGTGTGGAGGGTAGATGGCCACCCCCTATTACATTACAAAATTACCTGGTGGTTTAGGGTGCCCCTCAGCCCGCCCTAAAGTGTAGTGTACATTTTCCATTTTTTTGTTTTGTTTACGAAACTTGCCTTGGCACAGAGGGGCACATTGGTGTGCCAATCTGGCCGCAGGGTGCCCAAATCTTACTGACACACCCACTGGTTGGCCTGTCCCACCATTTTTGGCGGCCTCTCCCCCCACTCCAAATGGAGGGGGTGTACCTCACACAGCTGTTTGTAGGAGGACCAGGGAGGCCTGCATGAGGTGCCCCCGCCACCCATTTGGGGTGAGGGGGAGAGGGCCCCCAAAAATGGTGGAACAGGCCCCCAGTGGGTGGGCCAGTAAGGATTGGGCACCCGGGGGTCAGATTGGCACATCAATGTGCCTCTCTGCACCAAGGGGATTGGGTTACCAACGGAAAAAGGTTAGAACGCTTTGTAGGGGGGCTGTGGGGCACTCCCAAGGGTCTGGGAATTTTCTAATGGGATGGGGCCTTGACCCCCTCCCCCCAGCCAAAATGGAGTGGGTGCCTTGTCATGCAGCACTCCCTGCGACCAGATATCTGCTCCTAGGAACAGATGCCTGAGCCCACAGAGGAGTGCAGGACAGCCCCCCCCTTATCTGCCCTTGGGGAGGGCTACATGAGATGGGCCGCCTTCCAATTTGGCCATGTGTGGATTCCCACGGGTGTCCTCTTTTGGGAAATGCATGGGGTTCCCTGTTTTCCTTGTTGGCTTCGACACCCTAGGCCCAAATCTGTAGGTTGCCCACATGAACAAAATGGTCAGTGGCGAAAGGCTTGGGGTTACCAGTGGGTTACCCTTTTCCTTTTGCGCCCCCGGTAGGTGCAGCCACACATGTGAGATACTGTTTTCAACGGGACACATGTGGGGATGTGGAAAGCTAGGCCATGTGTTGTTGGCGGTGTGTTTCGATGGGTGAGCCGAGTGAAATGTGCGGAAAATGTGTTTTTTTCCCCACATTTCGGGCTTTGCAGGGGTGTCTGGGTAATAAATTCTGGGCCGATTTGCGCAATCCATACCTCTGCGGATTCCCACAGGAGTCTTATTTTCGGAAATGTATGGGGTTACCTGTTTTCCTTGGTGGCTTGGACACCTGAGACCCATATCTGTATGTTGTGCTTGTCTGGAGAAAGTGTGAAATTCAGGTGTCAAAACAGACGTGGGGTTACCTGTGTTTTAGGATTTCCCCTTGGCGCCCAGGTAGGTGCACTCACACATGTGACATACCGTTTTCATCGGGACACACATGCAAACGGGGGACGGTAGGCCATGTGCTGTTGGCCATGTGTTTTGATGGGTGAGCCGAGTGAAATGTGCGGAAAATGCATTTTTTCCCCCACATTTCGGAATTTGCAGGGGTTTCTGGGTAATAAATTCTGGGACGATTTGCGCAAATCATACCTCTGCAGATTCCCACGGGTGTCCTCTTTTCGGAAATGAATGGGGTTCCCTGTTTGCCTTGATTGCTTGTACACCGGAGGCCCATATCTGTATGGTGTGCTTGTCTGGAGAAAATGTGAAATTCAGGTGTCAAAACAGACTTGGGGTTACCTGTGTTTTAGGATTTCCCCTTGGCGCCCAGGTAGGTGCAAACACACATGTGAGGTACCGTTTTCATCGGGACACCTGTGGAAACGCAGGACAGTAGGCCATGTTTTATTGGCGGTGTGTTTCGATGGATGAGCCGAGTGAAATGTGCGGAAAATGCTTTTTTCCCCCCACATTTCGAACTTTGGAGGGGTGTCTGTGTAATACATTCTGGTCCGATTTGCGCAAACCATACCTCTGCGGATTCCCACGGTTGTCCTCTTTTCGTAAATGCATGGGGTTCCCTGTTTTCCTTGGTGGCCTGGACACCCGAAGACCATATCTGTATGATGTGCTTGTCTGGTGAAAGTGTGAAATGCAGGTGTCAAAACAGACTTAGGGTTACCTGTGTTTTAGGCTTTTTCCTTGGCGCTCAGGTAGGTACACCCACACATGTGAGGTACCCTTTTCATCGGGACATGTGTGGGAACGGGGGACTTTAGGCCATGTGTTGTTGGCGGCGTGTTTCGACAAGTGAGCCGAGGGAAATGTGCGAAAAATGCTTTTTTTCCCCCACATTTCGGAATTTGCGGGGTTGTCTGGGTAATACATTCTGGGCCGATTTACACAAATCATACCTCTGCAGATTCCCACGGGTGGCCACTTTTCAGAAATGCATGGTGTTCGCTGTTTTCCTTGGTGGTTTGGACACCCTGAGGCCCATATCTGTATGATGTGAGAGTGTGAAATTCAGATGTGAAAACAGAGTTTGGGTTACTTGTGTTTTAGGCTTTTTCCTTGGCGCCCAGGTAGGTACACCCACACATGTGAGGTACAATTTTCATTGGGACACCTGTGGGAATGCGGGACGGTAGTCCTTGTGTTGTTGGCGGCGTGTTTCTATGGGTGAGCCGAGTGAAATGTGCAGAAAATTTGTTTTTTTTCCACATTTCGGATTTTGCAGGGGTGTTTGGGTGATAAATTCTGGGCCGATTTGCACAAACCATACCTCTGCGGATTCCCACAGGTGTCTTTTTTTTGGAAATGCATGGGTTTCCCTGTTTTCCTTGGTGGCTTGGACAACCGAGGCCCATATCTGTATGTTGTGCTTGTCTGGAAATAGCGTGAAATTCAGGTGTCAAAACAGACTTCGGTTTACCTGTGTTTCAGGCTTTCCCCTTGGCGCCCAGGTAGGTGCACCCACACATGTGAGCTATCGTTTTCATCGGGACACCCGTGGGAATGGAGGACGGTAGGCCTTGTGTTGTTGGCAGCGTGTTTCGATGGGTGAGCCGAGTGAAATGTGCGGAAAATGCATTTTTTTTCCCACATTTCGGACTTTGCAGGGGTGCGTGGGTAATAAATTCTGGGCCGATTTGCACAAATCATACCTCTGCGGATTCCCACCGGTGTCCTCTTTTCGGAAATGCATGGGGTTCCTTGTTTTCCTTGGTGGCTTGGACACCCCAAGGCCCATATCTGTATGATGTGAGAGTGTGAAATTCAGATGTGAAAACAGACTTGGGGTTACTTGTGTTTTAGGCTTTTTCCTTGGCGCCCAGGTGGGTACACCCACACATGTGAGGTACCATTTAAATCAGGACACCTGTGGGAACGCGGGATGGTAGGCCATGTGTTGTTTGCGGGATATTTCGAAGGGTGAGCCGAGTGAAATGTGCGTAAAATGCATTTTTTTCCCCACATTTCGGACTTTGTGGGGGTGTCTGGGTAATAAATTCTGGGCCGATTTGCACAATTCATACCTCTTCGGATTTCCACGGGTGTCCTCTTTCCGGAAATGCATGGTGTTCCCTGTTTTCCTTGGTGGATTGGATACCCCGAGGCCCATAGCTGTATGATGTGAGAGTGTGAAATTCAGGTGTGAAAACAGACTTGGGGTTACTTGTATTTTAGGCTTTCCCCTTGGCTCCCAGGTAGGTGCACCCACACATGTGAGGTACCGTTTTCATCAGAACACCTGTGGGAACGCGGGACAGTAGGCCATGTGTTGTTGGCGGTGTGTTTCAATGGGTGAACCGAGTGAAATGTGCAGAAAATGTGTTTTTTTCCCACATTTCTGAATTTGTGGGGGTATCTGGGTAATAAATTCTGGGCCGATTTGCGCAAACCATACCTCTGCGGATTCCCACCGGTGTCCTCTTTTCGGAAATGCATGGGGTTCCCTGTTTTCCTTGGTGGCTTGGACAACCGAGGCCCATATCTGTATGTTGTGCTTGTCTGGAGAAAGCGTGAAATTCAGGTGTCAAAACAGACTTGGGTTTACCTGTGTTTTAGGCTTTACCCTTGGCGCCCAGGTAGGTGCACCCACACATGTGAGGTACCATTTTCATCGGGACACCCGTGGGAAATGGGGATATAGGCCATGTGTTGTTGGCAGCGTGTTTCGATGGGTGAGCCGAGTGAAATGTGCGGAAAATGCGTTTTTTTTCCCACATTTCGGACTTTGCAGGGGTGTCTGGGAATAAATTCTGGGCCGATTTGCGCAAATCATACCTTTGCACATTCCCACCTGTGTCCTCTTTTCGGAAATGTATGGGGTTCCTTGTTTTCCTTGGTGGCTTGGACACCCCAAGGCCCATATCTGTATGATGTGAGAGTGTGAAATTCAGGTGTGAAATTAGACTTGGGGTTACTTGTGTTTTAGGCTTTTTCCTTGGCGCCCAGGTAGGTGCACCCACACATGTGAGGTAGAATTTTCATCGGGACACCTGTGGGAATGCGGGACGATAGGCCTTGTGCTATTGGCGGCGTGTTTCTATGGGTGAGCCGAGTGAAATGTGCAGAAAATTCTTTTTTTTTTCCACATTTCGGATTTTGCGGGGGTGTCTGGGTGATACATTCTGGGCCGATTTGCACAAACCATACCTGTGCGGATTCCCACGGGTGTCTTTTTTTTGGAAATGCATGGGTTTCCCTGTTTTCCTTGGTGGCTTGGAAAACCGAGGCCCATATCTGTATGTTGTGCTTGTCTGGGGAAAGCGTGAAATTCAGGTGTCAAAACAGACTTGGGTTTACCTGTGTTTCAGGCTTTCCCCTTGGCGCCCAGGTAGGTGCACCCACACATGTGAGGTACCATTTTCATCGGGACACCCGTGGGAACGGAGGACACTGGGCCTTGTGTTGTTGGCAGCGTGTTTCGATGGGTGAGCCGAGTGAAATATACGGAAAATGCGTTTTTTTCCCCACATTTCGGACTTGGTGGTCGTGTCTGGGTAATAAATTCTGGGCAAATTTGCGCAATTCATACCTCTGCGGATTTCCACGGGTGTCCTCTTTTCGGAAATGCATGGTGTTCCCTGTTTTCCTTGGTGGATTGGACACCCCGAGGCCCATATCTGTATGATGTGAGAGTGTGAAATTCAGGTGTGAAAACAGACTTGGGGTTACTTGTGTTTTAGGCTTTCCCCTTGGCTCCCAGGTAGGTGCACCCACACATGTGAGGTACCGTTTTCATCGGAACACCTGTGGGAATGCGGGACAGTAGACCATGTGTTGTTGGCGGCGTGTTTCAATGGGTGTGCCGAGTGAAATGTGCGGAAAATTTGTTTTTTTCCCACATTTCGGAATTTGTGGGGGTATCTGGGTAATAAATTCTGGGCCGATTTGCGCAAACCATACCTCTGCGGATTCCCACCGGTGTCCTCTTTTCGGAAATGCATGGGGTTCCCTGTTTTCCTTGGTGACTTGGACAACCGAGGCCCATATCTGTATGTTGTGCTTGTCCGGAGAAAGCGTGAAATTCAGGTGTCAAAACAGACTTGGGTTTACCTGTGTTTTAGGATTTCCCCTTGGCGCCCAGGTAGGTGCACCCACACATGTGAGGTACTATTTTCATCGAGACACCCGTGGGAAAGGGGGATGTAGGCCATGTGTTGTTGGCAGCGTGTTTCGATGGGTGAGCCGAGTGAAATGTGCCGAAAATGTGTTTTTTTCCCACATTTCGGATTTTGAGGGGGTGTCTGGGTAATAAATTCTGGGCCGATTTGCACAAATCATACCTCTGCAGATTCCCACCGGTGTCCTCTTTTCGGAAATGCATGGGGTTCCTTGTATTCCTTGGTGGCTTGGACACCCCAAGGCCCATATCTGTATGATGTGAGAGTGTGAAATTCAGGTGTGAAAACAGACTTGGGGTTACTTGTGTTTTAGGCTTTTTCCTTGGCGCCCAGGTAGGTACACCCACACATGTGAGGTACAATTTTCATCGGGACACCTGTGGGAATGCGGGACGGTAGGCCTTGTGTTATTGGCGGCGTGTTTCTATGGGTGAGCCGAGTGAAATGTGCAGAAAATTCCTTTTTTTTCCACATTTCGGATTTTGCGGGGGTGTCTGGGTGATACATTCTGGGCCGATTTGCACAAACTATACCTCTGCGGATTCCCACGGGTGTCTTTTTTTTGGAAATGCATGGGTTTCCCTGTTTTCCTTGGTGGCTTGGAAAACCGAGGCCCATATCTGTATGTTGTGCTTGTCTGGAGAAAGCGTGAAATTCAGGTGTCAAAACAGACTTGGGTTTACCTGTGTTTCAGGCTTTCCCCTTGGCGCCCAGGTAGGTGCACCCACACATGTGAGGTACCATTTTCATCGGGACACCCGTGGAAACGGAGGACGCTAGGCCTTGTGTTGTTGGCAGCGTGTTTCGATGGGTGAGCCGAGTGAAATGTGCGGAAAATACATTTTCTTTCCCATATTTCAGACTTTGCAGGGGTGTCTGGGTAATAAATTCTGGGCCGATTTGCACAAATCATACCTCTGCAGATTCCCACCGGTGTCCTCTTTTCGGAAATGCATGGGGTTCCTTGTTTTCCTTGGTGGCTTGGACACCCCAAGGCCCATATCTGTATGATGTGAGAGTGTGAAATTCAGGTGTGAAAACAGACTTGGGGTAACTTGTGTTTTAGGCTTTTTCCTTGGCGCCCAGGTAGGTGCACCCACACATGTGAGGTACCGTTTTCATCGGAACACCTGTGGGAACGCGGTACGGTAGGCCATGTGTTGTTGGCGGTGTGTTTCAATGGGTGAGCCGAGTGAAATGTGCGGAAAATGTGTTTTTTTCCCACATTTCTGAATTTGTGGGGGTATCTGGGTAATAAATTCTTGGCCGATTTGCGCAAACCATACCTCTGCGGATTCCCACCGGTGTCCTCTTTTCGGAAATGCATGGGGTTCCCTGTTTTCCTTGGTGGCTTGGACAACCGAGGCCCATATCTGTATGTTGTGCTTGTCTGGAGAAAGCGTGAAATTCAGGTGTCAAAACAGACTTGGGTTTACCTGTGTTTTAGGCTTTCCCTTTGGCGCCCAGGTAGGTGCACCCACACATGTGAGGTACCATTTTCATTGGGACACCCGTGGTAAATGGGGATGTAGGCCATGTGTTGTTGGCAGCGTGTTTCAATGGGTGAGCCGAGTGAAATGTGCGGAAAATCCGTTTTTTTTCCCACATTTCGGACTTTGCAGGGGAGTCTGGGAATAAATTAACGGCCGGTTTGCGTAAATCATACCTTTGCACATTCCCACCTGTGTCCTCTTTTCGGAAATGTATGGGGTTCCTTGTTTTCCTTGGTGGCTTGGACACCCCAAGGCCCATATCTGTATGATGTGAGAGTGTGAAATTCAGGTATGAAATTAGACTTGGGGTTACTTGTGTTTTAGGCTTTTTCCTTGGCGCCCAGGTAGGTACACCCACACATGTGAGGTACAATTTTCATCTGGACACCTGTGGGAATGCGGGACGGTAGGCCTTGTGTTATTGGCGGCGTGTTTCTATGGGTGAGCCGAGTGAAATGTGCAGAAAATTCATTTTTTTTCCACATTTCGGATTTTGCGGGGGTATCTGGGTGATACATTCTGGGCCGATTTGCACAAACCATACCTCTGCGGATTCCCACGGGTATCTTTTTTTTGGAAATGCATGGGTTTCCCTGTTTTCTTTGGTTGCTTGGAAAACCGAGGCCCATATCTGTATGTTGTGCTTGTCTGGAGAAAGCGTGAAATTCAGGTGTCAAAACAGATTTACGTTTACCTGTGTTTCAGGCTTTCCCCTTGGCGCCCAGGTAGGTGCACCCACACATGTGAGCTATAGTTTTCATCGGGACACCCGTGGGAACGGAGGACGGTAGGCCTTGTGTTGTTGGCAGCGTGTTTCGATGGATGAGCCGAGTGAAATGTGCGGAAAATGCATTTTTTTTCCACAATTTCGGACTTTGAAGGGGTGCCTGGGTAATAAATTCAGGGCCGATTTGCACAAATCATACCTCTGCAGATTCCCACCGGTGTCCTCTTTTCGGAAATGCATGGGATTCCTTGTTTTCCTTGGTGGCTTGGACACCCCAAGGCCCATATCTGTATGGTGTGAGAGTGTGAAATTCAGGTGTGAAAAGAGACTTGGGGTTACTTGTGTTTTAGGCTTTTTCCTTGGCGCCCAGGTCGGTACACCAACACATGTGAGGTACCATTTTCATCAGGACACCTGTGGGAACGCGGGATGGTAGGCCATGTGTTGTTTGCGGCATATTTCGAAGGGTGAGCCGAGTGAAATGTGCGTAAAATGCATTTTTTTCCCCACATTTCGGACTTTGTGGGGGTGTCTGGGTAATAAATTCTGGGCCAATTTGCGCAATTCATACCTCTGCGGATTTCCACGGGTGTCCTCTTTCCGGAAATGCATGGTGTTCCCTGTTTTCCTTGGTGGATTGGATACCCCGAGGCCCATATCTGTATGATGTGAGAGTGTGAAATTCAGGTGTGAAAACAGACTTGGGGTTACTTGTGTTTTAGGCTTTCCCCTTGGCTCCCAGGTAGGTGCACCCACACATGTGAGGTACCGTTTTCATCGGAACACCTGTGGGAACGCGGTACGGTAGGCCATGTGTTGTTGGCGGTGTGTTTCAATGGGTGAGCCGAGTTGTAGGGTGTCCTGACCCACGTTTAAGCTACCCTGCTACAACATTTGGTGCTGTGGGTTTAGGAAATTCAAGATGGCGGAAAACCCACATGTGCGCCGAAATCCAGGAAAGCTGCGCAGTTGTGCGCACACCAAAATGGGTACCTAACTTGCCACCCACCAGTGTAAAGAAAGGTCTTTGTTAACAAAATCCACTTTTACTGATGTCAAAAAGTTGCTGAAATCGTGACTCATTGGACCACTTTAAAGATTCAACCCTTTTTGTGGGGTTCCACATAACCATCTTACTGTAAGGAGCCCCATCAAAACAATGTTAAGCAAGGATTTACTACCATGTAAGAACCATTCCTGTTTAGAATGCATTAATCCAAGAAAATCCCAAAAATGGGTGCAGTACCAGTACTCACCACTATCCAAAAGCCGGCGTTTTAAAACCCACTGTGTGTTTTTCTGAAGGCAAGCAAAATGCCTATTTCAAACCTTGCAACATGTGCAAAATATTCACTGAACACCAGCAGACATTTGGCAGAATGGAGTTTTGTGTGCCTACAAAATCTGGGAAATGAAGAGCCCAAAAACAATGCTTATAACAAAAATGCTATGGAGTCAGCAGCTTAAGCCTAACTGCAACTGGATTTAAAACCACCAAAATCGAAAATGTTAAATTAAATGAGTGACCTATGTTTGGTGTCACATGCCTTTGTAACTGTTGAAATGTCATAGTTTTGCACTTAGAATCAGCATTCTAGCTGCATGTGTAAAATTACAAGTTATTTTAAAAGCAACAAAAAGTTAGCTGAAGGTCTGGCTTAAGGAACTTGATTTTGCCTAGCAACGGATCCCATCAGGAGTGAAACTTGAGTCACAACTATGTTCCCAGGCCAATGTTCCTTTTGCTGCCCACACAAAGGATATGCCATCTATCTGATAATTGAATTTCCTGTGCTCTGCCAGAGAGTGAACAAAGCCCTCTCCACTCAGGCAAAGGTTTTTATTACAGACGTCGTAAAAAGTGGCTTCCTCCTGGAGAAGCTGGGAGGGGCACTGCCTGTGAGAAGCAAGCTGGCTTGGCAGAAACTGGAAAGACTGGTTTCTGTACCATGTGACCTGAAAAGACACACCCCTGCAGCAAGGATATGGTTTTATAAAAAGGGGGATAATTCATAGTGCGGACATGTGAAAATTTTATAAATGATACCATAATTCTTGTGATTTTTCTGCCCACAGTTTAAGACGTGGTAGGAACCGGTGGTATGTTCAGGGGGGTTTTAGAGGAAAAGTGGATATTACTCTAAATGTGTGCATGTTAAAAATCTGAAACTTCATCAGTTAATGTCCCTACCCCCTGCACACATGTATGTAAAGTTGGGTCCATGTCGGAAATTGAAAAAGCAGTTAAAAAGTCAATTATGTACACTCTTTGAATGCAAGCTCCGAGAATGAGCAGATTTGGACATAGACATGGCTAAATTCAGCCACACCATGTATATGTAATTTCAAACAACTGTGTAACTCTGAAGTATGGATTTTGATCATATATATATTTGGGTGCACAGATGATAAGGGAGGTTGTTTCAAGAGATCATAAAATGACATCAATCTGACTCACAGTTCAGTTTGCCAATCAAGCGGAGGAATGGAAGCCTGACCAATGACGAATGAGAGGGGCAAGTCTAGTGATGCAACACACACACCCATTCTCAAGAAACAGATAAAAGCAGAGAGTCAGGACACATAGAGACATTCAATTTCATCTGCCGCTGGAAGCCCTGCCGGAAAAATCCATACTTACCTCCATCAAACTCCAGAAAGCCAAACTAGAGACTTCAATCTATCCAGAGCAGAGACCAGACCAGAGAGAAAGCAGTGCTGTGCCTAGCAGAGACCAGACCAGAGAGAAAGCAGTGCTGTGCCTAGCAGAGACCAGACCAGAGAGAAAGCAGTGCTGTGCCTAGCCGAGACCAGACCAGGCGCTGTGAGCAGAATCCGGAAAGACCTGACCAGACTGAAGATCGTGACCAAGTCGCTTTCCTGTTCAAAATCTCTTGTGAGTACTTAGCAAAACTCAGAACACATCTCTTAGTTTAAATTCATCTAATTCAATCTATTTAACCTAAGTAGAACTGCCTCCTATCTGTCACCTGTCATTTCTAGTAAAATTTGTCATTTTGAAAAAGTGTGCGTTTAAAATTTACAAAACCAAAAACGACCTTTACTAAATTACTCATATCTCCGCAACCGTTTGGGCTAGAGACTTGCAATAACTTTCATTTGGAAGCTGAGATCCCAGGCTTTCCTAGGACCTCAAAACGGTAGAGATAGTCCTTGCGGTTCCTTTGTAATAGCGCTCGGCGCATCCGCGAATTTTGCCGCGATTTGCAATTTCTTCACATGTAAAAAAACTGCTGCTGTTTGCTTTCCATTTGCCAGAAATTCGTTTAACCTGCTAACTATCCCTGCATCATTGCTAGTGTGAGCCTGGACTAATATTAACTAGATACCACTCATCCTGAACCTCTAAAAGGGAATTAAGAGCGTTTCCAGCATATTTCTCATTCATTGCTAGCACCTATCAAAGCATTTGCCTGTGTTTTCAAACTTCTGTTTAAGCTTGCTGGATTGAACTGAATTACAGTTGATTGCATTTCTGAGAACTGTGTGTTTTCCTTCCATTTCCTTGCCTTGCATCAAGGGGGGGAGGGGAGTAGCCAGAGAAAAGTGATTACATTGTTTGGTTGAAATCATATTGCGTATTTTCTGTACTGCATTCATTGAATATTGCATCCACCTGAGCTTACATAAAGCATCCTCTACCACATTATACTTTTGTTCCTATTTACCAGTGTGCTACCTTATCCATTTCATCTCAACTCCTTATTGATTATAAGAAGTGTGCTAGTGCCAGATTCTCCGTTGTTGATCTTTATCATATCAGATTCAGTGTGCTATTCAATTATTAATTTATTATAAAGCGTGATATATATATCTATTTTAAATTATCAAATAAACCTTTTAAACTTGCAAAACAGAACTACTTCTTGGCTCAGTGGGGTCAGGGGGATTCCAAGAGAGGGGTGTTATATAGGGGTAGTCATCCAGAACGCATGAACTGGACCTAAAGATATATCAATAAGGGTTTTCATTCAGTATTCTAGACTAGGCGTTAACTTAGCTGTAGTGCTGAATTGAATCCTCTTACAAAGTGGGGGCTCGAGCCGAGACGTTGGGTTAGATTTACCACTTGTGCAGCTTAATACAGTGTACTAACTGACGGGATACATACATCCGGTCGGATCACCACGCTGCATTACGCTGTGAAGCATTCCTCAAAAGGGACACTCCAAGAAAAGTTCTGTTCTGCAAAAATAAAATACAAACTTCTGTAAGTCAGGACAGAGACCAATCTCTAGAATGACGACCTTAGTAGACATGAAAATAGCCAGAGAGCACCTCTTGCATAAGCTATTTGTGAGAGGTGAATGGACCGAACAGGGCCAGGATGTGTGGTTGCAGGCCATCACACAACAGGTCACTGAAACAGGGTCAGATATATATAGAGATCAGGGTCCCTTACATGTGGCCCTGAGTGAACTATATATGGCTCCTAAAGCCAAAGAGGAACACAATAAGATTGCCAGGATAGCAGCATACCTGTACCTATATATGGGAGACATGCAGGATAGATGTGCTGAAAGCCAAAATCTGGCAAATAGGCAACAGATGGTGTTAGAGAAGGTCCAATCTGACCTGGTCTCTTCTGAGCAGAGGCTGCAGAGGAGCCAGGAGTCAGATAATGACAGCAGACTGTACATCACTAAAATAAAGGAGGATATGGATGTGCTGCAAAAGGAAAAGGTAGAACAGGATACTAGATTTCTGGCCTTGCAGAAGGAGCACCAAGACAGTTTGAACTCCCTACTGCAGAGCCAGAAAAAGCTGGAGCAACAGATCAATTTCAACAGGGCATGTACAGAGCAGGTAGCCACCCTGCAAATCCAACTAGACAGAGAGAAAGAGGAGAGCAATAAACTGATCCTGAAAGACCTGGATACCCAGGCAGAGTTTGATCAGGAGCGCCAGAAAGCTGGTGCCTTCCAAAGGCAAAGGGACGACCTGGCGGCACAGATGCAGGCTCTTAGTCAGGAAAGAGACGCCATAGGCCAGGAAGTCTGCCACTTAAAAAAGGAAATTGAAGAAAATCACCTGGCCCTCCAGGGGCTGGGTGATCTCCAAAAAGAAAACCAGAACTGGGTAGAGCACACCAGAAGGGTGGAAGATGCTCTAGCAAGAAAGGAGCAGGCCAATAGGGACATTGCCCAGGAGGTAAACCTCCTGCAGCAAAGACTGGCCCAGTTCTCCAGGACCAACCAGGAAGCACAGAGGGAGAATGAGGCCCTCTGTCAACACAATGATAGGCTCCAGCAACAGGTAGCGATGCAGGAGAAACTGATAGAGTCGAGTAAGGCCTTAACAGAGGAACTGAAGGCACAAATGCAGGCTCTTGCATTGCAACAGGGAGCAGGGGCGGATAGAGATGAGGTCCGCTGTGAAAGAGAGACTCCTGACCATAACCGCAGGAGCCCTAACCCCAGGGGCCTTCATCTCCCCCAGTCCCTGGACTCTGCCACCCCCATGTCCCCTGGCGCACATGAGCACAGGGCCACAGGGATGGCAGATTACTATCCAGCTAAGAGTATGGGGCTCATAGGCCAGTACCACTCAGGAATGGAGGGGTGGGCATCCGGGTATGGGCACCCAAGTACAGTACAGTTCAATGGGGAACCCCAGGAGAGTAGGCCCATTAAGGGCATCCTGAAAACCTCTGCCCAGTTAGGTCAGTGGAGGGGGTACCCATCAAATCCTGGCAGCAAGGAGGAATCTGAAGACTCCTCTGAACTGCGCAGGACACAGGAGACCAGGTCCCCACATTCTGCCAGCCATTCCCAGGCTCGCAGAATCCGGGAAAACCTGGAAGAACAGACGGGAACCTCTGGGAGCAGTGCCTCTGAGTCCGAGGAAGAATGGACAAGGGTTACCCGAACCAAAAAGGCCAATAAGGCAAAAAGGGCCTTGCTTAAGGACCCCTTAAAGCAGATTAAGGCGATCAGGAGCGTCATCACGCCTTACCATAAGAACGCTAAGTATTCTGTTTGGGAGCACTTAGAGTTGTTTGAACAAATGATGGAGACTTTCCATATGAAGGACAGCCAAAGCTGTATTCAATATGTAAAGTGGACCTTCTCCCCGGAATACTCCAGTTTCTTTGCGGGGCTGGAGGACCAAAATCATTTAAGATGGTCCACCTATAAGGCGGCCATCCTGAAACATTTTTCTGTTCACAGAAATCCTCAAGAGGCTCGCAAGGCAGCCTACAATTTGCAATGTGGGGAGGATCAGGCCCCACAAGAATTTGTGCAGGAGTTAAAGCGTGCTTTTGCACAGACCACAAGAAGGGTGCGCACAGATAGTAGAGAGTTTATAAATACGTTTTTCCATGCCTTGCCCAAATATATCATGACCCAGCTCGTGAGGGATTTTCATGAGAAAAGATCTTTAGACTGGGTCATTGAACAGGCTACCCGGATCTATGAGGTGCAGAAGCCCATAGAAAATAAAAGCAATGCCCAGAAAAACCCCAAAGCCAACAGCACCCCTGCTGCTGCCAAGGTGGCAGAGGTAAAGGTCACCCCCGTTTTGGATTTGGAGATGGGGGGGCCTAAAAACCTACCTGCACCTAATAATGCTAGGCCCAGGAGGTCCTCGGGTCAGTCACAGACAGGGAGCCAAGGAGGCAGCCCCACAAATGGGGTCCCTCGCTCTCCTGATTATGTAAGTCCCCGTTACAAGGGAAATCGACCCATCCTGGGTTATGTGTGGACTCCTCCAGCCCAGGGGGGGGGATCCAGCCAAGCACCTAACCCAGGGAACTTCCCTCCAAACTTCCCACAGGAGGGCAGAAATTTACCAAACCCTGGGCAGAACTTTTTCCCCAGATATCCACCCGACTTCCAACCCCAAAATCATCCATCCTTCTTTCCCCAATTCCCTGAGCCCAGACCACTGAATCCGGGAGAGGGGAGGCCAAGGGTGGAGGGGTACCCAAATCTTCCCAACCAGGGGTACTACCCAAGAAGGGACAGCTACCCTTCCCGGGATCAGCCCAGGGGAGAAAACAGGGCCCCGTATCAGCCTGAGCGAGTTTCCCAATTAGAGCGCCAGGTTCAAAACATGGCGCGGGATATGGGTCATATACTGAGGGCACAGCAGAACCCTCAGATCAGCATGCCGGCGCAGAACGCACCCAACTCTGGACCTGGTGCTCCAGAACAATGACGGGGGCAGCACCCCGATAAATCACTGGTTCCCAGGGAGGAGGCACAAAGGGAAGGGGGGTGTAAAGCCTTGGAGGAAGCTTCCTTCCTCACTTGTAAACAGCCCCTGGAAACCCAGGAACCGGAAACAAAATCTCTTGCCCCTGAAAGTCTGCAGAGAGGGGGTAGGAGAAACAAAAGACCCAAACAGACTCAGTTTGAGGAGGAGGTACAGATCTTCCAATTTGAGGGAGAGGGATCCTCAGAGGATCCTGGGAAAAGGATCTTCTCCTTCAGAGAGGGGGGAACTCCTCCCAAAGAAAAATGGGTCCCTAGGGATGCAAATCCAGACTGGGGAGATGTGGAGACTGAGCTACCGCCGCCCACCATCTCATCCCAGAACCAACAGCAAGAAAATCCCCTGGTTCAAACTCATCCTGGGGACTGCCTCCAAAAAGGGGGGGGCAGCCCAGAACCGGAACCAGGGGAACCCACAATGGCTCTGATCTCCAGTTGCAAATTTTTTCTTTCAGATTCCCAAGACTCTCCACAGAATTCTGCCCAAATCTCCTCGCTAGCGATGTCCAAAACCAGAAAATTAGCCCACCAGTTGTCCAAAAATGTACATTATCTGTGCCCCCTTGAGGAGAAGGAGGGGAGATATTATGCCCCGGTACAAGTACAGGGGCAGGGTACAATCTCAGCACTGGTGGACACTGGATCTCAAGCTACCCTTCTGTCCAGAAGGGCCTTTGACGAACTGAATGCAGGAAGGGGAGAGAATTACCAAATTCCTCTCACCTCTCTTCCTGGACAACTGCAGAACTTTGACGGGAAGGAAATTCCCGTCGAGGGGACGGCAGACTTGGACATTAAGATCGGGCGACATAAGTTGAAACACCCGGTCATAGTTGTGACCCCAGAGGGCACCCCTTGTTTACTAGGGAATGACCTCCTGAGAAGGTTGTCACCCCTAATAGATTGCGTAAACAAGGTCCTCTGGACTCAGACTAGCCGACCCATAAAATTAAAACAGAGTGTCAACCATGTTAGTTTAAACGGCACATGCCACATGGTTGAACAAAAATCTGACCAAGTAGAATTTCACTTCCAGAACAACCAAATTCCAGACGTGACGGTAATAGCAGTAGGACAACAGACTGGTGATGGGGGGTCCTCTCTATTTCTGAAAATCAACCTTCCTTCCAGTCTAAAGTGGTATTCCACGCTGGAAGGAAACACTCTGAAATTCTATACTAATCCACAATCAGAAACCCCCACTCCTATAGTCCAGAAAGATGTGAAATCAGCTCAAAGCCTGGCTGATATTCAGCAAATTGGAGAGCAGTTGTTCATCCCTGTTCAGTTAAATGATGGGAAGGACTCTGTTCTCGCTCGAGTGTGTGTGAACAACGGTAAGAGCTTCATCAGCGAAGCCATGTTCCGCCAACTCCCAAAAGATCCAGCCATTCCCACCTTCAAACTGATAGACAAATGGGAAATGGACCTGGAAGCACCTGACTCCAAACATCTCCTGCCAAGCAGGTGTATGCTCAAAATCTCCATTGGCAACAAGAGCATAGTCCATAATTGTTGGGTCGTGCGAGACGTCACTGCCGCCTTTTACTTAGGCAGTGACATTCTCAATCGCTTTGCCATTAGTTTGGACCTAATAAACTTCAAAGCTTGGTCCCGATTAGCGGATAATCCCATGGGCTTTGATGATCCAGAAAAAACATTTAGGTCAGCTCAATTGCTACCTTATGCAGTTGAAATTCAAGTTAAAGAGGAAGTCACCATCCCAGAAAGGACCCGACAATTCTCCCTGGAAGTGAAAGTTAAAAGGGGACAAGAGTTGAAAAACCCTGATGCTTACATACATCTAAATGCTTCTCTCCAACAGCAAGGGTTGGGGGTAAACCCAACTCCATTAGTCAACATAGAACATGACCCCATTCTAATAGAGGTGGATAACAGCGACTTAAAGAGTATTACTCTAGCCGCAGGCACCATTATTGGAATGGCGGTTGATGACCGACATTTCTCCATTGATCTTGTAAATGAACTGTTAGGACCCATCCCCAAGGACTGTTTTGACAGTGACAGTGATGACAACGCAACACCAGACAGGATTTTTACCCGGCATGGGGGGAACTTCCTGGTGTACACTTCCTGCCCCTATGGTAAGGAAGATGTGACCTGTGACTTCAGGAGGGATGAGGTGATTTTCCAGGTCCATGAGGGCTGCCTTTCCCACCTGAAGCCTCCGGTCCAAATCAGCACTCTGACCAGGGACTTCTCCACCCAGCTGGAGGAGGCCGCGGAGATAGCCAAACCAGAAGTCTTTCCAGGCTTCAGGCAGATGGTGGAAGAGAGAGTCAACCTAGCTGATGCCTGTGTGACTCTGGAACAAAAGCAAAAGTTGAAACAAGTTTTCTTGGATTTCCAAGATCTCTTTGCGGTAGACTCATATGACTGTGGTCGCACCGACATCCACACCACAACAATCCCCACGGACCCTGGCATGACTCCAGTGTTTGTGAAGCAATATCGCTTGCCTCTCGCATCAATGGAGTCCCTTACTGAAATAATTAAGAACCTTGAGTCCCGGGGAATAATCCGTCCAGTCCACAGCACCTTCAATAATCCGGTGCTGGGAATATTGAAGCCGAACGGCCAGTGGAGACTCTGCGCCGACCTCAGGGAGCTCAACAAACGGGTCCATACTTCCCGATGGCCTCTTCCCTACATTGACCAAGGGCTGGCCCAGATTCAGGGGTCACAGGTATTCACTGCAATAGACCTGACCAATGGATACTGGACCGTGCCTGTCAGTAGGGAGGACCAATACAAGCTGGCTTTTACCTTTGGGGGCCAGCAGTACACATGGACCCGGACTCCCTTCGGATACCTTAACTCCGGTAATGAGTTCAATATTTTCCTACATAAGGCCATGCCCGACCTGGGTACGAGGGGTAACCTGGCTTATGTAGATGATGTCCTCATCAAAAGTTCATCTGTGGAGGAACACATAGCAGAGATCCGTTATGTTCTGACACAGTTGAGGGCCGCCGGAGCAAAACTTTCCTTTCAGAAAGCACAGTGGTGTAGAACCCGTGTTAATTTCTTGGGGCATGAGATTACTCCTCAGGGTCTCTGTCCCCAGGAAAAGAAAGTGGAAGCACTTCAGAAACTGAAAGACCCCACAACTCTGCGGGAACTAAGGAGCCTCCTTGGACTGACTAATTACAGCAGAAAGTTCATTGAGGGCTATGCAGAGATCACCAGACCCCTGATTCATCTCCTGAAGGGGGGGGTCAAGTGGGAATGGGGTCCAGAACAAGCCGAGGCAGTAAAACAACTCAAAAGAAGCCTCTCACAAGCGCCTTGCCTAGCTTACCCTGTCAGAAACAAGGAGTTCTTCCTGGAGACGGGGTTCTCTAATACGTGCTTGACGGCAGTATTATATCAAAAGCATGACAAGGTCAATAAAGTAATCTCCTATGCGAGCAAAACTTTATCCTCTGTGGAGGAAAAATTCAACGATTGTGAGAAGGCACTCCTGGCAACGGTGTGGGCATTGAAGAATTACCGCCCGTTTATCCAGGGGGAACACATCATAGTGGAGACTCCACACCAGCCTCTGCAATATCTCCAAAGTGACAGAATCCGGGCCGGAAATGTGAGTAATTCCCGAATTACTTCCTGGATTCTGTCAATGCAAGGCTTTCCTGTGGAGGTCAGATATGGCCAAAACAAGAAGAGTCCCCTCGCGCAAGGTCTGGCTGACTTGCATGATTGTGCCAGAGAAAACTGTCTCGAGGACGAAAGTCTAAAAATAAAGGACAACATGGAGGCATACCTTAATTCCCCACACAAAGTCTTTGAAGAAGACAAGTGTGAGGGAATGCCCACTGTCTATGTGGATGGATGCTCTTACTATGTTGACAACAACGGGGAGAAAGAACTGGTGGCTGGCGTAGGGAATGCATGGGTGAATGAGTCCCCAGAACCCTCCGCTGGATACAAAATTGGTCCCCGAAGTAGTCAGGTGGCAGAATTGATGGCTGTGCATCAGGCCATCCTTACTGCTGTCCAGCATCAACTCCACGAACTGGTCATAATCACAGATTCGGATTATGTACGGAACGGGTTCGTGGAGCACCTGGTTAATTGGAAAACCAGAGGCATGTTATGTGCTAACAACAAACCCTTGAAACATGGGAAGTTGATCCAAAACATTGATGATCTGGTCACCTCGAATGAGATGACCATCTATTGGAAGAAGATCAAGGGTCATTCCAAAGTAGAGGGACCAGACAAAACTGGAAATGACTTAGCTGATCAGCTGGCCAAAACCGGGGCCATCCAAGGGGATCTAATTGAGATTGAGTCCCTGTTGGGGGAAATCCAGGTCACTGCTATCACTAGGTCCCAGACAAATGCTCACAACGACCTTCCAATTGCACAATGGAGTAAGGAGACCCCTGATGCTGATTTGATCACCGCTCAGAAGGGGGATCCAATTATTGGTAAATTTTACCAGCACCTTGAGGACCCTGAGAACTTTCCCCTGACGGATACCGATTACATTGGGAAAGAGGACCTAAGAGTGTTGATGAAATGTCCAAAAATGTTCCGGATCCAAGACGGTTTGTTGGTAAGGAAATCCAAAGCTGGCCACGATCAGTGGGTGGTTCCTACCTCATTCCGGAGCCTGATGTTAAGTCACGCCCATGATGCGGCCACTGCCGGTCATAGGGGGTTTCACACAACATTGGAAATCTTAAGAGAGGTTGCATACTGGCCACACATGGGGCAGGACCTCGACCAGTACCTGAAGGGTTGCCTTGTGTGTGCACAATTTCAGCCATCATCCCTCACACACCGGGCGCCTTTACAAAAGCGGGGAATGACACTGCCATGGTCAGATTTACAAATCGACTTTGTAGGCCCCGTGGTTCGCTCGGCTAGGGGGAATAAGTACATGTTGACTGTGACATGCTTGTTTACCAAGTGGGTGGAATGTCTCCCAGCCCCAAACTGCAAGGCAGAAACGGCAGCTGCCTTGATGATTAACCACATCTTTTCCCGTTTTGGTCTACCTCAAAGGATTGAGTCAGACAGAGGTAGCCACTTCACCAGTGAAGTAATGACAAAGATGTGGGAGATACTGGGGGTCAAGAGAAAGCTGCATATTGCTTATAGACCAGCTTCTTCTGGGGCAGTAGAGAGATATAACCGGACAATTGTGAGCATATTAAAGAAGTTTGTGGCAGATTCTGGGCCAAGTTGGGATATCCGATTACCTCTGGTCCTAATGGCCATCAGATCTACCCCTTCATCTGCAACCAAAATGTCACCATTTGAGTTGATGACTGGGCGCAAGATGGTGCTTCCGCAGCATTTGCTCTACAGGACCCAAGAGCAGACACTGATAAATGCCTCCACTACTCATGAGTATGTAGAGAATTTAAGGAAACACCTCCAACATGCTTTTGCTTATGCTCAGCGGAATCTAGAAAGATCGACTGATAGCATGAAGACCCATTATGACCTGAAAACTTCCAGGAAGGAATATCAGGTGGGAGACCGGGTCTATCTATACAACTTCCAAAGGAACCAGGCCAAGCAGCGCAAATTTTTGCCTACATGGAAGGGACCCTTTGAGATCGTCGATAAGATCTCTCCTGTGGCCTACAAGATCCGCATCCCCAAAGGTGGTTCGGCAGAGGGGGAAGACAAGTGGGTCCACATAAACCAGTTGAAATGTTGCCATCCCAGGCACACTCTGCAACAACTGGAGGAATCCTCTGGAATCCTAGCGGGTACTGTATCAGACTAATTCAGTTCCAATCATAAAACCTACCACATCTAGTCTCTAAAATATTGTGATTTACATGAAACTGTCTCTAGTGATGCTGTTTTTTTTTTTCTTTCTCAAAATAAGAATGTAATATTTCGTTACGATGAAATGCATATGCTGCCCCACTATCTCAACAGTGGTGGAAAAAAAAATCGTCTATGAGTAGATATTGCCGCTCTTCCTTTATCATCCTAGGAGAGATGAAACCATGAAGGATGACCAAGAAGGACGATCCGGAGACCGGGAGCAAAGACACAACGGGCCCGGGGTACCGCCCAATCTTCCCATCAGGACCGGCCAGGAGAACTGATCGATCTGACCGGATGGAGAAGAAGATGCTGAACTGTGCCATCTACAGAAGAGGAAGAAGATTATGCGGACAGACCGGTGCGTGGGTCAAAACCCTTGGGCACGCGACTCCCCATCGACCCAAACTCAAAGTGCAGTCACGTGGGGGGGCTTGTAGGGTGTCCTGACCCATGTTTAAGCTACCCTGCTACAACATTTGGTGCTGTGGGCTTAGGAAATTCAAGATGGCGGAAAACCCACATGTGCGCCGAAATCCAGGAAAGCTGCGCAGTTGTGCGCACACCAAAATGGGTACCTAACTTGCCACCCACCAGTGTAAAGAAAGGTCTTTGTTAACAAAATCCACTTTTACTGATGTCAAAAAGTTGCTGAAATCGTGACTCATTGGACCACTTTAAAGATTCAACCCTTTTTGTGGGGTTCCACATAACCATCTTACTGTAAGGAGCCCCATCAAAACAATGTTAAGCAAGGATTTACTACCATGTAAGAACCATTCCTGTTTAGAATGCATTAATCCAAGAAAATCCCAAAAATGGGTGCAGTACCAGTACTCACCACTATCCAAAAGCCGGCGTTTTAAAACCCACTGTGTGTTTTTCTGAAGGCAAGCAAAATGCCTATTTCAAACCTTGCAACATGTGCAAAATATTCACTGAACACCAGCAGACATTTGGCAGAATGGAGTTTTGTGTGCCTACAAAATCTGGGAAATGAAGAGCCCAAAAACAATGCTTATAACAAAAATGCTATGGAGTCAGCAGCTTAAGCCTAACTGCAACTGGATTTAAAACCACCAAAATCGAAAATGTTAAATTAAATGAGTGACCTATGTTTGGTGTCACATGCCTTTGTAACTGTTGAAATGTCATAGTTTTGCACTTAGAATCAGCATTCTAGCTGCATGTGTAAAATTACAAGTTATTTTAAAAGCAACAAAAAGTTAGCTGAAGGTCTGGCTTAAGGAACTTGATTTTGCCTAGCAACGGATCCCATCAGGAGTGAAACTTGAGTCACAACTATGTTCCCAGGCCAATGTTCCTTTTGCTGCCCACACAAAGAATATGCCATCTATCTGATAATTGAATTTCCTGTGCTCTGCCAGAGAGTGAACAAAGCCCTCTCCACTCAGGCAAAGGTTTTTATTACAGACGTCGTAAAAAGTGGCTTCCTCCTGGAGAAGCTGGGAGGGGCACTGCCTGTGAGAAGCATGCTGGCTTGGCAGAAACTGGAAAGACTGGTTTCTGTACCATGTGACCTGAAAAGACACACCCCTGCAGCAAGGATATGGTTTTATAAAAAGGGGGATAATTCATAGTGCGGACATGTGAAAATTTTATAAATGATACCATAATTCTTGTGATTTTTCTGCCCACAGTTTAAGACGTGGTAGGAACCGGTGGTATGTTCAGGGGGGTTTTAGCGGAAAAGTGGATATTACTCTAAATGTGTGCATGTTAAAAATCTGAAACTTCATCAGTTAATGTCCCTACCCCCTGCACACATGTATGTAAAGTTGGGTCCATGTCGGAAATTGAAAAAGCAGTTAAAAAGTCAATTATGTACACTCTTTGAATGCAAGCTCCGAGAATGAGCAGATTTGGACATAGACATGGCTAAATTCAGCCACACCATGTATATGTAATTTCAAACAACTGTGTAACTCTGAAGTATGGATTTTGATCATATATATATTTGGGTGCACAGATGATAAGGGAGGTTGTTTCAAGAGATCATAAAATGACATCAATCTGACTCACAGTTCAGTTTGCCAATCAAGCGGAGGAATGGAAGCCTGACCAATGACGAATGAGAGGGGCAAGTCTAGTGATGCAACACACACACCCATTCTCAAGAAACAGATAAAAGCAGAGAGTCAGGACACATAGAGACATTCAATTTCATCTGCCGCTGGAAGCCCTGCCGGAAAAATCCATACTTACCTCCATCAAACTCCAGAAAGCCAAACTAGAGACTTCAATCTATCCAGAGCAGAGACCAGACCAGAGAGAAAGCAGTGCTGTGCCTAGCAGAGACCAGACCAGAGAGAAAGCAGTGCTGTGCCTAGCAGAGACCAGACCAGAGAGAAAGCAGTGCTGTGCCTAGCCGAGACCAGACCAGGCGCTGTGAGCAGAATCCGGAAAGACCTGACCAGACTGAAGATCGTGACCAAGTCGCTTTCCTGTTCAAAATCTCTTGTGAGTACTTAGCAAAACTCAGAACACATCTCTTAGTTTAAATTCATCTAATTCAATCTATTTAACCTAAGTAGAACTGCCTCCTATCTGTCACCTGTCATTTCTAGTAAAATTTGTCATTTTGAAAAAGTGTGCGTTTAAAATTTACAAAACCAAAAACGACCTTTACTAAATTACTCATATCTCCGCAACCGTTTGGGAGACTTGCAATAACTTTCATTTGGAAGCTGAGATCCCAGGCTTTCCTAGGACCCCAAAACGGTAGAGATAGTCCTTGCGGTTCCTTTGTAATAGCGCTCGGCGCATCCGCAAATTTTGCCGCGATTTGCAATTTCTTCACATGTAAAAAAACTGCTGCTGTTTGCTTTCCATTTGCCAGAAATTCGTTTAACCTGCTAACTATCCCTGCATCATTGCTAGTGTGAGCCTGGACTAATATTAACTAGATACCACTCATCCTGAACCTCTAAAAGGGAATTAAGAGCGTTTCCAGCATATTTCTCATTCATTGCTAGCACCTATCAAAGCATTTGCCTGTGTTTTCAAACTTCTGTTTAAGCTTGCTGGATTGAACTGAATTACAGTTGATTGCATTTCTGAGAACTGTGTGTTTTCCTTCCATTTCCTTGCCTTGCATCAAGGGGGGGAGGGGAGTAGCCAGAGAAAAGTGATTACATTGTTTGGTTGAAATCATATTGCGTATTTTCTGTACTGCATTCATTGAATATTGCATCCACCTGAGCTTACATAAAGCATCCTCTACCACATTATACTTTTGTTCCTATTTACCAGTGTGCTACCTTATCCATTTCATCTCAACTCCTTATTGATTATAAGAAGTGTGCTAGTGCCAGATTCTCCGTTGTTGATCTTTATCATATCAGATTCAGTGTGCTATTCAATTATTAATTTATTATAAAGCGTGATATATATATCTATTTTAAATTATCAAATAAACCTTTTAAACTTGCAAAACAGAACTACTTCTTGGCTCAGTGGGGTCAGGGGGATTCCAAGAGAGGGGTGTTATATAGGGGTAGTCATCCAGAACGCATGAACTGGACCTAAAGATATATCAATAAGGGTTTTCATTCAGTATTCTAGACTAGGCGTTAACTTAGCTGTAGTGCTGAATTGAATCCTCTTACAAAGTGAAATGTGCAGAAAATTTGTTTTTTTCCCACATTTCTGCATTTGTGGGGGTATCTGGGTAATAAATTCTGGGCCCATTTGCGCAAACCATACCTCTGCGGATTCCCACCGGTGTCCTCTTTTCGGAAATGCATGGGGTTCCCTGTTTTCCTTGGTGGCTTGGACAACCGAGGCCCATATCTGTATGTTGTGCTTGTCTGGAGAAAGCGTGAAATTCAGGTGTCAAAACAGACTTGGGTTTACCTGTGTTTTAGGCTTTCCCCTTGGCGCCCAGGTAGGTGCACCCACACATGTGAGGTACCATTTTCATCGGGACACCCGTGGGAAATGGGGATGTAGGCCATGTGTTGTTGGCAGCGTGTTTCGATGGGTGAGCCGAGTGAAATGTGCGGAAAATGCGTTTTTTTTCCCACATTTCGGACTTTGCAGGGGTGTCTGGGAATAAATTCTGGGCCGATTTGTGCAAATCATACCTTTGCACATTCCCACCTGTGTCCTCTTTTCGGAAATGTATGGGGTTCCTTGTTTTCCTTGGTGGCTTGGACACCCCAAGGCCCATATCTGTATGATGTGAGAGTGTGAAATTCAGGTGTGAAATTAGACTTGGGGTTACTTGTGTTTTAGGCTTTTTCCTTGGCGCCCAGGTAGGTACACCCACACATGTGAGGTACAATTTTCATCGGGACACCTGTGGGAATGCGGGACGGTAGGCCTTGTGTTATTGGCGGCGTGTTTCTATGGGTGAGCCGAGTGAAATGTGCAGAAAATTCTTTTTTTTTTCCACATTTCAGATTTTGCGGGGGTGTCTGGGTGATATATTCTGGGCCGATTTGCACAAACCATACCTCTGCGGATTCCCACGGGTGTCTTTTTTTTGGAAATGCATGGGTTTCCCTGTTTTCCTTGGCGGCTTGGAAAACCGAGGCCCATATCTGTATGTTGTGCTTGTCTGGAGAAAGCGTGAAATTCAGGTGTCAAAACAGACTTGGGTTTACCTGTGTTTCAGGCTTTCCCCTTGGCGCCCAGGTAGGTGCACCCACACATGTGAGGTACCATTTTCATCGGGACACCCGTGGGAACGGAGGACGCTAGGCCTTGTGTTGTTGGCAGCGTGTTTCGATGGGTGAGCCGAGTGAAATATACGGAAAATGCGTTTTTTTTCCCACATTTCGAACTTTGCAGGGGTGTCTGGGTAATAAATTCTGGGCCGATTTGCGCAAATCATACCTCTGCAGATTCCCACCGGTGTCCTCCTTTCGGAAATGCATGGGGTTCCTTGTTTTGCTTGGTGGCTTGGACACCCCAAGGCCCATATCTGTATGATGTGAGAGTGTGAAATTCAGGTGTGAA
Organism: Ambystoma mexicanum; assembly: GCF_040938575.1. Classification (NCBI taxonomy): domain Eukaryota; kingdom Metazoa; phylum Chordata; class Amphibia; order Caudata; family Ambystomatidae; genus Ambystoma; species Ambystoma mexicanum. The sequence goes on along the minus strand of NC_090941.1, from coordinate 393,510,100 downwards.
AACAGACTTGGGGTTACCTGTGTTTTAGGCTTTCCCCTTGGCTCCCAGGTAGGTGCACCCACACATGTGAGGTACCATTTTCATCGGAACACGTGTGGGAACGCGGGACGGGAGGCCATGTGTTGTTGGCGGTGTGTTTCAATGGTTAGCCGAGTGAAATGTGCAGAAAATGTGTTTTTTTCCCACATTTCTGAATTTGTGGGGGTATCTGGGTAATAAATTCTGGGCCGATTTGCGCAAACCATACCTCTGCGGATTCCCACGGGTGTCTTTTTTTTGGAAATGCATGGGTTTCCCTGTTTTCCTTGGTGGCTTGGAAAACCGAGGCCCATATCTGTATGTTGTGCTTGTCTGGAGAAAGCGTGAAATTCAGGTGTCAAAACAGACTTGGGTTTACCTGTGTTTCAGGCTTTCCCCTTGGCGCCCAGGTAGGTGCACCCACACATGTGAGGTACCATTTTCATCGGGACACCCGTGGGAACAGAGGACGCTAGGCCTTGTGTTGTTGGCGGCGTGTTTCGATGGGTGAGCCGAGTGAAATGTGCGGAAAATGCGTTTTTTTCCCACATTTCGGACTTTGCAGGGGTGTCTGGGAATAAATTCTGGGCCGATTTGCGCAAATCAGACCTTTGCACATTCCCACCTGTGTCCTCTTTTCGGAAATGTATGGGGTTCCTTGTTTTCCTTGGTGGCTTGGACACCCCAAGGCCCATATCTGTATGATGTGAGAGTGTGAAATTCAGGTGTGAAATTAGACTTGGGGTTACTTGTGTTTTAGGCTTTTTCCTTGGCGCCCAGGTAGGTACACCCACACATGTGAGGTGCAATTTTCATCGGGACACCTGTGGGACTGCGGGACGGTAGGCCTTGTGTTATTGGCGGCGTGTTTCTATGGGTGAGCCGAGTGAAATGTGCAGAAAATTCATTTTTTTTTCCACATTTCGGATTTTGCGGGGGTGTCTGGGTGATACATTCTGGGCCGATTTGCACAAACCATACCTCTGCGGATTCCCACGGGTGTCTTTTTTTTGGAAATGCATGGGTTTCCCTGTTTTCCTTGGTGGCTTGAAAAACCGAGGCCCATATCTGTATGTTGTGCTTGTCTGGAGAAAGCGTGAAATTCAGGTGTCAAAACAGACTTGGGTTTACCTGTGTTTCAGGCTTTCCCCTTGGCGCACAGGTAGGTGCACCCACACATGTGAGGTACCATTTTCATCGGGACACCAGTGGGAATGTGGGACGCTAGGACTTGTGTTGTTGGCAGCGTGTTTCGATGGGTGAGCCGAGTGAAATATACGGAAAATGCGTTTTTTTTTCCCACATTTCGAACTTTGCAGGGGGGTCTGGGTAATAAATTCTGGGCCGATTTGCGCAAATCATACCTCTGCAGATTCCCACCAGTGTCCTCCTTTCGGAAATGCATGGGGTTCCTTGTTTTGCTTGGTGGCTTGAACACCCCAAGGCCCATATCTGTATGATGTGAGAGTGTGAAATTCAGGTGTGAAAACAGACTTGGGGTTACTTGTGTTTTAGGCTTTTTCCTTGGCGCCCAGGTAGGTACACCCACACATGTGAGATACCATTTTCATCAGGACACCTGTGGGAACGCGGGATGGTAGGCCATGTGTTGTTTGCGGCATATTTCGAAGGGTGAGCCGAGTGAAATGTGCGTAAAATGCATTTTTTTTCCCCACATTTCGGACTTTGTGGGGGTGTCTGGGTAATAAATTCTGGGCCGATTTGCGCAATTCATACCTCTGCGGATTTCCACAGGTGTCCTCTTTTCGGAAATGCATGGTGTTCCCTGTTTTCCTTGGTGGATTGGACACCCCGAGGCCCATATCTGTATGATGTGAGAGTGTGAAATTCAGGTGTGAAAACAGACTTGGGGTTACTTGTGTTTTAGGCTTTCCCCTTGGCTCCCAGGTAGGTGCACCCACACATGTGAGGTACCGTTTTCATCGGAACACCTGTGGGAACACGGGACAGTAGGCCATGTGTTGTTGGCGGCGTGTTTCAATGGGTGAGCCGAGTGAAATGTGCGGAAAATTTGTTTTTTTCCCACATTTCGGAATTTGTGGGGGTATCTGGGTAATAAATTCTGGGCCGATTTGCGCAAACCATACCTCTGCAGATTCCCACCGGTGTCCTCTTTTCGGAAATGCATGGGGTTCCCTGTTTTCCTTGGTGGCTTGGACAACCGAGGCCCATATCTGTATGTTGTGCTTGTCTGGAGAAAGCGTTAAATTCAGGTGTCAAAACAGACTTGGGTTTACCTGTGTTTTAGGCTTTCCCCTTGGCGCCCAGGTAGGTGCACCCACACATGTGAGGTACTATTTTCATCGGGACACCCGTGGGAAAGGGGGATGTAGGCCATGTGTTGTTGGCAGCGTGTTTCGATGGGTGAGCCGAGAGAAATGTGCGCAAAATGTGTTTTTTTCCCACATTTCGGATTTTGCGGGGGTGTCTGGGTGATAAATTCTGGGCCGATTTGCACAAACCATACCTCTGCGGATTCCCACGGGTGTCTTTTTTTTTGGAAATGCATGGGTTTCCCTCTTTTCCTTGGTGGCTTGGACAACCGAGGCCCATATCTGTATGTTGTGCTTGTCTGGAAATAGCGTGAAATTCAGGTGTCAAAACAGACTTCGGTTTACCTGTGTTTCAGGCTTTCCCCTTGGCGCCCAGGTAGGTGCACCCACACATGTGAGCTATCGTTTTCATCGGGACACCCGTGGGAACGGAGGCTGGTAGGCCTTGTGTTGTTGGCAGCGTGTTTCGATGGGAGAGCCGAGTGAAATGTGCGGAAAATGCATTTTTTTTCCCACATTTCAGACTTTGCAGGGGTGTCTGGGTAATAAATTCTGGGCCGATTTGCACAAATCATACCTCTGCAGATTCCCACCGGTGTCCTCTTTTCGGAAATGCATGGGGTTCCTTGTTTTCCTTGGTGGCTTGGACACCCCAAGGCCCATATCTGTATGATGTGAGAGTGTGAAATTGGGGTTACTTGTGTTTTAGGCTTTTTCCTTGGCGCCCAGGTAGGTACACCCACACATGTGAGATACCATTTTCATCAGGACACCTGTGGGAACGCGGGATGGTAGGCCATGTGTTGTTTGCGGCATATTTTGAAGGGTGAGCCGAGTGAAATGTGCATAAAATGAATTTTTTTCCCCACATTTCGGACTTTGTGGGGGTGTCTGGGTAATAAATTCTGGGCCGATTTGCGCAATTCATACCTCTGCGGATTTCCACGGGTGTCCTCTTTCCGGAAATGCATGGTGTTCCCTGTTTTCCTTGGTGGATTGGATACCCCGAGGCCCATATCTGTATGATGTGAGAGTGTGAAATTCAGGTGTGAAAACAGACTTGGGGTTACTTGTGTTTTAGGCTTTCCCCTTGGCTCCCAGGTAGGTGCACCCACACATGTGAGGTACCGTTTTCATCGGAACACCTGTGGGAACGCGGTACGGTAGGCCATGTGTTGTTGGCCGTGTGTTTCAATGGGTGAGCCGAGTGAAATGTGCAGAAAATTTGTTTTTTTCCCACATTTCTGCATTTGTGGGGGTATCTGGGTAATAAATTCTGGGCCCATTTGCGCAAACCATACCTCTGCGGATTCCCACCGGTGTCCTCTTTTCGGAAATGCATGGGGTTCCCTGTTTTCCTTGGTGGCTTGGACAACCGAGGCCCATATCTGTATGTTGTGCTTGTCTGGAGAAAGCGTGAAATTCAGGTGTCAAAACAGACTTGGGTTTACCTGTGTTTTAGGCTTTCCCCTTGGCGCCCAGGTAGGTGCACCCACACATGTGAGGTACCATTTTCATCGGGACACCCGTGGGAAATGGGGATGTAGGCCATGTGTTGTTGGCAGCGTGTTTCGATGGTTGAGCCGAGTGAAATGTGCGGAAAATGCGTTTTTTTTCCCACATTTCGGACTTTGCAGGGGTGTCTGGGAATAAATTCTGGGCCGATTTGCGCAAATCATACCTTTGCACATTCCCACCTGTGTCCTCTTTTCGGAAATGTATGGGGTTCCTTGTTTTCCTTGGTGGCTTGGACACCCCAAGGCCCATATCTGTATGATGTGAGAGTGTGAAATTCAGGTGTGAAATTAGACTTGGGGTTACTTGTGTTTTAGGCTTTTTCCTTGGCGCCCAGGTAGGTACACCCACACATGTGAGGTACAATTTTCATCGGGACACCTGTGGGAATGCGGGACGGTAGGCCTTGTGTTATTGGCGGCGTGTTTCTATGGGTGAGCCGAGTGAAATGTGCAGAAAATTCTTTTTTTTTTCCACATTTCAGATTTTGCGGGGGTGTCTGGGTGATATATTCTGGGCCGATTTGCACAAACCATACCTCTGCGGATTCCCACGGGTGTCTTTTTTTTGGAAATGCATGGGTTTCCCTGTTTTCCTTGGCGGCTTGGAAAACCGAGGCCCATATCTGTATGTTGTGCTTGTCTGGAGAAAGCGTGAAATTCAGGTGTCAAAACAGACTTGGGTTTACCTGTGTTTCAGGCTTTCCCCTTGGCGCCCAGGTAGGTGCACCCACACATGTGAGGTACCATTTTCATCGGGACACCCGTGGGAACGGAGGACGCTAGGTCTTGTGTTGTTGGCAGCGTGTTTCGATTGGTGAGCCGAGTGAAATATACGGAAAATGCGTTTTTTTTCCCACATTTCGAACTTTGCAGGGGTGTCTGGGTAATAAATTCTGGGCCGATTTGCGCAAATCATACCTCTGCAGATTCCCACCGGTGTCCTCCTTTCGGAAATGCATGGGGTTCCTTGTTTTGCTTGGTGGCTTGGACACCCCAAGGCCCATATCTGTATGATGTGAGAGTGTGAAATTCAGGTGTGAAAACAGACTTGGGGTTACCTGTGTTTTAGGCTTTCCCCTTGGCTCCCAGTTAGGTGCACCCACACATGTGAGGTACCGTTTTCATCGGAACACGTGTGGGAACGCGGGACGGTAGGCCATGTGTTGTTGGCGGTGTGTTTCAATGGTTGAGCCGAGTGAAATGTGCAGAAAATGTGTTTTTTTCCCACATTTCTGAATTTGTGGGGGTATCTGGGTAATAAATTCTGGGCCGATTTGCGCAAACCTTACCTCTGCGGATTCCCACGGGTGTCTTTTTTTTGGAAATGCATGGGTTTCCCTGTTTTCCTTGGTGGCTTGGAAAACCGAGGCCCATATCTGTATGTTGTGCTTGTCTGGAGAAAGCGTGAAATTCAGGTGTCAAAACAGACTTGGGTTTACCTGTGTTTCAGGCTTTCCCCTTGGGGCCCAGGTAGGTGCACCCACACATGTGAGGTACCATTTTCATCGGGACACCCGTGGGAACAGAGGACGCTAGGCCTTGTGTTGTTGGCGGCGTGTTTCGATGGGTGAGCCGAGTGAAATGTGCGGAAAATGCGTTTTTTTCACACATTTCGGACTTTGCAGGGGTGTCTGGGAATAAATTCTGGGCCGATTTGCGCAAATCAGACCTTTGCACATTCCCACCTGTGTCCTCTTTTCGGAAATGTATGGGGTTCCTTGTTTTCCTTGGTGGCTTGGACACCCCAAGGCCCATATCTGTATGATGTGAGAGTGTGAAATTCAGGTGTGAAAACAGACTTGGGGTTACTTGTGTTTTAGGCTTTTTCCTTGGCGCCCAGGTAGGTACACCCACACATGTGAGGTGCAATTTTCATCGGGACACCTGTGGGAATGCGGGACGGTAGGCCTTGTGTTATTGGCGGCGTGTTTCTATGGGTGAGCCGAGTGAAATGTGCAGAAAATTCATTTTTTTTTCCACATTTCGGATTTTGCGGGGGTGTCTGGGTGATACATTCTGGGCCGATTTGCACAAACCATACCTCTGCGGATTCCCACGGGTGTCTTTTTTTTGGAAATGCATGGGTTTCCCTGTTTTCCTTGGTGGCTTGAAAAACCGAGGCCCATATCTGTATGTTGTGCTTGTCTGGAGAAAGCGTGAAATTCAGGTGTCAAAACAGACTTGGGTTTACCTGTGTTTCAGGCTTTCCCCTTGGCGCCCAGGTAGGTGCACCCACACATGTGAGGTACTATTTTCATCGGGACACCCGTGGGAAAGGGGGATGTAGGCCATGTGTTGTTGGCAGCGTGGTTCGATGGGTGAGCCGAGTGAAGTGTGCGGAAAATGCGTTTTTTTTCCACATTTTGGATTTTGCGGGGGTGTCTGGGTAATAAATTCTGGGCCAATTTGCGCAAATTATACCTTTGCACATTCCCACCTGTGTCCTCTTTTCGGAAATGCATGGGGTTCCTTGTTTTCCTTAGTGGCTTGGACACCCCAAGGCCCATATCTGTATGATGTGAGAGTGTGAAATTCAGGTGTGAAAACAGACTTGGGGTTACTTGTGTTTTAGGCTTTTTCCTTGGCGCCCAGGTAGGTACACCCACACATGTGAGGTACCATTTTCATCGGGACACCTGTGGGAATGCGGGACGGTAGGCCTTGTGTTGTTGGCGGCGTGTTTCTATGGGTGAGCCGAGTGAAATGTGCAGAAAATGCATTTTTTTTCCACATTTTGGATTTTGCGGGGGTGTCTGGGTGATAAATTCTGGGCCGATTTCCACAACCATACCTCTGCGGATTCCCACGGGTGTCCTTTTTTCGGAAATGCATGGGTTTCCCTGTTTTCCTTGGTGGCTTGGACAAGCGAGGCCCATATCTGTATGTTGTGTTTGTCTGGAGAAAGCGTGAAATTCAGGTGTCAAAACAGACTTGGGTTTACCTGTATTTTAGGCTTTCCCCTTGGCGCCCAGGTAGGTGCACCCACAGATGTGAGGTACCATTTTCATCGGGACACCCGTGGGAAAGGGGGATGTAGGCCATGTGTTGTTGGCAGCGTGTTTCAATGGATGAGCCGAGTGAAATATACGGAAAATGCGTTTTTTTTCCCACATTTGAACTTTGCAGGGGTGTCTGGGTAATAAATTCTGGGCCGATTTGCGCAAATCATACCTCTGCAGATTCCCACCGGTGTCCTCTTTTCGGAAATGCATGGCGTTCCTTGTTTTCCTTGGTGCTTTGGACACCACAAGGCCCATATCTGTATGATGTGAGAGTGTGAAATTCAGGTGTGAAAACATACCTGGGGTTACTTGGGTTTTAGGCTTTTTCCTTGGCGCCCAGGTAGGTACACCCACACATGCATGTGAGGTACCATTTTCATCGGGACACCTGTGGGAACGCGGGGTGGTAGGCCATGTGTTGTTTGCGGCATATTTGAAAGGGTGAGCCGAGTGAAATGTGCGTAAAATGCATTTTTTTCCCCACATTTCGGACTTTGTGGGGGTGTCTGGGTAATAAATTCTGGGCCGATTTGCGCAATTCATACCTCTGCGGATTTCCACGGGTGTCCTCTTTTCGGAAATGCATGGTGTTCCCTGTTTTCCTTGGTGGATTGGACACCCCGAGGCCCATATCTGTATGATGTGAGAGTGTGAAATTCAGGTGTGAAAACAGACTTGTGGTTACTTGTGTTTTAGGCTTTCCTCTTGGCTCCCAGGTAGGTGCACCCACACATGTGAGGTACCGTTTTCATCGGAACACCTGTGGGAACGCGGAACGGTAGGCCATGTGTTGTTGGCGGCATGTTTCAATGGGTGAGCAGAGTGAAATGTGCGGAAAATTTGTTTTTTTCCCACATTTCGGAATTTGTGGGGGTATCTGGGTAATAAATTCTGGGCCGATTTGCGCAAACCATATCTCTGCGGATTCCCACTGGTGTCCTCTTTTCGGAAATGCATGGGGTTCCCTGTTTTCCTTGGTGGCTTGGACACCCGAAGACCATATCTGTATGTCGTGCTTGTTTGGTGAAAGTGTGAAATTCAGGTGTCAAAACAGACTTGGGGTTACCTGTGTTTTAGGCTTTTTCTTTGGCGCCCAGGTAGGTACACCCACACATGTGAGGTACCCTTTTCATCGGGACACATGTGGGAAAGGGGAACTTTAGGCCATGTGTTGTTGGCGGCGTGTTTCAATGAGTGAGCCAAGGGAAATGTGCGGAAAATGCTTTTTTTTCCCACATTTCGGAATTTGCGGGGTTGTCTGGGTAATAAATCTGGGCCGATTTACACAAATCATACCTCTGCAGATTCCCACGGGTGGCCACCTTTCAGAAATGCATGGTGTTCCCTGTTTTCCTTGGTGGCTTGGACACCCCGAGGCCCATATCTGTATGATGTGAGAGTGTGAAATGTAGGTGTGAAAACAGAGTTGGGGTTACTTGTGTTTTAGGCTTTCCCCTTGGCGCCCAGGTAGGTGCACCCACACATGTGAGATACAATTTTCATTGGGACACCTGTGGGAACGCGGGACGGTAGGCCATGTGTTGTTGGCGGTGTGTTTCGATGGGTGAGCCGAGTGAAATGTGCAGAAAATGCGTTTTTTTCCCTACATTTCAGACTTTGCAGGGGTGTCTGGGTAATACATTCTGGGCCGATTTGTGCAAATAATACCGCTGAGGATTCCCACGGGTATCCTCTTTTTGGAAATGCATGGGGTTCCCTGTTTTCTTTAGTGGCTCGTACACCTGAGGCCCATATCTGTATGTTGTGCTTGTCTGGAGAAAGTGTGAAATTCAGGTGTCAAAACAGACTTGGGGTTACCTGTGTTTTAGGCTTACCCCTTGGCGCCCAGGTAGGTGCATCCACACATGTGAGTTACTGTTTTCATCGGGACAACTGTAGGAATGTGGGACGGTAGACCATGTGTTGTTGGCGGCATATTTCAATGGGTGAGCCGAGTGAAATGTGCGGAAAATGCATTTTTTTCCCCACATTCCGGACTTTGCAGGGGTGTCTGGGTAATAAATTCTGGGCCGATTTGCGCAAATCATACCTCTGCGGATTTCCACGGGTGTCCTCTTTTCGGAAATGCATGCTGTTCCCTGTTTTCCTTGGTGGATTGGACACCCCGAGGCCTATATCTGTATGATGTGAGAGTGTGAAATTCAGGTGTGAAAAGACTTGGGGTTACTTGTGTTTTAGGCTTTCCCCTTGGCTCCTATGTAGGTGCACCCACACATGTGAGGTACCGTTTTCATCGGAACACCTGTGGGAACGCGGAACGGTAGGCCATGTGTTGTTGGCGGCATGTTTCAATGGGTGAGCCGAGTGAAATGTGCGGAAAATTTGTTTTTTTCCCACATTTCGGAATTTGTGGGGGTATCTGGGTAATAAATTCTGGGCCGATTTGCGCAAACCATATCTCTGCGGATTCCCACTGGTGTCCTCTTTTCGGAAATGCATGGGGTTCCCTGTTTTCCTTGGTGGCTTGGACACCCGAAGACCATATCTGTATGTCGTGCTTGTTTGGTGAAAGTGTGAAATTCAGGTGTCAAAACAGACTTGGGGTTACCTGTGTTTTAGGCTTTTTCCTTGGCGCCCAGGTAGGTACACCCACACATGTGAGGTACCCTTTTCATCGGGACACATGTGGGAAAGGGGGACTTTAGGCCATGTGTTGTTGGCGGCGTGTTTCAATGAGTGAGCCAAGGGAAATGTGCGGAAAATGCTTTTTTTTCCCACATTTCGGAATTTGCGGGGTTGTCTGGGTAATAAATCTGGGCCGATTTACACAAATCATACCTCTGCAGATTCCCACGGGTGGCCACCTTTCAGAAATGCATGGTGTTCCCTGTTTTCCTTGGTGGCTTGGACACCCCGAGGCCCATATCTGTATGATGTGAGAGTGTGAAATGTAGGTATGAAAACAGAGTTGGGGTTACTTGTGTTTTAGGCTTTCCCCTTGGCGCCCAGGTAGGTGCACCCACACATGTGAGATACAATTTTCATTGGGACACCTGTGGGAACGCGGGACGGTAGGCCATGTGTTGTTGGCGGTGTGTTTCGATGGGTGAGCCGAGTGAAATGTGCAGAAAATGCGTTTTTTTCCCTACATTTCGGACTTTGCAGGGGTGTCTGGGTAATACATTCTGGGCCGATTTGTGCAAATAATACCGCTGAGGATTCCCACGGGTATCCTCTTTTTGGAAATGCATGGGGATCCCTGTTTTCTTTAGTGGCTCGTACACCTGAGGCCCATATCTGTATGTTGTGCTTGTCTGGAGAAAGTGTGAAATTCAGGTGTCAAAACAGACTTGGGGTTACCTGTGTTTTAGGCTTACCCCTTGGCGCCCAGGTAGGTGCATCCACACATGTGAGTTACTGTTTTCATCGGGACAACTGTGGGAATGTGGGACGGTAGACCATGTGTTGTTGGCGGCATATTTCAATGAGTGAGCCGAGTGAAATGTGCGGAAAATGCATTTTTTTCCCCACATTCCGGACTTTGCAGGGGTGTCTGGGTAATAAATTCTGGGCCGATTTGCGCAAATCATACCTCGGCGGATTTCCACGGGTGTCCTCTTTTCGGAAATGCATGGTGTTCCCTGTTTTCCTTGGTGGATTGGACACCCCGAGGCCCATATCTGTATGATGTGAGAGTGTGAAATTCAGGTGTGAAAAGACTTGGGGTTACTTGTGTTTTAGGCTTTCCCCTTGGCTCCTAGGTAGGTGCACCCACACATGTGAGGTACCGTTTTCATCGGAACACCTGTGGGAACGCGGGACAATAGGCCTTGTGTTGTTGGCGGCGTGTTTCAATGGGTGAGCCGAGTGAAATGTGCGGAAAATTAGTTTTTTTCACACATTTTGGAATTTGTGGGCATATCTGGGTAATAAATTCTGGGCCGATTTGCGCAAACCATACCTCTGTGGATTCCCTCCGGTGTCCTCTTTTCGGAAATGCATGGGGTTCCCTGTTTTCCTTGGTGGATTGGACACCCCGAGGCCCATATCTGTATGATGTGAGAGTGTGAAATTCAGGTGTGAAAAGACTTGGGGTTACTTGTGTTTTAGGCTTTCCCCTTGGCTCCTAGGTAGGTGCACCCACACATGTGAGGTACCCTTTTCATCGGGACACATGTGGGAAAGGGGGACTTTAGGCCTTGTGTTGTTGGCGGCGTGTTTCAATGGGTGAGCCGAGTGAAATGTGCAGAAAATGCATTTTTTTTTTCCACATTTCGGATTTTGCGCGGGTGTCTGGGTGATAAATTCTGGGCCGATTTGCACAACCATACCTCTGCTGATTCCCACGGGTGTCCTTTTTTTGGAAATGCATGGGTTTCCCTGTTTTCCTTGGTGGCTTGGACAACCGAGGCCCATATCTGTATGTTGTGCTTGTCTGGAGAAAGCATGAAATTCAGTTGTCAAAAAAGACTTGGGTTTACCTGTGTTTCAGGCTTTCCCCTTGGTGCCCAGGTAGGTGCACCCACACATGTGAGCTATTGTTTTCATCGGGACACCCGTGGGAACGGAGGACGATAGGCCTTGTGTTGTTGGCAGCGTGTTTCGATGGGTGAGCCGAGTGAAATGTGCGGAAAATGCATTTTTTTCGCACATTTCGGACTTTGCAGGGGTGTCTGGGTAATAAATTCTGGGCCAATTTGCGCAAATCATACCTCTGCCGATTCCCACCGGTGTCCTCTTTTCGGAAATGCATGGGGTTCCTTGTTTTCCTTGGTGGCTTGGACACCCCAAGGCCCATATCTGTATGATGTGAGAGTGTGAAATTCAGGTGTGAAAACAGACTTGGGGTTACTTGTGTTTTAGGCTTTTTCCTTAGCGCCCAGGTAGGTACACCCACACATGTGAGGTACCATTTTCATCGGGACACCTGTGGTAACGCGGGGCGGTAGGCCATGTGTTGTTGGCGGCGTGTTTGAATGGGTGAGCCAAGTGAAATGTGCGGAAAATGTGTTTTTTTCCCACATTTCGGAATTTGCAGCGGTATCTGGGTAATAAATTCTGGGCCGATTTGCGCAAACCATACCTCTGCGGATTCCCACGGATGTCCTCTTTTCGGAAATGCATGGGGTTCCCTGTTTTCCTTGGTGGTTTGGACACCCGAAGACCATATCTGTATGTTGTCCTTGTCTGGTGAAAGTGTGAAATTCAGGTGTCAAAACAGACTTGGGGTTACCTGTGTTTTGGGCTTTTTCCTTGGCGCCCAGGTAGGTACACCCACACATGTGAGGTACCCTTTTCATCAGGACATGTGTGGGAATGGGGGACTTTAGGCCATGTGTTGTTGGCGGTGTGTTTCGGGGAGTGAGCTAAGGGAAATGTGTGGAAAATGCTTTTTTTTCCCCACATTTCAGAATTTGCGGGGTTGTCTGGGTAATAAATTCTGGGCCGATTTACACAAATCATTGTTAGGGAGAATTCTCTGTTTAGGCTGAATTTCCTAACCTAGTGAGTCCCCCAGCAGCTTTGCTGGATTTCGGGAGTTTGTTTTTTTTCCATCCTGCCAAGAGTGAGACGCCTTTCTCCCACTCTTGGAAATGTATGTGTGTAATTCCTTTGAATGTCAATGTGTTCTATGGGCTATGGGGTCTTTTACTCCATAGGGTCTCATATGTTTTTCTATGTGTGTTACACCGCACCCTATGTGCCGTAGCACTGGGGCGTCCTAGCGGACCCCCCCCATAGACTCCATACCTGGGGACTGACTACTGTCTCCCCGGGCATGTAAAGTCACCATTGGCTTTACTAGACCTAAATTTACTAACTGAACTACTACAAACCATCTTATTGTGGACGTACTAGTAGGGGTAATTCGATTACTCCTGGATCTATTACTCGAGGGGGCACTGTCCCGTCCCCCCTCGTCGAGTTTTGGCTGGTGGCAGTGGAAACTACTTGTTATGTTCGACCCCGAACCTAACCCTATGGGATTCGTCCCATTGTTGGAGATTGATACTTTTGCTCGTTAATCTCTAACATACCACCGGTCTACTTATCGTAAATAAGTTTATCGGATGGTATTTTCTTCCAGAACTCGGTTTTTAAAATGGCGTCTGTGTTCGTCTCTGTAATGCCTAAACCAAAGGTTGAGCCCTTTGTTCCACTTTTGGCGGGCTCTATACAGAGGCCCTCCAAAGTGGTGCCATTCTGTCTGGGTTACCACAGGGGTGTGGGAGGGGGTTTAGGCACCCTGGACCGAGTTGCCTTGCCAACTCCGGTCGCACTCTGGAGTGATTGGCCCAAGTGGTGAGCCTTCCCGCTCACCACTTAGCATGTGTTGATTGACAGCTAGGCTGAATGAATGGGGGTTTTCTGCATAAAAGCAGGGCTTTTGGGACTGGATCTTCAGAAGTCGCCACAGGACCTAAGAATCCGACGAGGGAAACGCTGAGCCGACCTGCAATGACGACACCTCCGGTGGAGCCCTGCTGAGCCGACTCACCACTTCCCGACGACAGAGGAGATCTCCCTGCCGGAGAGTCTCTACCCCTGACTGGTGGGAACAACCAGTCCCCTTTGCTTTTTATTCGCCTCAGGACGCAGTGGTCGAATTGCCCATGCAGCGCACCTCGGCAACCGGATAGCCACTACCCCTGTACCGTGACCAAAAGGTGGTGCCTTGTGACGGAGCACTCCACGGCTGGTCTCTTCCCTGGTGGTGCACCGGACTTCACTTTTCTTCGACGAAGAGAACCTCTCTACTCTTGGCAAAGACCCGACGTGCATCCACCACCAGGAACAACTCCCTCCGCCGGAGCTGCCCACCACAACAAGGTACCGTGTCCGCCTGGCTTCCCTTTCGATCGGTTCGAGTGAGGTGTCTTAATCCTCTCCTTTCCGTTGGGTCGCCTCCAAGCTTTTCTCATTTATTGTTCTGAACTGGTACAATCTGCCGATAACAATTTGCTACAAAGACTTGAATGCATCTCCACTAGAGACTTTCTGGGACATATCGCCTTGCCTCTCTCCGAGTGGGCCTGGCCTCTGAACTTTATGATCTATTGTGGTTCTGCCTTCTTATCGTACATGTTGCCCGTGAAGTATTGAACTGTGTTGATTTCGTAACCTGCCTATCTTTTTCTCTCCCGTCCTAACTAATATTAGAATGCCATCTAGGTTGAGGTATACACCTCTGTCTGAAAATAAGTGGTGCCGGTAGAACCTAGACTTGTCGAAATAATGCTAGGGGGATTGATCATTTCTTCTTCGTAGAGTAATTGTGTTTGATTTGTTTGCCGTGAAAGTGCCATAGTGTTTTCCATAGATGTTTCGTTATAAATAAATACCTTAATATCTTTACACTAAGCCTCGTTACGTGTTTGCTTGTCTTGCTGGGAAGAATTGCCCTATGTTGTATACTCCACATACTGCTCAACTCTTCTTGAGGGAAGTCTGACTGCTCAGCCACAGCTACCAAGTGAATCTGTGTGGTGCAGACAGCTACCAAGTGGGTTCACCGCCAAACGCCTGTAGTCCTAAATCTTTTGCAGTGGTCCCCGAGGGAACTGCCCAGGTTTCCGCCTAACAATCATACCTCTGCAGATTCCCACGGGTGGCCACTTTTCAGAAATGCATGGTGTTCGCTGTTTTCCTTGGTGGTTTGGACACCCCGAGGCCCTATCTGTATGATGTGAGAGTGTGAAATTCAGATGTGAAAACAGAGTTGGGGTTACTTGTGTTTTAGGCTTTCCCCTTGGCGCCCAGGTAGGTGCACCCACACATGTGAGGTACAATTTTCATTGGGACACCTGTGGGAACGCGGGACGGTAGGCCATGTGCTGTTGGCGGTGTGTTTCGATGGGTGAGCCGAGTGAAATGTGCAGAAAATGGGTTTTTTTCCCTACATTTCGGACTTTGCAGGGGTGTCTGGGTAATACATTTTGGGCCGATTTGTGAAAATCATACCGCTGAGGATTCCCATGGGTGTCCTCTTTTTGGAAATGCATGGGGTTCCCTGTTTTCCTTAGTGGCTTGTACACCCGAGGCCCATATCTGTATGTTGTGCTTGTCTGGAGAAACTGTGAAATTCAGGTGTCAAAACAGACTTGGGGTTACCTGTGTTTTAGGCTTTCCCCTTGGCGCCCAGGTAGGTGCATCCACACATGTGAGTTACTGTTTTGATCGGGACAACTGTGGGAATGTGGGACGGTAGACCATGTGTTGTTGGCGGCGTGTTTCAATGGGTGAGCAGAGTGAAATGTGCGGAAAATGTGTTTTTTCCCCCACATTTCGGAATTTGCAGGGGTGTCTGGGTAATACATTCTAGGCCGATTTGGGCAAATCATACTTCTGCGGATTCCCACGGGTGTCCTCTTTTCGGAAATGCATGGGGTTCCCTGTTTTCCTTGGTGGCTTGGACACCCGAGGCCCATATCTGTATGATGTGAGAGTGTGAAATTCAGGTGTGAAAACAGACTTGGGGGTTACTTGTGTTTTAGGCTTTACCCTTGGCGCCTAGGTAGGTGCACCCACACATGTGAGGTACCATTTTCATCAGGACACCTGTGGGAACACGGGATGGTAGGCCTTGTGTTGTTGGTGGCGTGTTTCTATGGGTGAGCCGAGTGAAATGTGCAGAACATGCGTTTTTTCCCCACATTTCGGATTTTGCGGGGATGTCTGGGTAATAAATTCTGGACCAATTTGCGCAAAGCATACCTCTGCGGATTCCAACGGGTGTCCTCTTTTGGGAAATGCATGGGGTTCCCTGTTTTCCTTGGTGGCTTGTGCACCGGAGGCCCATATCTGTATGTTGTGCTTGTCTGGAGAAAGTGTGAAATTAAGGAGTCAAAACAGACTTGGGGTTACCTATGTTTTAGGCTTTCCCCATGGCGCCCAGGTAAGCGCACCCACACATGTGAGGTACCGCTTTCATCAGGACACCTGTGGGAATGCGGGACATTAGGCCATGTGTTGTTGGCGGCGTGTTTCGATGGGTGAGCCGAGTTAAATATGCGAAAATGCATTTTTTTCCCACATTTTGGATTTTGTGGGGGTGTCTGGGTAATAAATTCTGAGCCGATTTGCGCAAATCATACCTCTGTGGATTCCCACGGGTGTCCTCTTTTCGGAAATGCATGGGATTCCCTGTTTTCCTTGGTGGCTTGGACACCAGAGACCCATATCTCTATGATGTGAGAATGTGAAATTCAGGTGTGAAAACAGACTTGGGGTTACTTGTGTTTTAGGCTTTCCCCTTGGGGCCCAGGTAGGTACACCGACACATGTGAGGTACCGTTTTTATCAGAACACCTGTGGGAACGCGGGACGGTAGGCCAGGTGTTGTTGGTGGCGTGTTTCTATGGGTGAACCTAGTGAAATGTGCGGAAAATTCATTTTTTTTCCCACATTTCGGATTTAGCGGGGGTGTCTGGGTAATAAATTCTGGGCCGATTTGCACAAACTATACCTCTGTGGATTCCCACGGGTGTCCTTTTTTCGGAAATGCATGGTTTTCCCTGTTTTCCTTGGTGGCTTGGACAACCGAGGCCCATATCTGTATGTTGTGCTTGTCTGGAGAAAGCATGAAATTCAGGTGTCAAAACAGACTTGGGTTTACCTGTGTTTTAGGCTTTCCCCTTGGCGCCCAGGTAGGTGCACCCACACATGTGAGGTACCATTTTTGTCAAGACACCCGTGGGAATGGGGGACAGTAGGCCATGTGTTGTTGGCAGTGTGTTTCGATGGGTGAGTCGAGTGAAATGTGCGGAAAATGCGTTTTTTTCACACATTTCGGACTTTGCAGGGGTGTCTGGGTAATAAATTCTGGCCCGATTTGCGCAAATCATACCTTTGCACATTCCCAACGGTGTCCTCTTTTCGGAAATGCATGGGGTTCCTTGTTTTCCTTGGTGGCCTGGACACCCCAAGGCCCATATCTGTATGATGTGAGAGTGTGAAATTCAGGTGTGAAATCAGACTTGGGGTTACTTGTGTTTTAGGCTTTCCCCTTGGCTCCCAGGTAGGTGCACCCACACATGTGAGGTACCCTTTTCATCGGGACACCTGTGGGAACGCGGGATGGTAGGCCATGTGTTGTTTGCGGCATATTTTGAAGGGTGAGCTGAGTGAAATGTGCGTAAAATGCATTTTTTTTCCCCCACATTTCGAACTTTGTGGGGGTGTCTGGGTAATAAATTCTGGGCCGATTTGCGCAAATCATACCTCTGCAGATTTCCACGGGTGGCCACTTTTCAGAAATGCATGATGTTCCCTGTTTTCCTTGGTGGCTTGGACACCCCGAGGCCCATATCTGTATGATGTGATAGTGTGAAATTCAGGTGTGAAAAAGGAGTTGGGGTTACTTGTGTTTTAGGCTTTCCCCTTGGCGCCCAGGTAGGTGCACCCAGACATGTGAGGTACAATTTTCATTGGGACACCTGTGGGAACGCAGGACGGTAGGCCATGTGTTGTTGGCGGTGTGTTTCGATGGGTGAGCCGAGTGAAATGTGCAGAATATGCGTTTTTTTCCCTACGTTTCGGAATTTGTGGGGGTATCTGGGTAATACATTCGGGGCCGATTTGCGCAAACCATACCTCTGCGGATTCCCACGGGTGTCCACTTTTCGCAAATGCATGGGGTTCCCTGTTTTCCTTGGTGGCTTGGACAACCGAGGCCCATATCTGTATGTTGTGCTTGTCTGGAGAAAGCGTGAAATTCAGGTGTCAAAACAGTCTTGGATTTACCTGTGTTTTAGGCTTTCCCCTTGGCGCCCAGGTAGGTACACCCACACATGTGAGGTACCATTTTCATCGGGAGACCTGTGGGAATGCGGGACAGTAGGCCTTATGTTGTTGGCGCCGTGTTTCTATGGGTGAGCCGAGTGAAATGTGCAGAAAATGCGTTTTTTTTTCCACATTTCGGATTTTGCGGGGGTGTCTGGGTGATAAATTCTGGGCCGATTTGCACAAACCATACCTCTGCGGATTCCCACGTTTATACTTTTTTCAGAAATGCATGGGTTTCCCTGTTTTCCATGGTGGCTTGGACAACCGAGGCCCATATCTGTATGTTGTGCTTGTCTGGAGAAAGCGTGAAATTCAGGTGTCAAAACAGACTTGGGTTTACCTGTGTTTCAGGCTTTCCCCTTGGCACCCAGGTAGGTGCACCCACACATGTGAGCTATCGTTTTCATCGGGACACACGTGGGAACGGAGGACGGTAGGCCTTGTGTTGTTGGCAGCGTGTTTCGATGGGTGAGCCGAGTGAAATGTGCTGAAAATGCATTTTTCTCCCCACATTTCGGAATTTGCAGGGGTGTCTGTGTCAAGACCGGTGGGGGGGTCTGTACTTCCGCTCTCTATATGGTAGAGGAGAGGCACAGAGGACCCCAGCCAAGATTCTCAATTACGGTAGCGATGGACGAGCAATCAAGGCCTAGCTTCTCAGGAGGTGATGCAGGCTGGTTCTTAAGTACAGTGTATCCCCCAAGCCCCCACAAAGGAATGTCCACACACTGTATTACTGAAAACACAGTCTTTATATAATTAATATTCAAAGGTTATGTACACTTATCACAATAACGCACTTTGTGCTCAGGAAGATCAATAATGGTAACTATCTACAATTCTAAAGTGGTACCACTAATATTAGACCTCATTAAAGTGCATTCACAATACTGTTAAAATGGCACACAGATCAATAAGAAGGAAACCAACAATAGAGAGAGGAGAGATAACAGATGGTTGAAACAATAGGCAGAAGACTGGCCCTTGCTACTGGACACAGTTCTGGGTGGAGATCCCCCCACCTGGGCAACCTGTAAAATAAAGAGATATAACACAAGCCCAGTCCATATATTGTTCAATAGTCTTATTCTCTCCTACAATGGTTTTACCCCCCCAATGTACCTGGTGGAGTCGAGTTCTTCGAGGAGGCGTCGACAGATCCTTCTTGAATGACCCCCTTTAAAGCAGGAGTCACGGATCGTCGAGGAGCGTCGAGGAACTCGGTGTTCGGTGTCGGGGAATCGACGGCCCTTCTTGAATGCCTTCCCTTCCAAGCGGGAGACACGGGGCGTCGAACGTCCGACAACAAACAGGGTAGAACGGCGTCGATGAGGCGGCAGGCTTCGATCCGAGCGGTGCTCGTCGGCGTCGAGACGTCGGCGTCCTGCGAGGGAAGAGGCGTGCGGGGCACCTCGGCGACACTAGTTCTGGACCGCAAAGATTGTGAATGACGGTAGCCCAACAAGGGCGTCGAGTCGCTCGAGTCTTTGGGGTCGTGAGGTGGCGGGAAACCCACCGGCGGATTCTCCTCGGCGCGTTGGTCGTCCTCGACTTTCTCCGGCAGGATAAAGCGGTCGACGGTGCGGTCGGGGAAGTCCTTCAATTCAAATGTTCTTAGGCAAGGAGCGGACGGCTCCGGTCGTCGGCGGCACGGCGTCAAGTGGTTCCCACGGCTGGGCAACACAACTTCGACGGGCCTCCAGCGGTTACACAGACCTGCGAACCCTGGTCGACGGCAATGGACTTCGACAGCGTCGAGGTCCGGGTGCTTCACTTCGATCTCCTCGGCGGTCCCGTCTCGGGTCGGCAGCCTTTCGAGGGTCTGACTTCCAGGGCGCTTCGGCGAAGATTCAGCGGTGCTCGATGGTCCCTCGGAGCACGGGAAGAGGGCGCCTAGCCAGGTCCTCTCTCGGGTCAGTCCTCGACGAACACGGCAGCCTTCGGATCTGTCGAAGCAAATGCAGCAGCAAGTCTTCTTCTTCCAACTGGTCGTCGAGGATCAGCAGTTCCAGTTACTCTTGAGTAGAGACTCAGCTTCTGAACGCTTCTGAACAATTTCCAGTGGTGAAAGGTCCCCAGATATACTATTCTGTCTCTCATCCACACTGCTGGCACACACACAGCAGCCAATCACACAGAAGGGCATTCATGCAGTCAGTCAGCCAATCAGGCACACAGTGCATTCAGGCCACACTCCTCCCTTTCAGACACTCACAACAAGGAATGTGGATTGGGACAAGTACCCAGCCATTCAACACTACACACTGCATTCAGGCCAGTTTCGGGCAGGGCTGTCTCAGTCTTTGTCTCATATGCCAGAAACCAGACAACCACAACAAGGAGTGTATATGGGTCACACACTCCATTCACCCAGGTCCCACCCACAGGAGGTACCCATAACATACAGTCACTGGGAAGGCTCCAGTCAGTCTAGCTGGGCCTTCACAACAACACCATAGATGGAACTTCCACCCAACAGCCAGTCAGGGGGAAGGGACAGAGTCAGGGCTTCCCAGGACTTTGGGAAAAACAAGGCAACAGGCAATAGAAAGCAAGAGGCCACAGGGGCCATCTTGTTTCTATCAGGAATCAACTGATCCCAATGGCAGGGCCTGGGTATCCCAAAATGGAGGATACCCAGAGCACCTGTCAAGTTCAGCATGGAGCTGCCACCAGCCCATACCCTGCTCTGTGGGCCACCCACAGGTGCCCAAAAACATACACTAGGGGCACAGGGTTGTACCCCTACCCATGGGTGCCATAAGGGTATCCCATGGGTCTGTTCACCAAACCAAAAGAGAGCTGCACTGCCAGGAGTCCCTCATGGACTCCTGGGCAGAAAACATGACAGAACACACGGTAAAAACAGAAAAAGGACAAGGATTCAGAGGCCCTGCCCCTCAGATGCATTTCCAGCATCACAGTCGCCCCCCCCAGACTGAGGTGGAGGGTGTCTAATCTCCCACGGGATAGACACCCTCATCCAGACGGTCAACATACCTTCTGGAAAGGCCATCTGCATTATCGTGACTCTTCCCTGGTCTGTGCTCTATGGTGAAGTCTAGCCCTTGTAGGCTAATCGACCACCTGAGCAATTTGGGATTCTCACCCTTCATCTGCATAAGCCACTTCAGGGGCTTATGATCTGTTTGGACCTTGAAGGTGGACCCCGTAAGGTAGGGCCTAAAACGCCTAAGGCTCCAAACTATACTAAAACATTCCTTTTCAACAGTAGCCCACCTAAGTTCTCTACCCTTGAGTTGTCTACTGATGAATATGATAGGATGTTCTCTCCCTTTGTCATCTAACTGGGACAAGACAGCTCCAATTCCGGTGTCGCAGGCATCCGTCTGGACGATAAAGGGTCGGCTGTAGTCAGGCGCACTCAACACAGGTGCCCTACACAGACTTTCTTTCAAGCCATCAAAGGCCCTCTGACAGTCTTCAGTCCAATTAACCTTCCTAGGCTGTTTGGGTGAAGTTAGAGCTGTCAGGGGTGCAGCTATGGTTCCATAGTCTGCCATGAAATTGCGATAGTACCCAGTGAGGCCCAAAAAGGCTCTCACCTGGGTTTGAGTAGTGGGAGTCTCCCAGTTCTGTACATCCCGTACTTTACTGGAGAGAGGTTGGATTTGACCCCCTCCTACCTCATGACCAAGATAGGTAACTTTCCCCTGAGCTATCTGGCACTTGGTGGCCTTGATAGTGAGGTTAGCCCTTTTCAAGGCCTGCAACACCTTATCCAGATGTGTCAAATGCTCTTCCCAGGTGGAACTGTAGACGGCAATGTCGTCTAAGTAAGCCACACAAAAGGCTTCCAGCCCACTGAGCGCATGGTTGACCAATCTCTGGAAGGTGGCAGGGGCATTCTTCAACCCAAAGGGCATGACCCTAAACTGGTAGAGTCCCTCAGGTGTGGAGAATGCCGTCTTTTCCTTGGCATGGTCCGTCAGAGCTATTTGCCAATAGCCTGAGGTAAGGTCAAAGGTGCTTACAAATTTGGCAGCACCTATAGTGTCCACGAGCTCATCAGCCCGGGGCAATGGGTGTGCGTCAGTTTTGGTGACGGCATAGTCCACACAGAACCTCCAATCCTTGGTACCCGCCTGGGAACTTGCCTTGGGGACAAGGACCACTGGACTGGACCAGGGACTGGTTGAGGGTTCAATAACACCCAGATCCAACATCTTGGCGACCTCAGCCTGGATGTGGTTTTTGACGGTATCTGACATACGATAGCTCCTGCTTTTGACAGGCACACTGTCACCAGTGTCAATTTCGTGCTTACCCCATGGTGTAAGGCCCAGTGTCAGTGAAAACAGAGAGGCATACTGCTGGAGCAAAGCCCTGCAGGCCCTCTGCTGCTCTGTTGTCAAATCTGGAGAGAGTTGTACTCCCTCCACTGAGCCATCCTGAGGGTTGCTATGCAGCAAATCAGGAAGGGGCTCACTCTCATCCTCCTCTTGCCCTGAAGCTAGCAAGAGACATTAGACCTCTGCTCGCCTGTGGAAAGGCTTGAGCCTGTTGACATGGAATACCTGGGGGGCTACCCCAGAGGCTCCCATGTCAACCAGATAATTGACTTCGCCCATCTTGGAGATGATCCTGAAGGGCCCAGTCCACTTGTCTGCCAAAGCTCTAGGCTTGGTAGGCTCCATCACAAGGATTTCCTGTCCCGGAGTCCAATCCACTTGCGAAGCTTTCAGGTCATGCCAGTACTTATTCAATTCCTGGCTGGCCTTGAGATTTGCTGTTGCCTGACCCATCATTTGTGTCATCCTCCGCCTGAGGCCTAACACATAGTCCCCCACTTGCTTGGCGGGACCGGGAGGGGTGGCTTCCAAGCCTTCTCTGATCAAGGCGAGGGGCCCCCTCACGGGATGTCCAAAGAGTAACTCAAAGGGGCTGAAACCAACACCCTCTTGAGGTACCTCTCTGTAAGCAAACAGGAGGCATGGCAGGAGGAGATCCCATTTCCTCCTTAGGGGCTCTTCCAAAGCACCTAGCATGCCCTTGAGAGTTTTGTTAAATCTCTCAACCAGACCATTGGTCTGGGGGTGGTAAGAGGTGGAGAACTTGTAGGTTACCCCGCACTCTTTCCACATGGTTTTCATGTAACTAGACATGAAGTTGGATCCTCTGTCAGAGACAACCTCCTTGGGGAATCCAACACGGGTGAAAATGCCCAGGAGAGCCCTGGCAACCACCTTGGCAGTAACAGTCCGTAGGGGTATTGCCTCAGGGTACCTGGTGGCATGATCTACCAAGACCAGGATGAACCGATGTCCACCTGAAGTGGGAGGGTCAAGGGGACCGACGATGTCGATGCCCACCCTCTCAAATGGTGTGCCAACCACTGGTAATGGCTGCAGTGGGGCAATGACCCTGCCTCCAGTCTTGCCAGACAACTGACAAGTGGGGCAGGTCTTGCAGTGGGACTCCACCTCTACTCCCATCCGTGGCCAGTAGAAATGGGCAGAGAGCCTCTGCTTAGTCTTCTTAGTCCCAAGATGACCAGCCAAGGGCACCTCATGCACCAACTGCAGTAGGAAGGGCCTGTAAACCTGGGTTACCAACAACCTCTTGCGGGCACCAGGTTCAGGCTTAGTGGGCTCACTAACAAGGAGCTCACCCTCCCAATAAATCCGGAATGTCTTAGGCACTTCTCCTTGTGCCTGGGACAGGGCCTGTTTCCTCAGTCCCTCGAGAGAGTGGCACTCTCTCTGTCCCTTACAGAAGTCTGCCCGGGAGGGTCCCCCTTCAGCTAACAAGCATTGAAGGTCGGGATGATCCTCCGGGTTGAGAACCTCTCCCACAGGAGAGTCTTCTGTCTCTTCTCCCACAGGAGTTGAGTTTGGGTTTTCCACTGGACCCAGCCCGTCCGGAGCATGGATCCCAAAGGGTGCAGCAGGAAGAGAAGGTGCTCCCTCCACAGAGGCGGCCTTCTTGGTCTTCCTTCTTCGTGCCTTAGGCCTCGCCTTTGGCTCGGGTACCGGACTCACAGCCAGACCCGGTGTCACCTGTGACCTAGTGACTGCAGCAGCAGTCAGGGGAAGACCATCCGAGATCAACCCCAACTCTACTAGATCATTTCCTAACAGAATGTTAGCAGGGACATTGTCCTGAACCAGGACAGGAAGCTTTGCTGTCTTGTCTCCAATCATGAGTGTGACTAGGGCTACAGGCGATAATTTGGGAGGCCCACCAGTTAACCTGGTGGTTCTCAGAGGAGCACCTACATAGTCCTCTGGCTTGAGCAGGGTCCTGTCCACCACTGTCATGCTTGCCCCAGTGTCTCTCAAACCAGTAGAAGGCTGGCCATTCAAGAGGACACTTCTCAAAAACCTACGGGTGTTCTGCGGGATAGTTGCCAGTACTTCTGCGTACTGGTCCCAGGCCCCAAGGGACACTAAGGAAATCTCTACCGGAGCACCAAATGTGATTCCTGTAGAGGATGGGAGGACAGTGGCCTCCACCTCAGACACGGGGTAAGGGTAGGTCAGGCTGACAGCCTGTACTCCAAGTGCCTTACCTTTACACTTGGGGTCACCCCTTTTGTGATCCAGAGCCCCACAATCCCAACAAGTGCCAGGAGTGCGGGGTACGGTACTGGAACCACTGGGAACCTGCTTTGCAGCAGGTGGACCACTACTCTTATTCCCACCCACAGATGACTTATCCCCACTAGATTTTTGGGTCTTCGGAGAGGAAGGTTTTGGTTTACCCGACTGTGATTGCTTTTGGGACTCCTCAGCTTTCTGAGAGGTCCCCTTTTCTTTGTCCTTGTCCTTCCCACTGGAGTCCTTAGGGGACACCCGGTGGGAGACCCACTTGTCAGCCAACCTAGCCAGCTTAAAGGGGTCCAAAATGTTCTGGTCAGCCACATACTGACGCAGCTCTGGTGAACAGGCTTCAGAAAAATGCTCAAAAAACAAGAGGTGGGACAACTCAACAAAAGTTTTCACCTTGTAACCATCAATCCACCCCATCATGTTCATGTGCGCAGTACTCACCCAGTCAACCCAAGACACATTCTCTCTTTTCTTAAAATCCCTGAACCTTTTAAGGTATTGGGTAGGTGTCTTGCCAAACTTGGCAATCAAAGCAGACTTCATACACTCATACTGACCCCTTTCCTCCACACTCAGCTTCAGAATACAGTCATATCCAGTTTGAGGCACTCTGCTTAACAAACACTTAGCCCAATCTCTTTTATCTACATCATGAATTGCACAAGCCATTTCAAACGCTTCAATCCATTGGAGGATATCTGAACCCTCCACAAACACACCAACCAAATCTTTCATAAACTTGGTGGCTGGGGACCTGCCACTCTCAATTGGTCTAGCTGAAGTCTCCACTCTAGCTCTCTCTAGCTGGATTCTCTGACATTCAGTGTCCTTGTCTTTGAGCGCAAGATCCCTATTCTTGAGTTCCACTTGCTGTGCCAGCTCCTCTTTCTTAAGCTCAGCTTCTATTTCTAACTTGCGATATTCAAAGGCCAATTTCATCCTTAATAACTCAAGTTCCATGGAATTGCTGGGGTTTGGAACAGAGGCAGCAGGAATGGTGGCATTCCCAGAAACAGATTCAGCGACAACCCCAGGGGCAGAGTCCTCACTGGTTGCATCCCCCCCTTCATCAAGGGTTTCACCATCAGTCTGGTAGTCCACCAGGGCAGCTATCAGCTCAGCCCTAGACTTATCCACAAAGTCTAACTCCCGGGCTTCACAAGCACTCTGGAGAGCCTCTAAGCTCATCCGAGTCAATTTACCATTTGCAATGGGCTCCATTGCCTGTAATGCAGTTATTTGGTACACACCCAAACCTTAATCTAATAAAGTGCGGATATTTTGTAAGTGGCACGGCTATACACTGAGTCTTAAAACCATAAGCATCCCACCGCTGCCACCAGCGTGTCAAGACCGGTGGGGGGGTCTGTACTTCCGCTCTCTATATGGTAGAGGAGAGGCACAGAGGACCCCAACCAAGATTCTCAATTACGGTAGCGATGGACGAGCAATCAAGGCCTAGCTTCTCAGGAGGTGATGCAGGCTGGTTCTTAAGTACAGTGTATCCCCCAAGCCCCCACAAAGGAATGTCCACACACTGTATTACTGAAAACACAGTCTTTATATAATTAATATTCAAAGGTTATGTACACTTATCACAATAACGCACTTTGTGCTCAGGAAGATCAATAATGGTAACTATCTACAATTCTAAAGTGGTACCACTAATATTAGACCTCATTAAAGTGCATTCACAATACTGTTAAAATGGCACACAGATCAATAAGAAGGAAACCAACAATAGAGAGAGGAGAGATAACAGATGGTTGAAACAATAGGCAGAAGACTGGCCCTTGCTACTGGACACAGTTCTGGGTGGAGATCCCCCCACCTGGGCAACCTGTAAAATAAAGAGATATAACACAAGCCCAGTCCATATATTGTTCAATAGTCTTATTCTCTCCTACAATGTTTTTACCCCCCCAATGTACCTGGTGGAGTCGAGTTCTTCGAGGAGGCGTCGACAGATCCTTCTTGAATGACCCCCTTTAAAGCAGGAGTCACGGATCGTCGAGGAGCGTCGAGGAACTCGGTGTTCGGTGTCGGGGAATCGACGGCCCTTCTTGAATGCCTTCCCTTCCAAGCGGGAGACACGGGGCGTCGAACGTCCGACAACAAACAGGGTAGAACGGCGTCGATGAGGCGGCAGGCTTCGATCCGAGCGGTGCTCGTCGGCGTCGAGACGTCGGCGTCCTGCGAGGGAAGAGGCGTGCGGGGCACCTCGGCGACACTAGTTCTGGACCGCAAAGATTGTGAATGACGGTAGCCCAACAAGGGCGTCGAGTCGCTCGAGTCTTTGGGGTCGTGAGGTGGCGGGAAACCCACCGGCGGATTCTCCTCGGCGCTTTGGTCGTCCTCGACTTTCTCCGGCAGGATAAAGCGGTCGACGGTGCGGTCGGGGAAGTCCTTCAATTCAAATGTTCTTAGGCAAGGAGCGGACGGCTCCGGTCGTCGGCGGCACGGCGTCAAGTGGTTCCCACGGCTGGGCAGCACAACTTCGACGGGCCTCCAGCGGTTACACAGACCTGCGAACCCTGGTCGACGGCAATGGACTTCGACAGCGTCGAGGTCCGGGTGCTTCACTTCGATCTCCTCGGCGGTCCCGTCTCGGGTCGGCAGCCTTTCGAGGGTCTGACTTCCAGGGCGCTTCGGCGAAGATTCAGCGGTGCTCGATGGTCCCTCGGAGCACGGGAAGAGGGCGCCTAGCCAGGTCCTCTCTCGGGTCAGTCCTCGACGAACACGGCAGCCTTCGGATCTGTCGAAGCAAATGCAGCAGCAAGTCTTCTTCTTCCAACTGGTCGTCGAGGATCAGCAGTTCCAGTTACTCTTGAGTGGAGACTCAGCTTCTGAACGCTTCTGAACAATTTCCAGTGGTGAGAGGTCCCCAGATATACTATTCTGTCTCTCATCCACACTGCTGGCACACACACAGCAGCCAATCACACAGAAGGGCATTCATGCAGTCAGTCAGCCAATCAGGCACACAGTGCATTCAGGCCACACTCCTCCCTTTCAGACACTCACAACAAGGAATGTGGATTGGGACAAGTACCCAGCCATTCAACACTACACACTGCATTCAGGCCAGTTTCGGGCAGGGCTGTCTCAGTCTTTGTCTCATATGCCAGAAACCAGACAACCACAACAAGGAGTGTATATGGGTCACACACTCCATTCACCCAGGTCCCACCCACAGGAGGTACCCATAACATACAGTCACTGGGAAGGCTCCAGTCAGTCTAGCTGGGCCTTCACAACAACACCATAGATGGAACTTCCACCCAACAGCCAGTCAGGGGGAAGGGACAGAGTCAGGGCTTCCCAGGACTTTGGGAAAAACAAGACAACAGGCAATAGAAAGCAAGAGGCCACAGGGGCCATCTTGTTTCTATCAGGAATCAACTGATCCCAATGGCAGGGCCTGGGTATCCCAAAATGGAGGATACCCAGAGCACCTGTCAAGTTCAGCATGGAGCTGCCACCAGCCCATACCCTGCTCTGTGGGCCACCCACAGGTGCCCAAAAACATACACTAGGGGCACAGGGTTGTACCCCTACCCATGGGTGCCATAAGGGTATCCCATGGGTCTGTTCACCAAACCAAAAGAGAGCTGCACTGCCAGGAGTCCCTCATGGACTCCTGGGCAGAAAACATGACAGAACACACGGTAAAAACAGAAAAAGGACAAGGATTCAGAGGCCCTGTCCCTCAGATGCATTTCCAGCATCACAGTCTGGGTAATAAATTCTGGGCCGATTTGTGCAAATCATACCTCTGCAGATTCCCACCGGTGTCCTCTTTTCGGAAATGCATGGGGTTCCTTGTTTTCCTTGGTGGCCTGGACACCCCAAGGCCCATATCTGTATGATGTGAGAGTGTGAAATTCAGGTGTGAAAACAGACTTGGGGTTACTTGTGTTTTAGGCTTTTTCCTTGGCGCCCAGGTAGGTACACCCACACATGTGAGGTACCATTTTCATCGGGACACCTGTGGGAATGCGGGACGGTAGGCCTTGTGTTGTTCGCGGCCTGTTTCTATGGGTGAGCTGAGTGAAATGTGCAGAAAATGCGTTTTTTTTCTCCACATTTCGGATTTTGCAGGGGTGTCTAGGTGATAAATTCTGGGCCGATTTGCACAAACCATACCTCTGCGGATTCCCACGGGTGTCCTTTTTTCGGAAATGCATGGGTTTCCCTGTTTTCCTTGGTGACTTGGACAACCGAGGCCCATATCTGTATGTTGTGCTTGTCTGGAGAAAGCGTGAAATTCAGGTGTCAAAACAGACTTGGGTTTACCTGTGTTTCAGGCTTTCCCCTTGGCGCCCAGGTAGGTGCACCCACACATGTGAGCTATCGTTTTCATCGGGACACCCGTGGGAACGTGGGACGGTAGGCCATGTGTTGTTGGTGGCGTGTTTCTATGGGTGAACCTAGTGAAATGTGCAGAAAATGCTTTTTTTTCTCCACATTTCGGATTTTGCGGGGGTGTCTGGGTGATAAATTCTGGGCCGATTTGCACAAACTATACCTCTGTGGATTCCCACGGGTGTCCTTTTTTCGGAAATGCATGGTTTTCCTTGTTTTCCTTGGTGGCTTGGACAACCGAGGCCCATATCTGTATGTTGTGCTTGTCTGGAGAAAGCATGAAATTCAGGTGTCAAAACAGACTTGGGTTTACCTGTGTTTTAGGCTTTCCCCTTGGCGCCCAGGTAGGTGCACCCACACATGCGAGCTATCATTTTCATCGGGACACCCGTGGGAATGGAGGATGGTAGGCCTTGTGTTGTTGGCAGTGTGTTTCGATGGGTGAGCCGAGTGAAATGTGCGGGAAATGTGTTTTTTCCCACATTTCGGACTTTGCAGGGGTGTCTGGGTAATAAATTCTGTCCCGATTTGCACAAATTATACCTTTGCACATTCCCACCGGTGTCCTCTTTTAGGAAATGCATGGGGTTCCTTGTTTTCCTTGGTGACTTGGACACCCCAAGGCCCATATCTGTATGATGTGAGAGTGTGAAATTCAGGTGTGAAAACAGACTTGGGGTTACTTGTGTTTTAGGCTTTTTCCTTGGCACCCAGGTATGTACACCCACACATGTGAGGTACCATTTTCATCGGGACACCTGTGGGAACGCGGGATGGTAGGCCATGTGTTGTTTGCGGCATATTTCGAAGGGTGAGCCGAGTGAAATGTGCGTAAAATGCATTTTTTCCCCACATTTCGAACTTTGTGGGGGTGTCTGGGTAATAATAAATTCTGGGCAGATTTGCGCAAATCATACCTCTGCGGATTTCCACGGGTGTCCTCTTTTCGGAAATGCATGGTGTTCCCTGTTTTGCTTGGTGGATTGGACACCCTGAGGCCCATATCTGTATGGTGTGAAAGTGTGAAATTCAGATGTGAAAACAGACTTGGGGTTACTTGTGTTTTAGGCTTTCCCCTTGGCTCCGAGGTAGCTGCACCCACACATGTGAGGTACCATTTTCATCGGAACACCTGTGGGAATGCGGGACGGAAGGCCATGTGTTGTTGGCGGCGTGTTTAAATGGGTGAGCCGAGTGAAATGTACGGAAAATTTGTTTTTTTCCCACATTTCGGAATTTGTGGGGGTATCTGGGTAATAAATTCTGGGCCGATTTGCGCAAACCATACCTCTGCGGATTCCCACCAGTGTCCTCTTTTTGGAAATGCATGGGGTTCCCTGTTTTCCTTGGTGGCTTGGACAACCGAGGCCCATAGCTGGATGTTGTGCTTGTCTGGAGAAAGCGTGAAATTCAGGTGTCAAAACAGACTTGGGTTTACCTGCGTTTCAGGCTTTCCCCTTGGAGCCAGGTAGGTGCACCCACACATGCGAGCTATCATTTTCATCGGGACACCCGTGGGAAAGGAGGACGGTAGGCCTTGTGTTGTTGGCAGCGTGTTTCGATGGGTGAGCTGAGTGAAATGTGCGGGAAATGTGTTTTTTTCGCACATTTCGGACTTTGCAGGGGTGTCTGGGTAATAAATTCTGGGCCGATTTGCGCAAATCATACCTCTGAAGATTCCCACCGGTGTCCTCTTTTCGGAAATGCATGGGGTTCCTTGTTTTCCTTGGTGGCTTGGACACCCCGAGGCCCATATCTGTATGATGTGAGAGTGTGAAATTCAGGTGTGAAAACAGAATTGGGGTTACTTGTGTTTTAGGCTTTTTCCTTGGCGCCCAGGTATGTACACCCACACATGTGAGGTACCTTTTTCATCGGGACACCTGTGGGAACGCGGGACGGTAGGCCATGTGTTGTTGGCAGCGTGTTTCAATGGGTGAGCCGAGTGAAATGTGTGGAAAATGTGTTTTTTTCCCACATTTCGGAATTTGCAGGGGTATCTGGGTAATACATTCTGGGCCGATTTGCGCAAACCATACCTCTGCGGATTCCCACGGGTGTCCTCTTTTTGGAAATGCATGGGGTTCCCTGTTTTCCTTGGTGGCTTGGACACCCGAAGACGATATCTGTATGTTGTGCTTGTCTGGTGAAAGTGTGAAATTCAGGTGTCAAAACAGACTTGGGGTTACCTCTGTTTTAGGCTTTTTCCTTGGCGCCCAGGTAGGTACACCCACACATGTGAGGTACCATTTTCATCGGGACACCTGTGGGAATGCGGGACGGTAGGCCTTGTGTTGTTGGCGGCGTGTTTCTATGGGTGAGCCGAATGAAATATGCAGAAAATGCGTTTTTTTTCCCACATTTCGGATTTTGCGGGGGTGTCTGGGTAATAAATTCTGGCCCGATTTGCACAAACCATACCTCTGCGGATTCCCACGGGTGTCCTTTTTTCGGAAATGCATGGGTTTCCCTGTTTTCCTTGGTGGCTTGGACAACCGAGGCCCATATCTGTATGTTGTGCTTGTCTGGAGAAAGCGTGAAATTCAGGTGTCAAAACAGACTTGGGTTTACCTGTGTTTCAGGTTTTCCCCTTGGCGCCCAGGTAGGTGCACCCACACATGTGAGCTATCGTTTTCATCGGGACACCCGTGGGAACGGAGGACGGTAGGCCTTGTGTTGTTGGCAGCTTGTTTCGATGGGTGAGCCGAGTGAAATGTGCAGAAAATGCATTTTTTTTCCCACATTTCGGACTTTGCAGGGGTGTCTGGGTAATACATTCTGGCCCGATTTGCACAAACCATACCTCTGCGGATTCCCACGTTTGTCCTTTTTTCAGGAAATGCATGGGTTTCCCTGTTTTCCTTGGTGGCTTGGACAACCGAGGCCCATATCTGTATGTTGTGCTTGTCTGGAGAAAGCGTGAAATTCAGGTGTCAAAACAGACTTGGGTTTACCTGTGTTTCAGGCTTTCCCCTTGGCGCCCAGGTAGGTGCACCCACACATGTGAGCTATCGTTTTCATTGGGACACCCGTGGGAACAGAGGACGGTAGGCCTTGTGTTGTTGGCAGCGTGTTTCGATGGATGAGCCGAGTGAAATGTGCAGAAAATGCATTTTTTTTCCCACATTTCGGACTTTGCAGGGGTGTCTGGGTAATAAATTCTGGGCCGATTTGCGCAAATCATACCTCTGCAGATTCCCACCGGTGTCCTCTTTTCGGAAATGCATGGGGTTCCTTGTTTTCCTTGGTGGCTTGGACACCCCAAGGCCCATATCTGTATGATGTGAGAGTGTGAAATTCAGGTGTGAAAACAGACTTGGGGTTACTTGTGTTTTAGGCTTTTTCCTTGGCGCCCAGGTAGGTACACCCACACATGTGAGGTACCATTTTCATCGGGACACCTGTGGGAATGCGGGACGGTAGGCCTTCTGTTGTTGGCGGCGTGTTTCAATGGGTGAGCAGAGTGAAATGTGCGGAAAATGTGTTTTTTCCCCACATTTCGGATTTTGTGGGGGTGTCTGGGTAATAAATTCAGGGCCGATTTGCACAAACCATACCTCTGCGGATTCCCACAGGTGTCCTTTTTTCAGAAATGTATGGATTTCCCTATTTTCCTTGGTGGCTTGGACAACCGAGGCCCATATCTGTATGTTGTGAGAGTGTGAAATTCAGGTGTGAAAACAGACTTGGGGGTTACTTGTGTTTTAGGCTTTTCCCTTGGCGCCTAGGTAGGTGCACCCACACATGTGAGGCACCATTTTCATCGGGACACATGTGGGAACGCGGGATGGTAGACCTTGTGTTGTTGGTGGCATGTTTCTATGGGTGAGCCGAGTGAAATGTGCAGAACATGCGTTTTTTCCCCACATTTCGGATTTTGTGGGGGTGTCTGGGTAATAAATTCAGGGCCGATTTGCGCAAAACATACCTCTGCGGATTCCCACAGGTGTCCTTTTTTCAGAAATGCATGGGTTTCCCTATTTTCCTTGGTGGCTTGGACAACCGAGGCCCATATCTGTATGTTGTGCTTGTCTGGAGAAAGCGTGAAATTCAGGTGTCAAAACAGACTTGGGTTTACCTGTGTTTTAGGCTTTCCCCTTGGCGCCCAGGTAGGTTCACCCACACATGTGAGGGACCGTTTTTATCGGGACACCCGTGGGAACGGGGGACGGTAGGCCATGTGTTGTTGGCAGTATGTTTTGATAGATGAGCCGAGTTAAATGAGCGGAAAATGTGTTTTTTTCCCACATTTCAGACTTTGAAGGGGTGTCTGGGTAATACATTCTGGGCCGATTTGCGCAAATCATACCTCTGCAGATTCCCACCGGTGTCCTCTTTTCGGAAATGCATGGGGTTCCTTGTTTTCCTTGGTAACTTGGACACCCCAAGGCCCATATCTGTATGATGTGAGAGTGTGAAATTCAGGTGTGAAAACAGACTTGGGGTTACTTGTGTTTTAGACTTTTTCCTTGGCGCCCAGGTAGGTACACCCGCACATGTGAGGTACCATTTTCATCAAGACACCTGTGGGAACGGGGGACGGTAGGCCATGTGTTGTTGGGAGTGTGTTTCGATAGATGAGCCGAGTTAAATGAGTGGAAAATGTGTTTTTTTTCCCACATTTCGGACTTTGCATGGGTGTCTGGGTAATAAATTGTGGGACGATTTGCGCAAATCATACCTCTGCGGATTCCCACGGATGTCATATTTTCGGAAATGCATGGTGTTCCCTGTTTCCCTTGGTGGCTTGGACACCCCGAGGCCCATATCTGTATGATGTGAGAGTGTGAAATCCAGGTGTGAAAACAGACTTGGGTTACTTGTGTTTTAGGCTTTGCCCTTGGCTCCCAGGTAGGTGCACCCACACATGTGAGGTACCGTTTTCATCGGAACACGTGTGGGAACGCAGGACGGTAGGCCATGTGTTGTTGGCGGCGTGTTTCAATGGGTGAGCCGAGTGAAATGTGCTGAAAATGTGTTTTTTCCCACATTTTGGCATTTGCGGGGGTATCTGGGTAATACATTCTGGGCCGATTTGCACAAACCATACCTCTGTGGATTCCCACGGGTGTCCTCTTTTCAGAAATGCATGGGGTTCCCTATTTTCCTTGGTGGCTTGGAAACCCGAGGACCATATCTGTATGTTGTGCTTGTCTGGAGAAAATGTGAAATTCAGGTGTCAAAACAGACTTGGGGTTACCTGTGTTTTAGACTTTCCCCTTGGCGCCCAGGTAGGTGCACCCACACATGTGAGGTACACTTTTCATCGGGACACCCGTGGGAATGGGGGACTGTAGGCCATGTGTTGTTGGCGCGTGTTTCGATGGGTGAGCCAAGTGAAATGTGCGGAAAATGCTTTTTTTCCCCAGATTTCGGACTTTGCAGGGTTGTCTGGGTAATACATTCTGGGCCGATTTCCGCAAATCATACCGCTGAGGATTCCCACGGGTGGCCTCTTTTCGGAAATGCATGGTGTTCCCTGATTTCCTTGGTGGCTTGGACACACCGAGGCACATATCTGTATGATGTGAGAGTGTGAAATTCAGGTGTGAAAACAGAGTTGGGGTTACTTGTGTTTTAGGCTTTCCCCTTGGCGCCCAGGTAGGTGCACCCACACATGTGAGGTACCGTTTTCATCGGGACACCTATGGGAACGCGGGACGGTAGGCCATGTGTTGTTGGTGGCGTGTTTCAATGGGCGAGCAGAGTGAAATATGCGGAAAATGTGGATTTTTCCCACATTTCGGACTTTGCAAGGGTGTCTGGGTAATACATTCTGGACCGGTTTGCAGAAATCATACCTCTGCGGATTCCCACGGGTGTCCTGTTTTCGGAAATGCATGGGGTTCCCTGTTTTCCTTGGTGGCTTGGACACCCGAGGCCCATATCTGTATGAAGTGAAAGTGTGAAATTCAGGTGTGAAAACAGACTTGGGGGTTACTTGTGTTTTAGGCTTTCCCCTTGGCGCCTAGGTAGGTGCACCCACACATGTAAGGTACCGTTTTCATCGGGACACATGTGGAAATGCGGGACAGTAGGCCATGTGTTGTTGGCAGCGTGTTTCGATTGGTGAGCCGAGTGAAAATTGCAGAAAATGCGTTTTTTTCCCACATTTCGGAATTTGCAGGTGTGTCTGGGTAATAAATTCTGCCCGATTTGTGCAAATCATACTTCTGCAGATTCCCACGGGTGTCCTCTTTTCAGAAATGCATGGGGTTCCCTGTTGTCCTTGGTGGCTTCTACACCCGAGGCCCATATTTGTATGTTTTGCTTGTCTGGAGAAAGTGTGAAATTCAGGTGTCAAAACAGACTTGGGGTTAGCTCTGTTTTAGGCTGTCCCCTTGGCGCCCAGATAGGTGCATCCACACATGTGAGGTACCGTTTTCATTGGGACACCTGTGGAAATACGGGACGGTAGCCCATGTGTTGTTGGCGGCGGGTTTCGATGGGTGAGCAGAGTGAAATGTGCAGAATATGTGTTTTTTTCCCACATTTCGGACCTTGCAGGTGTGTCTGGGTAATACATTATGGGTCGATTTGCGCAAATCATACATGTGCGTATTCCCACGGGTGTCCTCTTTTCGGAAATGCAAGGGGTTCCCTGTTTTCCTTGGTGGCTTGGACACCCGAGGCCCATATCTGTATGATGTGAGAGTGTGTTACGCTCACCTGGCTCCAACAGGGGCGTCGATTTGAACTGGACAGCTGCGGTCTCCACCAATGTGATGCGTAGTGCCGAGATGACAGACTGGACTGGCCCACCTTGCTTCATTTGCTTGGCCCGTAGAAGTATTCTTCTACAAATGGAGAAAGGGAATTAACCACCTGTGGAGTTGACCGTTAACCCCACCCCCGCTGTTCTCCCCACTGATCACCTTTAATGTCCCCTCTTATAGTCTAACCTGATGGTTTGGAAAGATGAGCTCTCCATCATGCATTGAGCGCAGGGGCGCGTAGATAACCAGTTGCTTCACTGGTTTGAAGGAATAGGTGAGTTCCAGAACAATATTGACTCTGACATTTCCGGCAAGACGCCGTAGGTATATAGTTTGTAAGAGTTCAAATGTCTGACTTTCACTCTTGTCTGATTCCTTGCAGGTTGCAGCTTGACCCTAGCAAAGAGTTCCTCGTGGCAACCGGTAACATTCAGGTAAGGATTTGTATTATCCAACACAGTTCGATAAAATATTGTCAGTATGTAACCTGTTGCTTTCTCCCTTATTCAGGTGCTCAGACAAATTATGAAGTCTCGGGGAATAATGCCTCCTGCGGTAAAATTAGGTAAGTCTATTGTGGTGAGGAGGATTCCCCTTGTGTGTCCCTTTGTTTCACCTTGCTGTCCTTTTGTTTCCCCTTAGGGGCCGGGGTACGGCGAAGATGCGGTGGAAGCTGCACCGACCCGTGAAGAGGAATAGTACCCCCGGCGGTAAAATCAGGTAAGTCTATTGGGGTAACTAATATTGCCTCTGTTTATTCCCTTGGCTCACCTTGCTGTACTTGTTTTCCACTTAGGTGCTGGATTGCGACGGGAACATGCAGAAGAATGCGGTGAATAGTGAAGATGCTGCGAAGGCCGGTGAGTTCAGCGCGACGCTGCAGCAGGCGAGGCGACGCGCATAAAATAACTTCTTTCTTCCAGAACGAAGGCGCGGTGGATCGGGAATTCAGATAAGGATCAAAGGTATTGCTCTTGTTCTAAACTTTTCTCCTTCTTTCTCCCTTTTTCTAGGAGCTCCAGATTCGAGGTGGGCGTGGCAGAAGACTGGATGCAGACTTGCAGGCATGGTGAGCGTTACGCTGCTGGATGCAGAATAACGCGAAGCGTGTGCTGCTCTTTGGGCATGGTTTAAATAGCCTCCAAAGTAGTCCCAGGTAAGTATTCCTCCCCGACCCCACCGGAGTAAAAAATAGTCCCTAGGTAAAGTAGTCCCTTCCAAGCCTCTTTTGGCTTGGAGCTCTGCAGCATGGTCTGCATTAGGTAAGTTTGTAGCATGGTCTGCATCAGGTAAGTTTTGATCTATGAGCCTGGCGCCTATGGCACCGTAATGACTCTCCATATGAGCCTGGCGCCATAGATGCCAGGTCTGCACCCAAATGGCCCCTAGCAGGGGTTGTTGGGCTTGCTTGGAATAACTTGATGCCTGCGTCTGGGGCTGCTGGACTTGATCTGGATACCCGGGGGTAGGCATCATGACAGCACACCCCCCAATGCTCCTCCTAAAGTCGTTCTTCCCCGTGGTTTTGGTTTGTCTGGGAAATCTCGGTGGAATCTTTTCACCAATCGGGGTGCATGAACGTGGTCACTAGGTTCCCATGACCTTTCCTGTGGTCCGTAACCTTGCAAGTCGATTAAATAAAAAAGCTTTGACTTCACCAGCTTGGAGTCCAGGATGTTCTTAACCTCAAATTTGGGTTCCCCGTCTATAAGGATGGGGTCTGGTGGCTTGGGTGCACTGGTTTCAAAAGTGACACATGAAAGACCGGGTGAATTCGCATATTAGCAGGTAAGTCCAACTTGACGGCCACTGGTTTGATAATGGCCTTAATAGAGTAAGGTCCCAAATATATGGGGTTAAAGGTCCGTGTTCCCTTTAGAGGTATGTGTTTTGTGGCCAACTATACTTGGTCCCCTATCTGGTATTGTGGAGTATCACTTCTATGCTGATCAGCATTTTTCTTGTATTTTTCTTTCGCGTGTTTTAAATGTGCATTTTCTTCCTTAAAGGCTTGTGTAATCGTAGCGTGCAGATGGTCCACTGCGGGCATTTCTAAGTGTTGGGGTGAGTCAGGGTCCGAGGTTCGAGGATGGTGCCCATATAAGGTATAAAAGGGGCTTTGTCCAGTTCCAGAATGTACTGAATTATTGTATGCATATTTGGCAATCCAAAGAATGTCTTTCCAATTACTCTCAGTCTGATGTAACATACAACGCAGGTATTGTTCAAGAGTCTGGTTGGTCCTCTCCGTTTGACCATCAGTTTGGGGGTGGTGACTAGTCGATAACCTCACATCGATTTGCGCCAATTGACAACATTTCCTCCAAAAATGTGAAATGAATTGACTGCCCCGGTCAGAGACCAATACGGATGGAAATCCATGTATGCGAACAATGTTTTCGAGGAACTCCTTGGCCAGGATTGAAGCTGAAGGTAATCCCTTTAAAGGAATAAAGTGGGCCATCTTGGAAAAAAGATCCACAATACCTAGAATGGTGTTAAAACCATTGCATGGAGGTAGATCAGTAATAAAGTCTAACCATAAGATGTGCCATGGTGTAGGCGGAATGTCCAAAGGTTGTAAGAGTCCAGCTGGTTTTCTCTTCTGACTTTTGTTTTGGGCGCAAATGCCACAAGACATTACAAATAATTTAATATCCTTTCGCCAGGTGGGCCACCAGAATTGTTTCTTAATTTTAGCTTCAGTCTTTGCAATACCTGGGTACCCCTCCATTAGGGTGTCATGATAATAGGAAATGACTAGCTCTTGTAGTTCCTTGAGTGGCAGAAATAGCCGCCCTTGGTAATAAGGCAGGTCATTGGTGACAGAGTAATCCGGGCCTTTCTTTACCCACTCCTGCAGGGCTGTGGAATCAAAGAGTTGCTGGATCTTTACCTGAATGTCCTCTAGTGTTTGTAGAGTAGTCATGCCAAGAATCCTTTGTTCGGAAATTATAGGTACTGGTTCTGGGTTCACTTCTGCCTCTCCCATATCTATTCGGGATAAGGCGTCTGCTTTACCGTTCTTGCAACTTGGTCGATAGGTTATCACGAAATCGAACTCGGCAAAGAATAATGCCCATCGGAGTTGGCGTGACGATTGGGCCTGGGCTGTCCATAAATACTGCAAGTTTCGGTGATCGGTGATCACAGTAATGGTATGCCTGACACCGAGAAGATAATGCCACCAAGCCTTGAAGGCGGATTTAATGGCTAATAACTCCTTGTCGGTAACAGCATAGTTTAACTAGGGTGCCGAGAACTTTCTGGACCAAAATGCTACTGGGTGAAGCTGGCCAGTTTCAGGGTCCTTTTGGGACAAGACAGCTCGCATGGCTAAACGGGATGCATCAGTTTCCACTATGTCTGGAAGTTCAGGGCATGGGTGCTTTAGTACAGGTGCAGATGTGAATTTCGCTTTCAGCTCTTGGAAGGCATTTTCAGCTTCTTCAGTCCACATAAAGCGTTGTTTTTTCGCAAGAATGCCGTGATGGGATGTAAAACATGTGAGAAATCCGGGATGAATCTGCGGTAGAAATTAGCAAAGCCGAGCATGCTTTGTACTCCTTTAACTGAACTCGGTGATGGCCACTTAAGAATTGCGTCCACCTTTCGTGAGTCCATTCGGACTTCTTTCTCTTTCCTTCTGGGTTAAGGGTCCTTTAACCCCTCTGATTTGCATGGGTTCTGAAGCATCTGCTCCTTTGGGGTTAGCATGGGTTTTGACCAACACCCGATTCTCAAACTTGGCTCGATCAGCCTTTCTGTTCTGAAGTCTGTGATCTAACTGGACCACTAAGTCTATATATTCAGCGCAGTCTTGAGGTGGGTTCACAACTTAAGCTAAGACATCCTTGAGTTCTCCTCGAAGCCCTCGATGAAATAACGTGATTTGTTTTACCTCGGGCCATCCAGTTTCCACAATCAACCTATTAAAAGTTGCGATGTAGGATAGCAGGTCCTGGTTACCCTGTCATAGGGACAAAAGTTTGTTATCCAAGGCCTGTCCTTGGGAGTGCCGGGCAAATAGTCTTTCCATGCTCATTTGAAAGCCCTGAAAATCCCGAAGAATTGGGCCATCCTGAGTAACTAGTGGAATTGACCAATCAGCTGCACTGCCGCTGAGATATGACAATACAAAGGCTACCTTGGCTTGATCATTTGGGAAGGCTCCAGGTCTACATAAAAAGTGCAAACGGCATTGGTTCATAAACACGGCAAACCTTTTGGGGTCCCCGGCAAAGCGTTCGGGTGGAGCTAATGGAATAGTTCCTGGTAGGTTTATTTGCACAGGGTTACTCGATGACACAGGAGCTGGATTCCGTGAGTCCTGGCAGGGGTGTTTGTCCAGCCTGGCTTTGCAGTAGTTGCCTAGCAACGTCATCAGTTCGCTCCTTTGACAAAATCAATTCTCTCCTAAGAGCATTGGTTTCTTGACGGGCGGAATGCACTTCAGCCCTCAGTTCCCCTAGTAATTGGGCCAATTGGTCAGTTTCTGAGGTATCCATAACGCCCGGGTGGGAATTAGTGGGTAGGCTTTGTGTTCTGTTACGCTCACCTGGCTCCCACAGGGGCGTCGATCTGAACTGGACAGCTGCTGTCTCCACCAATGTGATGCTTAGTGCCGAGATGACAGACTGGACTGGCCCACCTAGCTTTGTTTGCTTGGCCTGTAGGAGTATTCTTCTGCAAATGGAGAAAGGGAATTAAACAACCGTGGAGTTGAGCGTTAGCCCCCACCCCCGCTGTTCTCCCCACTGATCACCTTTAATGTCCCCTCTTATAGTCTCACCTGATGGTTTGGAAAGATGAGCTCTCCATCCTGCATTGAGCGCAGGGGCACATAGATAACCAGTTGCTTCACTGGTTTGAAGGAATAGGTGAATTCCAGAACTATATTGACTCTGAGATTTCCGGCAAGACGCCGTAGGTATATAGTTCGTAAGAGTTCAAATGTCTGACTTTAACTCTTGTCCGATTCCTTGCAGGTTGCAGCTTGACCCTAGCGAAGAGTTCCTCGTGGCAACCGGTAACATTCAGGTAAGGATTTGTATTATCCAACACAGTTCGATAAAATATTGTCAGTATGTAACTTGTTGCTTTCTCCCTTATTCAGGTGCTGAGACAAATTATGAAGTCTCGGGGAATAATGCCTCTGGCTGTAAAATTAGGTAAGTCTATTGTGGTGAGGAGGATTCCCCTTGTGTGTCCCTTTGTTTCACCTTGCTGTCCTTTTGTTTCCCCTTAGGGGCCGGGGTACAGCGAAGATGCGGTGGAAGCTGCGCCGATCCGTGAAGAGGAATAGTACCCCCGGCGGTAAAATCAGGTAAGTCTATGGGGGTAACTAATATTGCCTCTGTTTATTCCCTTGGCTCACCTTGCTGTACTTGTGTTCCCCCTAGGTGCCGGATTGCGACGGGAACATGCAGAAGAATGCGGTGAATAGTGAAGATTCTGCGAAGGCCGGTGAGTTCAGCGCGACGCTGCAGCAGGCGAGGCAACGCGCATAAAATAACTTCTTTCTTCCAGATCGAAGGCACGGTGGATCGGGAATTCAGGTAAGGATCAAAGGTATTGCTCTTGTTCTAACCTTTTCTCCTTCTTTCTCCCTTTTTCTAGGAGCTCCAGACTCGAGGTGGGCGTGGAAGAAGACTGGATGCAGACTTGCAGGCATGGTGAGCGTTACGCTGCTGGATGCAGAATAACGCGAAGCGTGTGCTGCTCTTCGGGCGTGGTTTAAATAGCCTCCAAAGTAGTCCCAGGTAAGTATTCCTCCCCGACCCCACCCGAGTAAAAAATAGTCCCTAGGTAAAGTAGTCACTTCCAAGCCTCTTTTGGCTTGGAGCTCTGCAGCATGGTCTGCATCAGGTAAGTTTGCAGCATGGTCTGCATCAGGTAAGTTTTAATCTATGAGCCTGGTGCCTATGGCGCCAGGACTGACTCTCCATATGAGCCTGGCACCATAGACGCCAGTACTGCACCCAAATGGCCCCTAGCAGGGGTTGTTGGGCTTGCTTGGAATAACCTGATGCCTGCTTCTGGGGCTGCTGGACTTGATCTGGATCCCCGGGGGTAGGCATCATGACAGAGTGTGAAATTCAGGTGTAAAAACAGACTTGGGGGCTACTTGTGTTTTAGGCTTTCCCCTTGGCGCCCAGGTAGGTGCATTAACACATGTGAGGTACCATTTTCATCGGGACACCTGTGGGAACGCAGGACGGTAGGCCATGTGTTGTTGGCGGCGTGTTTCGATGGGTGAGCTGAGTGAAATGTGTGGAAAAAGCATTTTTTTCCCCACATTGCGGAATTTGCAGGGGTGTCTGGGTACTAAATTCTGGGCCGATTTGCGCAAATCATACCTCTGCAGATTCCCACGGGTGTCCTCTTTTCGGAAATGCATGGGGTTCCTTGTTTTCCTTGGTGGCTTGTACACCTGAAGCCCATATCTGTATGTTTTGCTTGTCTGGAGAAAGTGTGAAATTCAGGTGTCAAAACAGAGCTGGGGTTACCTGTGCTTTAGGCTTTCCCCTTGGTGCCCAGGTAGGTGCATCCATAAATGTGTGGTACCATTTTCATCGGGATACCTTTCGAACGCGGGACGTTAGGCCATGTGTTGTTGGCGGCGTGTTTCGATGGGTGAGCAGAGTCAAATGTGCGGAAAATGTGTTTTTTTCTCACATTTCGGATTTTGCGGGGCTGTCTGTGTAATAAATTCTGGGCCGATTAGCGCAAATCATACCTCTGCGGATTCCCACAGGTATCCTATTTTCGGAAATGCAAGGGGTTCCCTTTTTTCCTTGGTGGCTTGGACACCCGAGGCCCATATCTGTATGATGTGAGAGTGTGAAATTCAGGTCTGAAAACAGACTTGGGGGTTACTTGTGTTTTAGGTTTTCCCCTTGGCGCCCAGGTAGGTGCACCCACACATGAGGTACCGTTTTCATCGGGACACCTGTGGGAACACAGGATGGTAGGCCGTGTTTTGTTGGCAGCGAGTTATGATGGATGAGCCGAGTGAAATATGTGGAAAATGCATTTTTTCCCCACATTTTGGACTTTGGGGGGGGTGTCAGGGTAATACATTCTAAGACGATTTGCGCAAATCATACCTCTGCGGATTCCCAGGCGTGTCCTATTTTCGGAAATGTATGGGGTTCCCTGTTTTCCTTGGTGGCTTGGACACCCGAAGCCCATTTCTCTATGTTGTGCTTGTCTGGAGAAAGTGTGAAATTCAGGTGTCAAACAGTCTTGGGGTTACCTGTGTTTTAGGCTTTCCTCTTGGCGCCCAGGTAGGTGCACCCACATATGTGAGTCACCGTTTTCATCGGGACACCAGTGGGAACGCGGGACGGTAGGCATTTGGTTGTTGGCAGCGTGTTTCAATGGGTGAGCCGAGTGAAATTTTCAGAAAATGCGTGTTTGATTCCCACATTTCGGACTTTGCAGGGGTGTCTGGGTAATAAATTCTGGGCCGATTTATGCAAATCATACCTCTGTGGATTCCCACGGGTGTCCTCTTTTCGGAAATGCATGGGGTTCCCTGTTTTCCTTGGTGGCTTGTACACCCGAGGCCCATATCTGTATGGTGTGCTGGTCTGGAGAAAATGTGAAATTCAGGTGTCAAAACAGACTTGGGGTTACCTGTGTTTTAGGCTTTCCCCTTGGCGCACAGGTAGGTGCACCCACACATGTGAGGTACCGTTTTTATCGGGACCCCCGTGGGAAAGGGGGATGTAGGCCATGTGTTGTTGGCAGCGTGTTTCGATGGGTGAGCCAAGTGAAATGTGCGGAAAATGCGTTTTTTTCCACACATTTCGGACTTTGCGGGGGTGTCTGGGTAATAAATTCTGTGGCGATTTGCGCAAATCATACCTCTGCGG
This sequence comes from Ambystoma mexicanum, assembly GCF_040938575.1. Lineage (NCBI taxonomy): Eukaryota > Metazoa > Chordata > Amphibia > Caudata > Ambystomatidae > Ambystoma > Ambystoma mexicanum. Next base: position 393,466,990 of record NC_090941.1, on the reverse strand, counting down.
ATTCCCACAGGTGTCCTATTTTTGGAAATGCAAGGGGTTCCCTGTTTTCCTTGGTGGCTCAGACACCCCGAGGCCCATATATGTATGATGTGAGAGTGTAAAATTCAGGTGTGAAAACAGACTTGGGGTTACTTGTGTTTTAGGCTTTCCCCTTGGTGCCCAGGTAGGTGCACCCACACATGTGAGGTACCGTTTTCATCGGGACACCTGTGGAAATGCGGGACAGTAGACCATGTGTTGCTGGCAGCGTGTTTCGATGGGTGATCCGAGTGAAATGTGTGGAAAATGTGTTTTTTTTCCCACATTACAGACTTTGCGGGGGTGTTTGGGTAATATTTTCTGGGCCGATTTGCGCAAATCATATCTCTGCGGATTCCCACATGTGTCCTATTTTTGGAAATGCATGGGGTTCCCTGTTTTCTTTGGTGGCTTAGACACCCGAGGCCCATATCTGTATGTTGTGCTTGTCTGGAGAAAGTGTGAAATTCAAGTGTCAAAACAGACTTGGCATTACTTGTGTTTTAGGCTTTCCCTTTGGCGCCCAGGTAGGTGCACCCCCACATGTGAGGTACTGTTTTCATCGGAAACCTGTGGGAATGCAGGAAGGTATAAGGTTTGTTGTGTTTGTGTGGTTTTCATAACGTTTTGACCCATTTGCTGGTGCCCTTTGTCACACAACCCTTTCATTTCCCAAGTGTGACCTACATTTAGTCGCTGCTTTAGGCACCATACACTTTTCTAACCTGCACAAGTCACCTACCCTTGAAAAGGTCTCCCTATGTTCTTTCAGAAAATGTATGCTTGCCATTCCTGACCACATTGGTTTTCCCGATTTACACATGCTAAGTGCATCTGTTCAGGCCGTGAGCATGAAACTCCTGTGTACCATGGCTCAGTGTTTGACTTGTGGTCCTGCTTGTTTTGTAAAACACCTCAAAAGATGTGTGCTTTTCTAACTGCAAGAGTCGGGGGAATGTAGTGGAGCATTGCTTTTCTCAAAATTCATAGAAGCCATTGCCGTACCAAGCTAACCATGTCCAACACATACCTTTTTTTCCGGTCTTTTTCCTGCTTTTCCCCCAATCTATGGCATTTTCCCCTACCTAGTTGTTGCCTGACCTATGCAAATCACCCCTTCCTAAACTTGGAATTTTGTCTACTTTTCCCAAATATATGCCTTTCTGTCCTCCAATTCGGCTTTCCTACCCTTTTCTTCCATTCCGTCCATGCATGTCCAATTGGCAAAAATGGCCAAAATCGCCTACCTCTCACAAAAAAGTTGATAACCACTTTAAAATAATGTTTTTCCGTTTCTACTCAACCTGTTATTGAAAACCATGAAATTGCGGAATTCAGCACAGCAAAACATGTGTTCCTAGCTCTTACAAGGAAAAAATCAAAGGCTTCTTTGTACATCATTTTATTGGCATTTTTTGAAAAAACCCAAAATGTTCGCCCTTTTTGCTTATTTTCTCTCACCCCCCCTACAGCAACCTGGGATTCCTGGGAGGCGCTACGACTGCCTACATGTGGGAAAAAAAGGAGCCAAATTTGGCCGAGATATATCTTATAACAAAAAGTTACAAGGATTTGAATGGCCACATACCGAAATCACCAAAAACGGCCTTGGCACTGGGGGGAAAAATCCATGGCAGTTAAAGCGTTAATTACCCAGTCCTCTACAATTGGATGGCTTCTAACCCCCGTCAATATTTTTCCACCTACGTCTAGCAGCATACAGACTGAACATCCAGGTGCGGTTGAGCTCGTCTTAACAGTAGCTTCCCACCAATTAGCAAATCAATCCATCATCACCTTAATGGTCCAGTGTCAATTAGGGCTTTGAAGCTTGGCCTTGAGATTTTACCGTGCTCTGAGAATTTGTAAGGAGTGGGGCACACTCTGCCCTCGTGCGTAGATGTGACCACCTCGTTCTTCCAACTTCATTCTTCCACGTGACTGCAGACCATGGAATCGAGTCTTTTAGTGTAGTAAAATACTTTTTTTAATAATCCTCTGATGTTTTGATCAAGCCCTCTGAATAGGAGTTTATGTTCTTTCACACGAATTGTATTCAATGTCAGTTCATTCCAGTTTGATAAGACCTTGCTTCTTGGCTCGTCCAACTCTTTCTGCTGAGATTCATTTTGTAATTCAATTTGCTTTTTAACTGCAACAAACTGAAATGATGCCTTTTTGCTAATGTCCAGCACTGCTTATAATGCGTAGTGGAAACATCCATCCTTTTCTTATCCATATGCAAATATATATATATATATATATATATTCAGAAAAAAAACGTTGTTAAAGGAACGTTATGGTTAAGTTGCGCTACTAAAAACCTATGAAATTCAGTGAAAAAACGTTGTTAAAGGGACGTTATGGTTCAAAGTAAAACCGAAAACCCCCTGAAATTGGGCAGTTATGGTAAGATAAGCAACCATAACACGCGCCGCCACCGTGCACTGCTAAGACTAACACCCAGGACATCAAAGATGACATCACAAATGTCATTGATGACATCACTGATGACATCACATGTGCATTTACTTTTCATGAAAACTCTGTAGAAGGGATTCTTATTGTAATATTGACAAAAAATGTCAAGGATCATTGGAATAAATATCATGAGCTAATTAGTGCATTAAGGAATGTGTTGATATACATAGCATTCTATTATGAAGTTCTATCCAGTATACTAAGCTATTCATGCAGAAACATAAGCAGTGTGTGCAGCATAAATGATGAAGGTGCAATATTCATAATCTTGCCTTGTTGAATACTGAAATGATAACTGCTTTTTTATTAGAGTTTTGCATAGTGTGAAACATGTAATAGATAGCTAATAAAACCCAATTACTACATTATTGCTTTACTGCACACCAAACACAAACAGACAATAACACATACAAATAGAGCATATACAGGGAAAGTGAAGTAAACAAAAAAACAGCAGTATTACCCGACAATTTTCATAACGTAACTGATTATCTTCATGTACAGAAATGATTGCTCTGCTTCAAAGCTACTACTTCCCCATGCATAACTATCACATATTGTGACTAGACCCTAATGAAAGTAGTGTACGTGCAATGTGTACAAATATGAGCATATTCAGGGAAAGTACAGTAATAGAAAAACAACAGAACTGTAACACAGTGTTGATAACCGTACTAATCATCTTCATACATAGAAAGCATTGTTGTCTTCCAAGTCTGTGTTTTCTCCCTTGTATATGGCTCATATGCTTTGAGTGGACCCTAAGTGAATTACTGTAAGAACATATTTGTAGTATAAGTCTACAAACATAGTACTTTGTATTATAGTATAGTGAATTTTTAGTTCCTGATTGTAACTGGCCTAGATATATCAGTAAAGGAAAAAAGAGGGAGCCAGACATGCGATGTCATCAGTGATATCATCAATGACATTTGTGATGTCATCTTGGATCTACTGGGGGTTAGTCTTAACAGTGCACGGTGGCGGCGCGAGTTATGGTTGCTTATCTTACCATAACTGCCCAATTTCAGGGGTTTTTCGGTTTTACTTTGAACCATAACGTCCCTTTAACAATGTTTTTTCACTGAATTTCATAGGTTTTTAGTAGCGCAACTTAACCATAACATCCCTTTAACAACGTTTTTTTACTGAATTTCATAGGTTTTTAGTAGCGCAACTTAACCATAACGTCCCTTTAACAAAGTTTCTTTTACTGAATTTCATAGTTTTTTAGTAGCACAACTTAACAATAATAACTTTGACTTTATGTACATATAATATGGAACATACTGAACCCTTTCTACTGAATTTGACGGTCCGCAGACATGTTTGGACAACAGTATCACCACCTAAAAACTCTGGGGAGGTATGTGTAATAGTTATATCATAACATAGGAACATTTAACAAATTCACAAAGCAGCACACATACAAAGTATATGTAGTAATACTTAAAAAATGTTATCCATATATGTAACACACTAACCATTCATGTAAATACAATATGTTTTAAAATGGAATAGACCAAAAGAAGATAAAGTGGCTTCCACCATAATTACCTCACAGACGCTCCACAACCAACAGCAAGACCAGACTTATACACTACTGATTACATATCTCACCAGACATAGTAAGTGCACTTATTTTTACTCATATATTTATAAACTTTCTATAGTAGAAAAAAAAACATATTACTTTTTTGTTTTCTCGTTTTCTCACAGAAATGTCTAGTACTCTCGACTGGCTAGAGGAGCATTTCCCATGAGAGGAAATGTTAGAAAATAGTCCACCTAATAGTACACACTTTACTATATAAACCAATTAATAAATAATATTCTGTATACATTTAACATATACATTTTTTTTATTACACACCATACAAAAATTCCAAGCATCTCACAACAACAATCAGAGGATATCACTCTACAGCAGATTAATCAAAAAATGGACGACCTTATGCAAAATTTTATGGATTTGAAAAACTTTGTGGAAAATTATGTGAAACCTCCAACAGCACACCATTGTCCAACCTGCACTTGTCCCCCCTCACCTTATCCCACGCAGTTAACCCCAAACCCTGTCTATGGACCAAAGCGTTTTGATGAGCTTTCCTTCCCTTCTTCACCTGATCCCAGTTATCTAGAAATCCCTAATTCTCCTGTTTTTGTTTCCGTTTCTGCCCCACCTTCCCAGTCATAATTGTATATATATATGAAATAAAGTTACTTTTCTTATATTGTGTTGTAATTACTTTCAGTTCCTTGTGATAAAACCAATTAAGGTGTCCACGGACACCGCGGTTGTTCGGAAATGTTCGTAAAGAAACGAAAATGTGACTGTCCTGATGACACCACATCTGTCCGTAATGTTCTCATTCAAGTTGAAAATGTTCTAAGAACACTCGTGGTGTCCTGAAATGTTCAGAAATTAACACAAAAATGGAGGTGTCCTTAAGAACACTATGCCTATTCGTATTGTTCAATAGCAAACAGAAACTGTTCTAAGAACACTCGTGGTGTCCTGAATTGTTCGTAAATAAACGAAAATGGAGGTGTGCTTGAAACGCTATGTCTGTCCGTATTGTTAGCAAATAAATTAAACTGTGCTAAGAACAAATGGTTGTCCGTAACTGTTCGTTTTACATGTGACGCACTTTTAATTAGTTCAGGACCCGAACACTGTCCGCAGAACATCAACACGCATGCGCAAAACAATGTCCGTACATTGGGTGTCCTGCGGACGACCGCTACCTTAGCGAACATGCTCACAAAACAATCATGTGACCGCGCCCACGCTCATCTCGTGCTCTAAATGTGGACACTGTTTGTGTCCAACCAGTTTAAAAGTACATTTCCAAGTAATCCACAATATTTCTCATTAAAAAATCACCATACCACAAATCCCACATACTAATCCTAACTTTCCACATAGTTTTTGTGACTTTTTGAACCTTTTTTGATGTTCGATCTGTCTTGTGGATGGCGTGCATGTCCGCGACCCGCGCACAAGCACCCCGATATAAGACCACGCCCTAGAGCGCATTCTCATTGTGTTTCTGACTATTCCACAGAGCACACTGCATTTTGCTGCATACTTTGCAGATTTTGAGATTTCCATCTCCAAGCCTATGACATCCATGGCTCGGCTATTACCACATGGTGCTACATCTGCCTCAGCACCACCCCCACCCCCTCCACCACCACCATTTCCCCAAGGGCCTGAAGAGGGGAACAGGAGTGAGGATACAGAGGAGGAAGAAGAGGATGACGAGAATGAGGTAGAGGAAATTCCTACTACCCGCCCTCAGCGTGAATCTTGGGTGTGGCGGTTGTTTACCCTTCATGGAAACGGTCCTAAGTCTCATGCGAACCGTGTCACCTGTAATGAGTGCAAAATGGTACTCAGTCGCGGGAAGCATGGTTCGTATAGCTTTGCTACCACTACCATGAAGCGACATCTGCGCTCATTCCACACTGGGGCCATTCGCAAGGTTGTACCTTGCGAGAAGCGTAATAGGTTGATTGCCTCTACTTCATCCTCCGTTCCTGATCCTGTCACCACAAGGAACACCTCTGTGGGACAGCGTCTTCCTCAAGCTGCCTCACAGGCCATACAGAATTCTGATGACCCTTACCTTTCGAGGCTCACAGCTGTATGTGTGTACTGTGACACAGTACTCTGCAGGGGGGAACGACTTCGGAGTGCTTTTGAGACGATCGTCTCAGAGCACCAGAAGACCTGCTCACGACCCAAATAAAACCCACTCTACATCTTCATCTCTCAGCTCGCCCTTTCTTATCCCTGTGGTTGGTGTCCCCCTCCCTTTGCCCTCCTTTCCCTCCTCTCCTAGTGTGTCGTGTATAAAAAAGAACAAAAAAAATACAAAATAACAAAAATAAAAAAAAAATAAGGCTCTTTTCAGAGCCGTCTTTCACAGTTAAAAAATAGAAGTGAAGATACCTAAAGCATAGCCATTTCCATTTTGAGAAAGTCCACGGACGGTCCACGAACAGAAAAACAATTGCATTGCTACCCTATTGAAATCAATGCATTTTTCTCTAACAGGAAGTGGTGGCTCTGAAAAGAGCCTTTGGGAGGTGTTTGAATGTAAAACATTTTAGTTACGTAAGACGTACTTCAAAACCAATGCTGTATTTCTAAAAAAGGTCGCAATGCATTTTGTACATTTCTCAGAAAAATCTGATTGCCAGCATAAGTAAGATGGACTCCATCTTTGCGAAAAATGTATGTACTACGAAACAAAATATTTTCATTGTTAAAAGAGGACATGCCAAAATCTCTTAGGAAGGCACAAACGCCTTGTTTTCTCCATTTGTGGACCACATGAGAAAAAACGAAGCCACACTTGTCCATGCGCAATCCGTGAAAAAATTATTTTAGAGTTTGGAAACATGTCCATTATCTTCTGAAGTCCTTCTTTCATTGCAAATTGCAAAGAAATTCCAGACACATGTCCTAAACTGTTCCCTCCACAATGAATTACAATTATGTCTGGATGTTCCTCTATCTTCAAAGTTGCACAGAGAGGTAGCAAGTCCAAACACTTCATTCCACGCACTCCATGCCAGCGCACTTCCACATGTGGGAATCCAAGATCTATAGATACTCCACAGCTTTCTGCATGCACCTTCAACCAATGAATCCACGGGTCTCCCAAAATCGATATAATCTGTGATTTGAGACGCTCAGCCATAGCTATCTGTTCTTCTCTCTGCAAAAACAATATCTGAGAAAACCTCTCCTAGCACAACACACTCACTAAACTTTACTGACCAATCCCTTGCTTCATCCAATCTCATTTCCATACCTCCCCTCCCCAAATCCCCCGGATGTAATACGCGGTGTCCTAGAACTACCGCCATGTCCGCAAACGTATCGTAACATGTACAGCCCTTCTACCATTTCAATTTCACTCTCTGTGCCATTCCCTCATTGGATGTAGCTAGGCAATCACATGACCATCCACCAATCAAATCCAATAACTCTACATGTAACTGCATCATCATAGATCAGCACTACAAATGTACGGTGTATCTCTTGGAGTACAAGTCTCATACCATTGACAACCACGATCTACGAGAAAGACTATACAAATCTCCAATATTTCTACTTGCAGCTTGGTCAATATCCATATACATGAACAGAAAGTACAGGTATGCATATTTTCTACACAGTACATGAACACATTTTCTTACCTTCTATAATCTGAACAATGAATGGACGATCATTGTTTCATTGTCCTAAAATGACCTGTCACTTACAAACCTTTATATCGTTTAATTTCTTCATACACACACACACATGCAAATACTATTAAACTAACATTTTTGAAATAAAATATATACACGACATATAATCACACAAAATAACATACACACTCTATGATCAAATCTCAAACAATAATATTTGTACAAACACATAATTGGTTTTAATTTTTTTCGTTTATATGAGTACTTACATACATTTATATAGGACAAGCAGACTATGACATTCACTCACTGTTACGTGCAAAAGCAGGCTATGACACATAGCTCTCAACTCACACGCTTTTGGTGGGTGTCACCCACCTTGTAAAGGACTGACTCACCCGCCAAGCCTCCTGCACGCCCATTCATTCCAATGGGCGTCTCGCCCGCCAAAAACAAAATCAGGTAATTTCACCCGCCTTTGCGACACACATGGTTGAGAGCGATGATGACAAATACTCACTATTACGTGGAAAAGCTTAGTTACAAGAATAGTGGTATACGTTGGTAGAATATGAATTCCACAAACCATAGTAAAGATATTTTCTTTCCTACTTTTAGTCATAATATCGTTTTAATGGTTTTCAGGAAGGCGCTGAGCATTTCAATTTAAAAAAATCTATGTCTAAAATGAAAACAGTGCTATATAGCAACCAAATTACTAGTTTCTTTCTTTTACAATTGCAGTGAAGCCCATTCGCCTGAATAGAAGCAGCCGATTTTGATTTACAAAGAACAACTAAGAAGCAAACTACTCATTTTTGAAAAAAAAGTAAGTAGATTGTTACCATAATATTTGATTTATAACTCACACGCACTGTACGGTGCATTCATGGTATTTCTGTGCCTAAAAATAGAGATTCTGCACAATTCTGACCAAAAATCCCCCCCCGTCTTAAACAGTGATCTGTCAGAATGGCCCTCAAATTCCTATTTTTCGGCACATAAATTAACCAACTCACCAGCTAGAATGTAGATGTTGTAGAACAAACAACTGTTTTAATTGTATATTAAATACCTATATTATTTATTCTTCTCCACACCACCGGCTTACTTTTTTCTGTCATCTGAACCCCAGTTTAGTAACACATTAATTGAAGAATACCCATCCCTGGTCGTTCAACTTCCCAATTCACAATCACACACCATTACATACATCTTTATCATCTTACTCATACAATCATGCACACAACACACATGCATTGCAGAAAACCCCAGCCCATACCTTCTGTATTTTTTTCAACAGACGCTACAGAATGCCCACCAAAAGCAACTCCGTAGAAAGGGACGCAGAAGTAGAGCAAATGAAAAGAAAAGTCTCCAACATAAACACCCATCTATAGCAGAATTTGTAAAAAACGTTGAAAGACAACAGCTAATACAGTCATGTTGTGAAACAGAAGAGGTTTCTAGTGTAAAAACTTTGCCTCCTCTATCAAAAAGTAAAATGACCCAAAAAACTATTAACAGAAAATTAACAATCACTACAAATAAAACGTATTCTATAAATCTTGATATAGTACAAAGTAAGCATACCAAGAAAAGTATATTAGCCAAAATGTTCCGTCACAAAGTCCTTCAAAATCTGATAAAAACAGGAGAGAAACCAGGTTCAACACTTCAAACCTATCGTAGGAAAGTAATCTTAGAAGTGTTGATAGACAGTGCAATTCTTCTCAAAAGAAACTTATTTATTGTTGTGTTAAACAGAATTAAACCACTAACAAAACTAATAACTAAACTTCAAAAAAGACTTCTCAATAAACGAAATGTGAACAGAAATAACTTCTTAAATATCTGTGGAGGTGAATGGAGTCACACTACAAGCACAGAACCATACTTTAATGAAGAAGCGTACAAACAAAAGCAAACAAATAAAATTGCCATACATAGCAGTGGTCGAGGTTATGAAAAAGTTAATAATACCATAATGGAACAAGAAGTACTCCTTACAAAAATATGCTCTGAAAACTTAGATTTACCGCTCCATTAGACTGAATCAGAACATCTAATTTACACATGGCCATGCACGTCAATGTGTAACATTCCCAAAAAAAATTTCAAATCTTTACGCCTATTCCTCAATCAATATGTGAAAAGCAAAGACAAAATCAAAATTAAAATACTGCAAAGTATGGATGCTTGTCCAGTACGCAAGCACACAGGACTGCAAGGACATTCGTTGGCCTGCATATCAGGAGCTACTTGCAAAACAACATTCCATGATATCAAAAGGATATCAACACATCATGCAAGTATAAGCAATCTAGTTTATAAACTGTATTATGCAAAAAGTCCTGCTCTAGCACTAGCCAATTTAAATAACATTCTTCTACATGGTACACCAAAAGACCTACTAGAAGAAATCGAGTATATACAGAAAAAATATTTTGGAAATGAAACCCACTTACAAGATGAAATAGCTGTCAACCAACTTCGTACCAAATCTGCACATGGCAACCTTTCACTACACACATGCAAAAAAGAAATACTAAAATTTCAAAGCACTTCAGCTGAAGTACCAAACCACGTGTGTGTATGTTGCCGCAGAACGTGTTATAAAAGTAACACAAAAACTATAGACCTTTCATACAAAATAGAAGACAATGAAGATTCTAAATGGTTTGAATTAGCTCTCTACCTTATAGCAGAAAACAAATACGAAATAACTAACCCCATAATACTTTGCAGTTACTGCACTACCAAACTTGACAACAACCAAACTCCTTCACTTGCTATCTCAAATAACTTGGAATTACATCCATTACCAAAACTCCTTCAACAACTTAATTTATATGAGAGCATCATAATTCAAACAGTTCATCCATTTCAAGCAATAATACGCCTTCAACCAAAAACTGCAAAATTACCTCCCTCTGAATTAGTGAAAGGTATTCGTGCAAAAGTAGTGTATTTACCATTAGATCTAAAAGAAAATGTGCACACTCTAGGAATGCGACGTCCAATGCAACAATCTTTAATTATCTTGGTAAATGGAGTACCTACAAAAGACAAAAAAATTTGGCAACAACTGGTAGATTTACATAAAGTTAGAGAAGCCCTGCAATATCTCAAAGAGAATAATGATTATTACAAAGAAATTAATATCGAATAAAACTTGAAAGATACAACTGAAATAATTCAAGAGGCACAAGAAACTGGTCAATTTGAGCTCCTAGATCCTGCTACAATAGCAAACACTTTAGACCATTATACAATTCACCCATTGCACTCTAATGACACCATAGAAGATGCACTGGAAACGTACCAAATGCGTCAAACAAAAGGATCACCAATCAGCATATGGGAAAAAAGTATAGAAGCACATGCTTTTCCTCTACTCTTTCCTACTGGCAAAGGAGGAAGATATAATGATAGACCTGTTCAAATATCAGCATCAGAATATCTCTCATTACGAATGTATTCTAAAGATCCCAGATTTCGACAAAATGTGGAATACATATTCCACCTACTCTTTGAAAGTGAACTAGCAATTTTATGTTACGGAGTTGCACACATATTAAAATCAGGATCACACTTTCAAAATATGACAGCCACACAATTATTACAAAAAGTTCAACAAAAAGATGAGGTTTTACAGACAAATCTTACAAATCTATTAGCAAATATGCGAGGTACTAAAGAGTACTGGTTTCGACGCCATGGAGATGTACGTTGTATGATCAGAAACCTTGGCCCACCCACTTGGTTTGTTACATTAAGTTGCGCAGAATATGCATGGGAAGATTTACATGCTTTCCTACGCATATCAAACGAAAACAAAACAAACATAGATATACTAACACCTGGAGAACTTTGTTCTCAGGATCCTGTTAATGTTTCTAGATATTTTCACCATCGCTTCATTGCTATGCTACATTTTATTTGTAATAAAACTGTTCCTCCCCTTGGAGAAGTGCAACACTTCTTTTGGAGAAAAGAATACCAAGCCAGAGAAGCGCCACATGTCCACATGCTTTTATGGATTAACGATGCTCCTAAATTTGGTCAAGACAGTGATGCCACTGTTTTACAGTTTATTGAAAAATATGTCACTTGTGAAATTCTGTCAGAATCCACAAATAGTGATGCAAAAATCTTACAATTCCAAAGACACAAATGTGGCAAATATTGTTGTCGCAAATACAAAAACAAAGGGAAATACTACACCAAATGCCGATTTGGTTTCCCTAAACCAGTTACAAATACAGGTCAAGAGAACAACCTCATGTCTTCAGTTAGACATAGTGTTAAAGGTAAGTCACCTAAAAATACATATTGCATAAAAAGAAAAAAAGAAGAAAAATATATCAATGATTACAATGCAATCATTGCCCACTTGTGGAATGCAAACATAGATGTGCAGTACATTGCAGACAATTCTACTGCAGTTGCACGATATGTCACAGCATACTTAACCAAATCAGAAAAGACAGAGCTCCAAGACCTCTGGAATGACCTGTCATCAGAAAAAACAGTGTCTCAGAAATTATACAGCTTGGGCATAAAAATGCTGTCCCATAGAGAATGTGGATCCTATGAAGCAGCTGATCGATTAACTGGTACTGCATTGTATGGTAAATATGCAAATATAGTATGGCTAAGTCTTGGTCCAGCTAAATCTAGAAAAAGAGTTCTAAAATCATACGAAGATATAGAAACAGTAGCCAAACATGATCCCAACAGCCAAGACATTTTAAAAAACAATTTATTGGACACATACTACCCAAACAGGAGTACCACTTTGGAAACCATGTGTCTATACCACATAGCCCAAAACTACACATACAAAAATAATATAAAACCTGATGAGCAAAACCGTAAATACAAAGTGACAAACTGTGATGGCAGCTTAGTAAAACTCACCAAACCAAATTTAATTAATCATATCAAATTGTCATTAAAGACTCCTCAACATAAAGAAATATATTACATGTCCCTGCTACAACTCTTCAAACCATGGAGAAAAGAAGAAGAAATACTAGATACCTATGACTCATATGAAGACACTTTCAAATCCAATGAAAGCAGTATAACTGATGTAAACTTTGCACAGTACAAAACAATGTTGCACAATGAACAGCAACACGAAGAGGAACTCCAGGCCCAAATAGATAAGGACACTCCTGACAGTAGTCAACCTTCTGTCACAGGAAGCCAAGAACTACTGGGAGAACCACTAATAACAAATGAGGCAGAATTAGCTATGATGGAAGTAGAAAACACCATGTGTCACTATGAAGATAAAGAAGACTTAACTACACTACAATCAAAACTAAACAAAGAGCAACGTAGCATTTTTCAAGAAATAACAAAAGAAATTGCACATGTGTGCAACATGAAAACAAAGAATGCACCTGCCAAAATTACAAACCTATACTATTGTATGTCAGTGGTGAAACTGGTTCTGGCAAAACATTCCTAATCAAAATCATCAGTAAGTTCCTTCAACAATTGACAAACAACAAACTGTCAGCTGTTGTCACTGCCCCCACAGGTTTAACTGCCTACAACATAGGTGGTGTCACTTTACACCTATTACTACTACTGCCAGTAGAACACCAAAACAAGTTAGATTATTACAAACTTTCTGCAGAAGCTGCAATGGAAGTACTCAGAGTATTGAAACAAATGAAAATGCTACTAATAGATGAACTGAGCATGGTGTCCAACCTAATGTTGGCTTTGATTCACCTCAGATTACAAGAAGTATTCAAAACAAACTATGAAGAGCTCTTTGCAGGAAAACACATCATTGTTTTCGGAGATCTTCTTCAATTGACACCTGTAAAAGGTGAGCCTATTTTTAAAACATTAGGACACAAACTCTGCCATAAAACTGTTGGCAGCATTGGAAATGTCAACCTTTGGCAACATTTCCAATACAGAGAATTAACAGAAAACATGCGCCAATCTGCAGATCTCACTTATGCCAACATCTTAAAAAAGTATCAGAGTTGGTATACTTTCTAGAGAAGCAGAAGCAATATTGAAAACCCGGCACATTCATGCACTTCATGGTGATAATGCATGTGCTACAAATGTTATGGAACAATTAGCCCACAAAAATGTCAATTGTATGGCCTTAATTCAACTCTTGCAAGCTGTTTCAAATTCAATGAAATAATGTTAAGCAAAGAAATGCAACCAATTATGGAAATTAGTGCCACAGACAAACTATATGTACATGGAATGACACCATCTATGTGTGACAAAGCCACAGCAAGAATAAATAGTTTAGAAAAATCAATCTCAAACACAGCAGGCTTGGAAAAGATATTAAAATTATCCTTAAATTGCAGAGTAATGCTTAAACGTAACCTTGACGTGGACCAGTTAATGGAGCAATGGGTACAGTTGTTGGCTTTCAAACATACCCACGTGACAACAAAATTCAGTTTGTCAATATTCTCTTTGACAAACTTTCAGAAGTAAAAAGAATAGGACGCTCAACAGCTCGATTCCTTCTCTTCAAAGACATGTATGTACACAGAGATCAATTTTCTCTAACTCTTGCATACGCAGTCTCCATTCATAAATCACAAGGTCTTACTCTAGACAAAGCAATGATAGACATTGGTAACACAGTCTTTAAAGAAGGCATGAGCTACGTAGCACTGTCACGCCTACGTACAATTGACGGTCTATTTCTAATAAACTTTGATGCAAGTAAAGTAAACGCTGATATTCCTTGCATTTTAGAACACAATAGACTTCGTTCACTATACACCCCCCATCTACAAACATATCCTGTTCCACAAAAAGGAAACATTTCTAAAAGAAAACTAAATCAAACAGAAATGCAACAGGATGTCACTGCAAATCCTCCAAAGAGACTAAAAGAAACTAAAACTTCATCAAGTACCACAAGCAAAAAAGATTCAATTAGGGAAAGTAAACCAGGTACTTCTTTAAAGAAGGAAGACAAACTCCAAAAAAGCAGTTAGATACAGAACTACCTGGACCATTTAAATTCTCAAATATAGTTGGTGTAAGTTGCTACGCAAATGTAGCAATGAATATTCTATTTCAATTACCACCAATTGTTGACAACATTTACTTACACAGTACAGACCCATTGTGTTTGCAAATGTTAGTACTTCACAGAAATGCAGCAAACAATCCTGACAACACGTATAGTGTTTTTGGAATAAGACGACAATTGAACTACTGTGCTGGAATGGTGAAATTCACTATAAACTCACAGGAAGATCCACAAGAATTCCTAATGTACTTAGTATTAGTACTGGAAAACAAAAACATACCTATAAATGAAATTTTCCAGATTTCATACATGTGGAAACATACATGCACTCTCTGCAACAATGTGACACAAGAACAAATCCCCAATGAGCGCTTTGTCTATATATCAATACCTAATTGTGAATCCGTTCCATTTCAGCAACTTGTACAAAATGCAAACCACGGTAGATTATGTTCTACCTGCAATTCGGATAATCGCTCCACGTTACTAATACAAACACATAGTAAATACGTAATACTAATGCTTCTACGTTACAATGCAGATGGTACGAAAAACAACTGCAAGCTGACTGGATTCACACATGGTCAAATTTCACTTGGTAGGAAAACCTTCACAACAATAGGTATAATCTACCACGCAGGAGCCACAACCAACTCAGGGCACTACACTGCATATATAAAAAAAAATGTGGATGGTTTGAATGTAATGATAGTACCGTTACTCTAAAGCAGAGATTACCAGCTAATCTTACAAATGCGTATTTAATGTTCTTAAAACCAAAATTTGATAACTGAACTGTACTTAAACCGTAAGTACACTTGTAGTAAAAAAATATAAACTGTCACAATATTTCAAAACTTATCTAACTGCCCAAAGATTCTACAACAACTAATCAGATAAATTAATACCACTCAAATAGAGCAAAAAATAGACAGTTAAAATACGCCAATTGGTATCTAACTGTCCCAAAATGTACAAATATGCAAAC
Organism: Ambystoma mexicanum; assembly: GCF_040938575.1. Classification (NCBI taxonomy): domain Eukaryota; kingdom Metazoa; phylum Chordata; class Amphibia; order Caudata; family Ambystomatidae; genus Ambystoma; species Ambystoma mexicanum. Next base: position 393,451,253 of record NC_090941.1, on the reverse strand, counting down.
AGATAAATCAATACCACAAAATTATATCAAAACATAAACAGTTAGAATACGCCTACTGGTATCTAACTGGGCCAAAATTTTACAATATCCAAACAAATACCTAATATCTTACTGCTCACAAAAACTGGAACAATCCAATGCATAAAGCATTAGGCAGAAAGAACAAGTAAACGCGGAAAACAAACAAATAAATAAACTGTAGCATAACAGAAAAAGGGTTTTTTTTAATCCAACATGGATTTTTTTTCTCCCACAGACCGAATGATTTTAGCAACAAACACAGAAACTTTGCACATTGCACAGTTCTCTGGTTTGTAATCTACTAAATATGAGGGTCAATAAAAAGAAGAAAATGTTGATTGTACAATGTAATAAGTCATTATAAAATACTAATACTAACATGCTATTTTCTTTTATTACAGAAATGAACAAGAAAAACATGGACTCCCGTTACTAAACCAAATAGTACGTATAACAAGATAAATACAACCCTCGCAGCATATCACACCCATACAAGCTTATAACATTGTTCCTTATAAATTAGTTTTTGACCCAAAGTTAAAAGCCACTATGGGTGTGATATGCTGCGGTGGTTGTGGCCATGCACCCAACATTCTATACCCTGGCCACAACCACCGCAGCATATCACACCCATAGATGCAAACATTGCAACCATTGTTATGTCTGCGGACAGGAGGAAGGTCCTAGGACACATTCAACTTGTCAGAGGACAATACAAACAGCGTCCTCAGGACACCCCCATTTTCTTTATGTACGAACATTTCTGGACACCGCGATTGTTCTTAAAACATTTTCACCTTGCCAACGAACAATACAGACAATGTCTCCAGGACACCCCCTGCAAACATTCCCAGACCCCACGAGTGTTCTTAGAACACTTTCAAGTTGACACGGAATCCATTCTGTTTATTTATGAACATTCCAGAACAGCTGTGTTGTCCGCAGACAAATCGAACACAACAAAAGCGTCTAGCACATAAATAAAATACAACTTTGAACCTATCTCATACTCCCCCATCCTCCCCAAAGACTTCTACACACCAACACACTCTACTAAATACACATTTTGAACAAACTTTCACTGCGCTGTCCGCGGACGTCCGCAAATGCAAGATGGCGGGTGCGACAGAAAATCTGACGCGTATCACGCACCACGCCGCCCAATCAGCGAACACGTTGCATTTCCGCGGACATGACGCAAGCCGCTGGGCCAATCGGGGTGCTGTCTGCGGAGCGAACAGGGAAGTCCGTCCGCGAAGCCAACACAGACATCACTAATTTTTTTGCCTTACATTTTGGTCATTTTTTAAAAAACTGCTGGACGGATTTACACCAAATTTGCAAAAGCAGGCTTTCGGGACCAGGCCGCGCTCCTGCCTCAAATTTGGTGTAAATCCATCCAGTGGTTCGGGCTGTAGCCGTGCGCAAAGTTTTTTCCCATTCAGTCTATGGGAAAAAAAAAGTTTTGGGACCCCCCCTATAACTATTCTCCCCCTGGACGAATCCTCACCAAACTTTGCAAAAAAATTCAGAGTGGGCATATACTTTTTTTGCAAAGTTTGGTGAGGATTCGTCCAGGGGGAGCGAAGTTATAAGCCACCCAAAAAGTGCTCTTCCTATGGAAACACCAACTTAACCATAACTACATGGCCACTACATATATATATAGGCGCTTGCCACAATCTATTAACTATAAAGCTAGCCTCAAAATGACTTAGTCTGCTTGCATTTCTTTTACATCTGTACACGTATAAACTAACTTAATATCTTCATCTGTTTCTATGGCATAAGCTTTTTCCACCTTGTTCCCAAGATGTAAATTATCATTTATACTTTCTTGATGCCTTATAGAATATCTGCATTCTCTGGTCTCTGCATCTCTTCTGTGCGCGTCATCTCTTTCTGCGTAACGTCACCATTCACCCTTGACATTCATCTGCTCTGCTTCTTCAGGAATCTCATTTAAATGGCCATCATATGGGGCCTCATTACACGGTAGGCGGTAACCATGGCGCTATTAGCGCCATGGTTGCCGCCGGTATTTTACTGTGTCCGCCTTGGTGGATGGCTAATTGCCGCCCTACTCCAAGGTGAGCGGGGGTGGTAATTCCCCATTCACCAAGGCACTTCCCCATTCCCATTTTTGCCCCCATAGGGCTCAATGGGAATGGGGAAGGAGCTAATTACGGTACCACAAATTGCGTTAAGGTCGGGTCCCGCAAAGGGAACTCGTAGTAAGGCGGTAAGGGTTTATACTCTGCTCTTTGTCTGTTCAACTGCTCCGTGTATGTCTCATACTCTAGTTTCCAATGGACAGGTAATATGTTTGGGGCAGTTGGAGTAGGGGTACTTGGCTCCTCCTCTACACTTGTGAACACTGGACACGAGTCAGTACACCACATGACATGGTTCACCCTTGGCAATCATTCCAATGCAGCCAAATGTGCACGACAATAATAATAGTGTGATTCACTTCACGTACACAGGATGCACAATGTTGGGCACTCACCGGACGTAGGATCATATTTTTTCAGGTCTCCCATGCCTAACACCTGCTCCAGTAGAATGAATTGGCTCATAGCCTCTTCATGCTCCATCAGCTCCTCCTCCTCTGGTGACCCTCCTCCAGTTGCCAGAGGTGAGGTTGGCACCCAGCTAGACTTGGCGCGACAGGTGAGATAATTCCAGCTCTTCACTTCCTGTGCAGCAGTGTGCTTCTCAAACCCTAGGGTGTTGATCTCATCCGTGACATGCTGCCATTGCACCATGCGCTGAGGTGTATGTGTGCTCCCTGGATGATGGCACATGTCACAGTGGTGACTGGCCACTTAGTCCATGAGGATCTGGAGTTCTTCATCATAAAAGTTCTTCTGGCTCAATGCGCCAGTGTCCCGTGTCGTGTCATGGGGTTGAGCCTGTTCCTGCTGTGCAGGCTTTGCCTTCTTGCCACAAGGTTTTGTTGCCACCCCTGTGGGTGGGACCACTCTGGGGTCCAAATGCTTTACCACAAGTGGCTTGGGGAATGTCCTTACCCCCTGGGGCTGGTGCATCTGCTTACGTAGCACTTCCCTTACCCTTTTGTGCTGGGGAAGCTGCTTCCGCAGCACGTCTCTTACCCTTTTTGGGCTGGGGCAGCAGGTTCCACAGCAAGTCCCGGAGCCCTTGGGGCTTGGGCAGCTACTTCCGCAGGACGTCGCAGAACCCTTGGGGCTTGGGAAGCTGCTTCCACAGCATGTCCCAGAACCTTTGGTGTTGGGACAGCTGCTTCCGAAGCACATCCTTGTCCCCGGCCACGTCTGCCCCCTTTCCCTCTTAGGGACTTTCCACTCATGTTCAAGGAGTAAGGGAACAATGGAAGGTACGCCAAGCAATTGTCCTGGGCAATTTGAGTGAAGGGTCAGTCTACATGATGGAAGACATAGTTCTGTGGTTCAGCAAGGCTCAAATGTACCCCAGTATCTGTAACACACAGGCACCTCAAAATTAGAATAAATGCATATGCGATCCCAGGATAGCTTCTGAAATAGGAAAAAGGCAGTACATGATACGCAGTGGCACCCAACAACACAAAAAATGCATACTTGAAACTCAGAAAGCTACAAGAAAGATAAGAAAAGTGGTACCCTATACACAGGGGCAGGGTTGAAAAAAATGTGTACGCGGCTCACCGTTAGCAATGCAAAAATTAAAATTAGATGCATGTATGCACAGAGGCAAATCCCCCATCAAAATAAGAAGTTTGTACGGTCCCTGAAGTGAACGGATTGTGTGGCACCCCAGAATACACAGTACTCCACTCATCCGTCTCATCCCCTTTCTCAAGCACATTCAGAGTTGCTTCTACATGTGCCTATGCATAGCCGAATGTGGCGGGCTCAATGACTGTGCACAGTGCATGTCATGTAAGTTACACGCTGAGGGCCTTTCCTCTGATTTCAAGTGTCCACGCTTTTCTCATTTTTTACGCACAAAATCCCTTCACTCTGTTTCCGTCTGCCATCATCGAGAGACACAGATGACCCACGCTCCTGCCTCAGTGCCATTTTACTTGCCTCCTACTGCACTGTGCTGCCTCCAACATTGCCATCTGCTACTGCATGTACACTGTGTGTGCCTGCGGACCACCTGCACTTCATTTGGAGTGCCTGCTGTCCAGCCATTGCCTATGCTCCTGTCTTCGGCCCAGTGACCACTTCAGCTGCTTCATTGGACTTCCACCATGCCATTCCACCACCTCCGCTCTACAGCCCGGCTCCATGACCACCTTTCCCACCCACACTTGCCTCAGGGATTGCCATGTCTGCACCATCATCATCAGACCAGAGCATCAACCCCATGGCAGCAAGGAAGAGGGCTGTCAACTTCAGCATCATGGAAGTTGACATCCAGGTGGACGAGGATCCTGGAGCATTATGATGCCCTCTTCAACCCTGCAACGCAAGACGGCAAGGAAGTACGTCAGCAGATCTGGGACAGGACAACAGATGCCATCAATGTGGAGGGAGTTCAAGACTGTGCACACGCGCTGGGAGGATCTTAAATCCAGGACCCACTTTGAGGTCATGTGCTCCATCCGGGCTGGTGCTACCACGGAGGGGCACCATGCGCACAGGTGCCAGATGTCAGGGAATACGCAGGTTCTGGAGAGGTTTTACCTGATGCTGCACACTCAGGTCTACAAATTACGGCAACATCTGGAGTCAACTGACGAGTAGCCATGTGGTGCACCGCTGCACAGTGCACATGTGTTGTGCATGTGCCAGCATGTTGGCATTGACTCCCTTAGGCTTGCAGCAAATATGCTTCTGGGATGGATGTCTGCATGCATGCCCCAGACATTGCTCTCCATGTGTGCATTGAGTCATCTTTGGAATTTAAAAGTGCTCTTACATTCATTGTGTGTTGTAGTGCAGACCATGCACATGCAATATTACTTGTGTCTGTGATGTTCCAGAATGGCAGGTGTGCCCGTTGAGGTTGTGTTGCCCATGGTCATGTGCATGCATGATGGCCATGTGTATGTGTGCAAACTGGAAATGGTTGACTGTGCATCACTCAGGCTTGGATGTAACATGTACATTTGGGAGTCTGGCTGAGTCATGTTGAGGCAATGCAGTTCACAGGACTTTGATGTGATTGCTCATGGCACTGCTTGGGCCCTCTGAGTTGATGTGTGTGCATGACATGTGTATGTGCTTGTTGCTATGGCATGCTCAGATGTGCATGTGCAATTGATGCATGCATGTGTGGCATACGCCATAGATTGATTGCGACAGTGGCATGTAGTCTGATGTGATCATATGGAGCGATGGCCAGGCAGGTGTCTGCATGGATGTGGATTGCATGTCCATGTGTGTTGATATGGAGGTATATGGTTATTTCCTTGACAAGTCATGGTCCTATGAATGTTGGTATTGCCACACTGGTTTTGATGCAATACACTGATGCTGCTGTCTCTTTTTCCACAGTGAAGAGGGCGGAAGCAGTGCTGTAGAGCATGAATACAGGGATGCCTCCACCAGGCAGAGGTGCAGGCCACAGCCATGCACCCATTACAGCTCATCTTCGCGGTGCAATGTGGCTTGGGTAGTGTCGGTGACATCAGGCATGACTGCTGGGGGTAAGTCCAAGAAGGTGAAGGTGGGAGTGGACTGCTACTCAGCAGGTGTGGGGCCAGGTGATGCGACACAGGGGCCATCCATGGCAGAAGACAACCCGGGGTTACCCAGGTGGATGGAGGGGGACTTGAAGGAGGTGGGCATTGCAGCTAAGTTTATGGAGTCAGGTGGGGGTGTTAAGGTGGGAGTGCCTTCTGCAGTCCTGTCCCAGGGGCATGAGGCTGTGCAGGCCACTGTGGAGGTGCATGTGCAAAATCCTGTCCCTAGGCTATTGGATGCAGCAGTGTGCACCTGCCAGGATGCCTCCACCCAGTCCCACTACCCAGTGTCGGCTGATGTGTCCACCCAGACTGACACCCCCTAAACATGTGATGTGTACATCCGGGATTATGTGCTACCCCTGCTGGCCGGGTTGATGAGGCAGACAGGTGTCATTCGTGATGATGTGCAGGCTACTCATCTGCTTTCCCATCATCACAGTGATCTCTACAATCTTGTCAGCTGTGTTGCAGCATGCTTGTTCTGTGTTATCCTTCATGGGATGTTCACTGCTGCAACCACCTCCTTGTCTTCCTCCTCTGTTCACCAGTCATCCTCCAGGGTGCCTTTCAGCCCAGATACCAGTAGATCCCTCTGTGTACCAGTCCCACACACAATGCCCCACCTGGCAGAGCCAACATCCCTGCCTGAGTTGGGAGTCCAAGGCACATCAGCTGAGGGGGTCACCATGCCTACCCAGGCACTGACAGGGTCACCGGCATTGGAGGGACATAAGGCACCCAGAAGCAGTGCAGGTGTCGTACGCCCCTGGGTATCGTCATCAGCTCAGAGGGCATACCCACATTGCAGGCACCTGGTGCTGTGGCAGCAGGTGGCAATGAGGTGGAGGCCATTTATTTCAGGGCAGACCATCAAAAGGAGGCAGTTGCAAAGTGTGAGGCAGGAGGCACACGTGGACCTGAGGCACATGATGTCTTCCATAGTTCGAGGATATGAAGAGCAGATCGGGCAGAGAGGCAGCAGGCTCGGGAAGTGATGGTAGTGATGCCCACGGCTGTGATTATGCTGCATCTGGCAAGGAGGCGGGCTGCCCTCCTGGAGGCACTTGCAGGGACACCGAATTGATAGAGACACAAATGTTGGAGAACCTGCAAGCCCTCCAACCAACAACGGAGGCCCGCCTGAGGGGTGAGGATGTGGCGCTGGACTCAGCCCTGGTGGAAAGGCTCAGGAGATTGGAGAGGAGGACTAGCCCACTGCCTTTGTACATAATTCATTAGGTGTAGGTTTCCTTTTTTTAATTTATTATTTTCCCAAGACTTTGAAGACTTTCCTCCCCTGTTTTTATTGTTTATAGTTGTTCGCCATAGGATGTTAGTTTTATTTCATATTTCCCCTGGACTACTTTGAGCTTGATTCCCCATTTATTTCTGTTCATATTTATGTCCAATACATTATTCTGTTTGTTACATTCCATGCTTTATGCAGCTAGTTTGTGTGTCAGCCTCTTTGATAGTTCTATTTTTATCCAGTGCATCTCTCCATTGAAAGTCATGTGTCTTGTGGCGTGCCTGCTTGTGTGTTGTTGCTGGGATGGTTGTGGATAGAAGGAATGCATATGTGCCTGACATGTGGGGATAGGTCCCTCAGACGACTTGGTCTGCACTGTATGTTTTCATTTGCACTTACCTGTGCAGCATCACTGTGTGTTTGGCATCAGTGCGGTTGGGGTGGAGGGAGATGGGCTCACTGTGGGAGAGTTCCATGGTCACATTCAGAGCAGATTAGTTTGTTATTGTTTTTTAAAATCCATGTTGTGCAGACACGTTAACCAGAATGTGCAGTCATACACTGCCTTCTCTCATGTGTTGCTCAACCTCTACCACTGGAATGCAGTAGGTGGCCATGTTTGCTCTTCCGGAGTGGCAGCACAATTCTCCAGTCTCTGTGATTCATGCTCCCTTTGACTGCCCTACCATCACCCATGCATGGACCTGTCATGTGCTTGTTCCCTGACAGTTATTTTGCCACCCAGGTGACTGATGCGCAGGCTGTGACACACCTGCCCATTGTTTGTGGATCTTACAATATGTTTTGGTAGGTCTCCTTCTGTCGTGGGCACACATTCAGTTGCTGTGCTTTGATGCCTTGGCAATGTGCCATGGACAACATGCACATGGATTTGCATTCACTTGTCACATGTGTATGGGGGGCCTGATTAAGGCCTATAGGGGTGTGTGAGCAGATGCTCCACTCATGGATGGACCTCAGTGCTTCCAGTTGGTCGTATATGCAGCGTACATGTTGGTGTTGGTGCTGTCAGACCATAAAAGTTCAGGTGAGCTGCAGACATGCATTGCACTGGTATTGTGAGAAACTGTCAGGGGGCTACCGGGGGGGGTGTTACAGGTGAGGCTGGCTGGTGAATGGTGTATACTGTCCATTCTGGAGGGGTTGCCTGGAGGGGTGTCACAGGTGAGGCGGGCTGGGGGTAGTGTCCATTCCGGAAGGGGGCTGGTGGGTGTTGTCCACTCTGGAGGGGGCTGCCTGGGGGATCACAGGTGAGGGGGGCTGGTGTCCACTCTGGAGGGGGCTGCCTGGGGGGTTGTCACAGGTGAGGGGGTCTGGGGTTTGGTGTCCATTCTGGAGGGGCAGCTCGACGGGGTGTCACAGGTGAGGGGGCTTGGGGGTGGTGTCCAGTCTGGAGGGGGCTGCCTGGGGTAGTCACAGGTTAGGGGGGCTAGTGGGTGTTGGCCAGTCTGTAGGGGGCTGCCTGGGGGGTCACAGGGCAGGGGGATGGTGGGTGTTGTCCAGTCTGGAGGGGGCTGCCGTGGGGAGAGTCACAGGTGAGGGGGTATGGTGCGTGGTGTCCACTCCGGAGGGGGCTGCCTGGGGGGGGCAGAGGTGAGGGGGGGTGGGGGTGATGTCCATTATGGAGGGGGGCTGGTGTTGTCCAATCTGAAGGAGGCTGCCTTTGGAGGGTGTCACAGGTGAGGGGGGCTGGTGGGTGTTGTCAACTCTGGAGGGGGCTGCCTGGGGGGGATATCACAGGTGAGGGGGGCTGGGGAGTGGTGTTCACTCTGGAGGGGACTGCCTGGGGGGGTGGTTACAGGTGAGGTGGACTGGGGGTGGTGTCCACTCTAGAGGGGGCTGCCTGTGTGGGTATCACAGATGAGGGGGGCTGGTCGGTGGTGTCCACTCTGGAGGGGGCTGCCCAGGCGGGTGTCACAGGTGAGGGGGGCTGGGAGTGGTGTTGAGTGTGTAGGGGGCTGGTGGGTGGTGTCGAGTCTAGAGGGGGCTGCCTGGGGGGTAGTCATAGGTTAGGGGGACTGGTGGGTGGTGTCCAATCTGTAGGGAGCTGCCTGGGAGGGTCACAGATGCGGGTGGATGGAGGGTGTTGTCCAGTCTGGAGTTGGCTGACTGGGTGGGTGTCACATGTAAGGGGGGCTGGTGGGCGGTGTCCACTCTGGAGGGGGCTTCCTGTGGGGGGTCAAAGGTGAGGGGGGCTGGGGGCGATGTCCATTATGGAGGGGGCTGGGGGTTTGACAGGTGAGCAGGACTGGTGGTGGTGTCCAGTCTGGAGGGGGCTGCCTGGGGGTAGTCACAGGTTAGGGGGGCTAGTGGGTGTTGTTCAGTCTGTAGGGGGCTGCCTGGGTGGGACACAGGGCAGTGGGGTGATGGGTGTTGTCGAGTCTGGAGGGGACTGCCTGGGGGTGTGTCACAGGTGAGGGGGTCTGGTGGGTGGTGTCCACTCTGGAGGGGGCTGTCTGGGGGGGGGCAAAGGTGAGGGGGGCTGGGGGTGGTACCCATTATGGAGGGGGGCTGATGTTGTCCAATCTGGAGGGGGCTGCCTGGTGGGGGTGTCACAGGTGAGGGGGCTGGTGCGTGGTGTCCACTCTGGAGGGGGCTGCCTGGGGGGATATCATAGGTGAGGGGGGCTAGGGAGTGGTGTTCACTCTGGAGGGGGCTGACTGGGCGGCGGTCACAGGTGAGGTGGGCTGGCAGGTGGTGTCCACTCTGGAGGGGGCAGCCTGTGGGGGTGTCACAGGTGAGGGGGGTTGGTGGGTGGTGTCCACTCCGGAGGGGGCTGCCCGGTAGGGGTTGTCACAGGTGAGGGGGGTTGGGAGTGGTGTCCAGTGTGGAGGGGGCTGGTGGGTGGTGTCCAGTCTGGAGGGGGGTTCCTATGGGGGTTCAAAGGTGAGGGGGCTAGGGGCGATGTCCATTATGGAGAGGGGATCGTGGGGGGGTCCAGTCTGTAGGGGGCTGCCTGGGGGGGTCACAGATGCCGGTGGATGGAGGGTGTTGTCCAGTCTGGAGGGAGCTGCCTGGGGTGGTATCACAGGTAAGGGGGGCTGGTGGGTGGTTTCCACTCCGGAGGGGGCTTCCTATGGGGGTTCAAAGGTGAGGGGGGCTAGGGGCGATGTCTATTATGGAGGGGGCTGGTGGGTGTTGTCCAGTCTGGAGAGGGCTGCCTGGGGGGTTTGACAGGTGAGCAGGACTGGGGGTGGTGTCCTGTCTGGAGGGAGTTGCCTGAGGGGTATCACAGGTGAGGGGGGCTGGGGAGTGGGGTCCACTCTGGAGGGGGCTGCCTGGGGGGGTTGTTAGAGGTGAGGTGGGCTGGGGTGTGATGTCAGCTCTGTAGGGGGCTGCCTGGGGGGTTATCACAGGTGAGGGAGGCTGGTGGGTGGTGTCCATTCTGGATGGGGACTGGTGGGTCTTGTCCAGTCTGGAAGAGGCTGCCTGGGGGTGTCACAGGTGAGGGGGTGGTGCCAAGTCTGGAGGGGACTGGTGGGTGTTGTCCAGTCTGGAGCGGGCTGCCTTCGGGTCACAGGTGAGGGGGGCTAGTGGGTGGTGTCCACTCTGGAGGGGGCTTCCTGGGGTGGTGTTACAGGTGAGGGGTGCTGTATGGGCTAGAGTGGTTGATGTGCAGTAGGGGGCATGCGACCTGAATGGGGGTCGAGGGTGTAAGTGGGGACTCTCATTTTGTAAAGGGGTTTAGCCTCCATTTACATGCCATAGAGGGCACGCGTTTTCGCTTTGGTGCAGCCTGGGCTTGCGAGGTGCGGTGCACGTTTTTGCTGGGGTGCAGCCTCTGCTTGAGAGGGTGAGGCATGCAATTTCAATGAGGTGTGGCCTTGGATTACGAAGTGAGGCACGTTATTTCGCTGGGGGTCAGACTGGCCTTGCGAAATTAGGTGCACGATTTTGTTGGGGGGCAGCCTGGCCTTGTGAGGGAGGGCACACGTTTTCGCTGGGGTGCGGCCTGGGTTTGCTAGGTGAGACATACAATTTCGCTGGGGCGCAGCCTGGGCTTGCGAAGTGAGGTGCACCTTCTCACATGGGTACTGGATGGTGGGCAAGGGGTGGCACAGAGCCTTGTGCTGTGTTTGTCCTTTTGCTTGCGTTTTGGTGTGTTTGGGACCTTGTTGTGGGTGTTCCTTGCGCAATGGCTAGTAATGGGTCTTTAAATCCATGAATATGCATTGCGCGCAATATTTATTTTCTGGCCGTTAAGGCTCGCACAGGTTAATTCTCGGCGCACGGACCTTGTGCCATTTCTGCGGCCCATTCCATGAATCAGGCCCTATATGCGTTTTGTAGGCATGGGCGAACGCAAAAGCAGTAATAGCCACATTTGGGGTCTGTAGGCAAAGGAGAAAGCC